>NW_005054375.1:123481-191866 GCF_000277835.1 Geospiza fortis
TCGGCCCGCGGGCGCGGCCGCCGTTTGTCCGTTTTGTTTCGTCGCACCGTGCAAATGTGAGGGAGAGAAAACGCCTTTAGACGCATTTGAGAAAATGAAAGTTCAAAGCAAGTAGAGTGGCAATGAGGACAGCGCCAGGAAATTCCTCCCTCTTCTTCCCAACGCCCCCTCGTCCCTGCCCCGTTTTCCACAGAATGTAAAGTTATAGCATGTTAAGGATTGGAAGGGGCCTCAGGGACCATCTCGTCCCAATGCCCCTGCGCTGTGCACAGACACTTCCCACTGGAGCAGGTTGCTCAAGGCCTTATCCAACCTGGCCTTGAACACTGCCAGGGCTGGGGCACCCACAGCTTCTCTGGGCAACCTGTTCCACTATCTCATCACCCTCACAGTAAAGAATTTCTTCCTGATAGGCAACTGAAATTTTTCCCTCTTTCAATTTGTTCTCATTAATCCTTGTCATTCCAAGGCATCACTACTACTGCAGTTCCTGATAGCAACTTTATGTCATTTGTGGTTGTTTCTGTGTGTTAGGACTTGTTTCAGTTGGGGCTTTCACAATGCCAAGGAAGCAGAAAACACGTCCTGTGACCTTGGCCTGGGTGCTCAATAAAACTGTAGTGGATTCAGTGTGGGGATGAGCTTGTGGAAGGGTCCCTGTCAGAGCTGCCCACCTCCACAGGCCTTGGATTCATCTGGAGCTGCTTTAATGTGTGTTTTGGTGCAAATGGTGCTTGGACTGCTTGGCATTGAGTTTTCCAGCCTGGCACCAGCTGTGTGCCAGACAGGACTGGCTGTGTACTTACACTGACATTTTGAGACTTCATCTGGAAGCTGGTCCAAGGAAGCTGAGTTCTGCCACTGATAGTGCTGCAGTCAGATTCTGCTGACCCTGACTGGAGAAACCAGCAAGGAGTTCATGTTACCACCCCAAGGCTTTGCAGCAGGTAACCTGCTGATATCTGTTTGCCTGTCATTTTCTCTGTCCTCTCAGCAGTGGAGTTCAACCATGTTGTCCTTGTCAAGTACTGACAGCGTTAGTGACATTTGTACCAGTTTTTCATAACTTTTCAGCAGACCTGAAATTGGCTAACTGTGTTAGATAAGAGGGAAAAAAGAGATTTATGTTTTCCTGGTTCTGCATAAAAATCTTCAAAATGTCAGCCAGCTTGGTAAGGAGAGTAAGATTTTTCACTTCAAGAGATAAACTTCAGAGTAAAAGTTTGTTTCTATGACACAGCTAAAAGGGAATTAACAGTGGGAAATTAATCTTTTAGAGCAGCCCAAATTATCAGGAGGGAAGGAATATAAATAAAGGTAACATTTTAATTGCCTCTATTTTCCAGAGTTTCATCTGTTATGCATAAAACTGGCTAGAAAATAGCTGCTCTAACACGAGTCTTGTGTTTCATGTATATACACTATTTAATGTGCTGGAATAATATGTTTAAAAGGACACAACATGAGAAAAAAAATGGCCAGACTTACCAATATAGATTTCAGCAAAGTCAGATTAGTGATTTATGTTTTCAGCTGTCTATAAAAACATGTAATCTGCATTACTTTTTTTGTGTTTTAGTTTATTCCTCTCATGGCAGTTCAAAAAATTAGCAAAAGGGGGAAAAAAGAAGAAAAAGCTGGCCGTTATGGCTACATTATAAAATTACTAATAAGGTTCCTTAAAAATAAACTTTATAAGATTACTTTAGACTTCTCAGCTGACAGTGATTGTGCTAAGTTTCAGTATTGACCATGGGGTTTAGAGGATGCCCACCTTTCTGTAGGCCTAAAGGCTGCCTGAGGAAAGATGCAAGAATTTAGCTCCAATGCAGTATCAGTCATTATCTGTTCTGACAGAATCAGAAACACATTTTTTACCATGGTAGAGGTTGTAGTCTTAGAATTCAAAAAACTTGTGCAGCTGCAGGATACTCCTTTCATCCCATTCAGGTGAGCCTGCCTTACACTGCTATGCCCTAGACTCAACTGGGGGATTTTCAGCTCAGTTTTCAGGAACAGCTGCAACAATAAGGCACCTTTTTAGCTGCAATGCAGCACAGGTGTACATTAACACTAAAGTCCCATGGTGGCAAATTGACTAATGTTGTTTCAAGACTTTCTTCCCATTTTCACCCGTTGAAAAATGTTCACCTCCTGTTTGAAAAGTTTTTCCCTGTCACTAGAGGACACTGTTGAACAGAAAATGCTGCACTTGAGCAGTCAGATGAGAGACTGCTTCTTCCCAAGTGCCAGAAACTCTGAGAGAAATTCAGTTTTCAGCAACTGATTTTAACTCAACTTCTCTTTTTGTTTGTTTGTTTGTTTGTTTGTTTGTTTTTTCTTTCCTTTTTTTTTTCCTACCTGTACTGTCACTTTACTATCCTTACTCTTCTCCACTGGGAAAAACCCACTGGAATCGTATCAGCCAAGTATCAGACCTGTTTCACTATTTCCCTCACTGTTTCATGCATTTAAACTATGGTATGTGAGGCTGAAATAACAGTGGTTGTGCCAAACAAAAGACATGGAGTAAACAGAGTACTGGGTAAAGGGAATTTCCTCCATGAATATGAGGATGGCTCTCTCGTTTTATTTGTGAATGTTACTGGTGTCTTTCTTCAGTCCTGTTTCTTATCCTTCATTTCAAGATCCAGAGAAAATTAGCAAGAGGCTTTCAAAGTTTCATCTTGAAAAACACTTGTGTCTTTCCTATGGAAAAACACAACAACATTTAACATATGACAAATAACAGGCGCAAGAAATGTCTGTCTAAACAGAATGACAACTGCTGAGTAAAAGTCTGAAGAAACTGAGTTTGGACATATTTACAGCAGACTACTCCATCCCACTGGTATTAGCTTGCAGTATGAAACACCTTTATTTTGGAAACCATTTTGTGGTTTGATGCAATTGTCTGCTTATAGAATCCAGGAAAAATTCCACATGCTACACCCTGTAGACCCTTTCTGAGAAATGTAATAATGTTTCCTCATATAGGGAGGAAGAGATGTGATGACCTAAGGCATGTATTGTTGAAAACAAGGGTGTGGTTTTTCCAGTACTGTCCATCTGGTGTCTTTCATAACGCAGTGTTAATCTAACTAAGTTTTTAGGAGACCAGAAGCAAAAGCAATAATAAAAAGAAGCAAAAACTTCTTCAGGAACTGCAATAATGAAACCCTTTAACCAATTTTGTTCTGAACATGGTAAGATTGTAATAGATGGCTGATAGCTAACACTCAGGAGTGTCAAAGAAAGCAAACAGATGATGAAAATAGAGAAAAATGTTTATGTGGCGTTCAAGACATTGAGACTGAAGAAGACATAGATCAAAGGACTACAGAGAGCTGCACAAACCTATGCTTTGAAAATCATCTTGCAAACGACTTGTAAAAAAATACATATTTTGTAGTAGTCTGGATTTCAGTAAAAAGATGGAATAAATCGCTTTGTCTATATTTTGGTAGTTTAAAAACTGTATGCTATATATGCAACAAATTTTTGGAAGTGACTGCTTATGCACAAGCACTGATTTTCCTGAAGAGCAGTATGGGTTAATTATTTGTGAGTGAGGTGGAGTGCCAAGATACAGTTTGTGATTCCTTCTTCAGACACAGGACTGGCTAGTTTCTATGTCCTTTTCCTCTCCTTAGAGAGGGAGGCCCTGTAGAGTAGCAGTCTTGTGGAGCATGTGTTAGCTTCAAAACTTACAAAGCAGCTCAAACCCACAGCAAATTGAAATACTGTTGTGAGCTGGCACAGGCAGGCCACAGGAAGAAACACAAAACCATGTGTGAAATGCAAAGAGTAAATCAATTTTTGTTACCTCTCCAACCAGGGGATTCCCACAGCAGCACCTGGCCAGAAGCACACAGGCAAGGATGTACCATGGGGCACTGTCCATGCTGGAAGATGGCCAAACCTGCCCTTCTAGATTGCTGAAGATGTAATTTACTACTGTGCTTTGGTCTTTCCCACCCCTGGAATCTCAAGCATGTTTGATTGGGTGCCTTTGTTATCCAAACACAGATATTCCTCTTGTCCAACACGCAAGACCAATTAGTATGGTGTATGTGGTTTTGGCACCCCAGCTGCAAGTTCTTGAGTGTATTTAGAATCTTCCTCACTAATCTTCCATTATTTTCCCACAAATACTGAAACTGAGGCTAAGGCTGAGAGTACAGCTGGATGTTCCCGGAGTATGTTGTGGCTCCATGTTGTGGCCTGCTGGGGTAGAGAACAGTCTGTGCAAAGATGCTCAGGTCTGCTCAGTTCTACACTGCAAAGCATGGTGAGAGTCTGCTCAGGTATTGTTTTTTCTCTTGGCACAGTTATGTCCTGGGCTGTAAGAGGATCCTGAAACCTCCCAGCTGGTATTTGTTGTGTCATTTACTGAAAATTGGTATCCAGACCCTTTAGCTTCCCATCAGATCTCAGCTGGCTAATTTTTTTGAACTTCCTCTTCTATTTTTCTTATTGGTGTCTGAATCTAAGGCTCAGAGAAGAAAGTAAAAAATAACTGAGAGGAAAAACATAAGAGTACAAGATCAGAGAGTTCATAAGACCCTTTTTAAGTCAGTCACTGGATTACAGAAATGCCATAAGTGCATGGGATGTTACCTGGGTCTCTTTCTCACTTTATATGCAAGGTTATTCAAACAATAAACTGCACTGCCTGGTTCTCTCTGTATATAAGCACTCATAAGAGTGCTCTGGTTTGACCTGTGCATTTTCTGTGCTTCTTTTGCTCAGTTTAGTGGGTGAAATTTTGGGCAGTGTCCCACTGAATAATACATGTGTCTTTTAATAGCATTCATGTGTTGCTTTGTGTAGGCACTGCCAGAAGCCAGTGCTGATGCAAGGCCTGCACACTTGTGACACTGAGTAGAGACAAGTGTGTGGGACTACTGTGTGCAAGGCTTTGTCAAACCTCTTGTGTGAAGTTTTTCCAGTTTCGGGCACATTTGGGAGGAAACCTCTGAAAGGGGTCCCTCTAGAAAAAAAATGCAGGCTGCCCCTCTGCCTACCAGTTCAGGAGACATAAATCTCCTTTGAGAAAAGTTGGAAAAAACTGTTTATTTAACAAGCAACGTGTTCACAAAGATGAGAAAATGAATAATATTAAACAATGGAAGCTCTCGTTGTTCTGAAGAGATGGCAGATTCTCAGAAAGTCCTCTTGTAGTTCAGAGTCCTTTCCGTGGCTGTGCCCTCGGCTTTCTCTCAGTCTCTCCGGGCTCAGCTCCGGTGTCCCGGCCGCAGCGCAGCTTGGGGAGCCCCGGATGATAGTCCTGGTGTTCCCTGATGGAACAATAGCTGAACAGTTCCAAAAATCTTCTGGCCTCAGCTAACTAGAAAATCTAACTAAAGGCAAAGGAGAGCTCTCTCCTGCTGTCTGTGCTCCAGACAACACATGGAGAGAGAGGTGAAGCTCTTATCTCTGTGAATACAGCCACGAAAATTCCACTGCTTTTTCTTCTTCTCTACTTCACTCTCAGATCTAGTTTTAAAGGCACAAAACTTATTTCTGGGCCAGACAGACAAATGGGGGTACAATTCAGCATCATAAAGTCACCCCAGGACAGAAGTGCATATGACACAGCCTTTTATGGAGGCAGCAGTTAGAGAATAACCTCTTCTGTGCCTTCATTTAGATGTGCAGCTAATATGTGTGTTTGTCAAAATCTGCCAAAATAGCAACAAAATAAGGTATTGAGATCATCAGTGTGTTTGGTTTCTAGGTATTTTACAGGCACTGGAGTTAATTTTCATAGTTGACATCAGTTGCATCTGTTTTCTTTCCAGCCTCTTCACTTCCAGGTTTGGTTGGGGTTTTTTGTTTGTTTTTTCTTTTATTTTTGTTGTTTCTGTTATTTGTTTGTGTATTTTGAAAATTTTCTTACTCTTGGCTCCTAATTTATTTGTTAGAAGAGTATTTGGGGATGTTTAAATACACTCTTAAATACACCTGCCTTGTAATGAGGTTAGCTGCAGAGAGGTGTTAACCTTTGGGTAACAGCTAAATATTTTTAAAAGGCATGCCCTTCTGCACTCTCAAAGCAGTGCCAGCTCATTTAATTGTGCAGTAGACCCCATCTCCCACTTGTGCTTGTATATGAGAAGAGAAAGAGAGGGATCATCCTCTATTACAGATTTAGCTGAGGGATGAGGAGCAGAGAGGAGAAGAACTTAGATGCCAGATTTATATAACTGGATGCATGCCACTGCAGTCTCTGCAGCACAGGCCACATGCCAGATCTCTTTCTTAGCCTCGTAAGGCAATTGATTAAATCAAGTTAGCTACTGTATGATTCTAAACTTATCTTCTTGCTGGCTCCCTTTTATCTAATTTTCTTCCTTCCAGAAGATGCTGCTACAGCTACTCATAGCATTGCTGACTGTGAAAGTGGCAGAAACAGTGGAGTTTTTTTGTTAGTTGGAGCAATATGACAGTAAAGAATATCTGCCTAGGACATACTGCCCTGATAAAAATTCTGTACAATTACCACAGGTTGTGTCCTCCCACTTGTATTTCCTGACTGGTGTTTAATAAGGCTCTGTCCTGATCTGAATGGCTGGTAAAGCACGTGAGATGCCCATGTGGTTGTGCAGCACCACAGGCAGTGCTATTGAAGGAACTGAAGTTCTCCTAGCCTTTTGGCAGTGCCATGTCTGATGTAACTGGAGATGACCAGTTCTCCAGAACTTTGAGGTGGATTTGCTTAAAACCCTTTCTTATATTGAACTCTCAGAGTTCCACAAGATTTTAAATTAAAGAGACATGAGATTTTATAAGAGTATACATTAGAATACTTAGCATATTTTTTCCTTAAATAATGAAAGCTGAAGGTGACTAGAGATGGAATAAAGGCCTGTAATTGCATTTCCTTCTGTCACTGTCACTACAGTTAAATTCTTTTTTCCTTCATGTTTCAGACAGCCCAATAGCTTTCTGGGTTGAGGCAACTCTGTGAAGTCCTCTCTGATCCATTGAAAGTTTCTCTCCCATTACTTCAGAGCTTGAGGCATCAGCTCCCCTGCTTTTCCCAGTAGTCTCTTTTCTTGTGCTGCAGGCACTCAGTTCTTTGCTGAGCCCCTTCTCTTCTTTTAGCACCTTGTAGACTCTGGAATTTTCTCATACTTAGAGTTTGATGACAACGTAATAGCATAGACATGGTAATAAGTGGAAATATGTTAAAATTGATTAATTATAAATTCTGGATAAAAATTACCCAAATTTTGCAAGAACACCCACTCTGAAATGAAATGAGGTCGCTCCTAACTGGTGATAGCTCCCATGGCTACATTAAATCTTCTTCATCTTACACAGGAACTCTTAGCATTCTTCCAGGTCATGATCCCAAAATCTGTGGTAGGTGGCCCTCATAAGTCCCATGACAAGATTTTTTTAACCTTACTCTTTCTGTGTAGGACTATTTATGAGTAATTTTTATGATTATTTGATTTTCATTTCCTCTCCATTTGGAACTTCTCCTGATGCTTTCCTTAAGCTAGAGGAAGTTGTCCATCATTTTTCCATTCTCCTCTGTGGTTATAGTTACTCCTGCTGCGTAGCTCAATGCTTGCTATGAAATGTTAACTAAGAGTGACATTTTTAGTGGTTGCATGTGGCCCACCTACTGCTGTTTTGAGTCCCTAAATCTGTTGCAGAAAAGTCTTGGTATTGATTGGAACAACACTAAGAGGAAATTTATTGCTGATGGGAACACTTACAATGGGGCTTTTTAAAAAATGATTTTTTTACAGGGAAGAAAATGGTAAAACCAAAATTATTTTCAGAAAGGGTATGAATTTCAAACAGGGACTTGTAAACACAATAAAATATAATTTATTCCTTAATCTTGCTATTTTAAACACAGAAGTTTTCAAATGTGTTTTTGGAGCAGTGAACTCAATCTTCTGTCTTGTCCCTGGGAAAAACAATTTGCATTGCCAAATATGGTTTCCAAATTCTCCCAAATGAAAATCTCTATTATTGAAACTGAGCATTGAGGTTGAATTTGAGCAATAGAAAACCAGAATGGAAATTTATCAGCTGATCAGTAACCACTGGACTGGATTTGCAGGTACAGGTATTCAAAAGTTGCCTGGACACAAGCCCACCAGGTACTCTAGGGAACCCTGCTTGAGCAGGGAGGTTGGACCAGATGATTTCCAGTGGTCCCTCCCAACATTATCCATTATGTGCTTCTGTGAATTCTGTGAATTCTTCTTTCAGGACTTCAGCATTTCTGTGGCAGTACAAGCAAGATAACTTCTTATTTTCCTTTCCTTATAGAGGAGATGGTTGACCAGTCTAAAAATCCCCATGGAACTGGTGCACAACTGGGGATCTTGTTGACTTTGTAAATGGTGTTGGCCCACTCAAGGAATAAATCATCATGCCAACTTGGCCAAATTTTAATGTGAGTAACAGTAATCTTAAAAAAATGCACAGACAAAAACTAACTATAAAACCAGGCCATGATATGGGTTCTGTATTTAGTTAACCCC
The DNA here is from genome assembly GCF_000277835.1 of Geospiza fortis. Lineage (NCBI taxonomy): Eukaryota > Metazoa > Chordata > Aves > Passeriformes > Thraupidae > Geospiza > Geospiza fortis. The sequence goes on from NW_005054375.1 coordinate 131,995, forward strand.
CCCAAAGTTACCCACATATTCTTTCACATTTCTTAAGGGAACTTTCATGTTAAAAATAATCTCAAAGTTTAATTAGCTTGAGAAAAAATGTGATGAATATTTCAGCATTACCTAAATCTTATTCTCTAACTGAAAATAGAGAACAATGACTTAGAAATTGTTTCAAATATAACAAAGTATACTGTTTCACATAGCTGCATCCTTTCACTGATTTGTTTAAAATTAACAATGATCACTCTGAAATAGATAAGCCTTTTGAGGGAATTTATAGTTTTTGTTTTGTTTACAGAGTACATTTGCCAGCCTTCCTTTAGAACATCTTTATTTTTTTAACAGTTTATGATATTAAATAAGAGAACAAAAATAGTTTTTATATGTAATTTAGTTTGTTTTGCATTTTGTTTTTCACTTGCTTGCATGCCGAAAATGCGGAAGCATTCAGTGTCACAAAATGGTTCAAAGTTAACACCAAATATAAGCACTTCAAATTATTTTCCTAAGCACTGATTAAGAAAAAAAAAGATAGTCTGACTGTCAAAGGTGATGAGCACCAGTTATATCCACAGATTTTTTCATCCATATTATTTAAGATACTCCGTGAAGGAGGACCTGCAGTAGCAGGTGTGGATTGGTCTTGTGGAGAGGTCTGGGTCTTCAGTTCTCAGGTAGAACCCATCAGCGCTCCAACTATGGCTCAGGAATTGGCTGAAGCTTGGGTTGCAATGAACTTCTTAACGTTTTTACCTAGTTCTATTTGAGGATTTTTATAAACAATTTTAGGGTTGTGTGATTTAGCTTGTATCTGTACCATACCCTGTCACTTCATTTTGTTAAGATGGACGCTGCTGTCAGAAATCTTGTGACTCAGATTTAGAGTTTGATCTCACCTAGAGCGTCTGTTTGGCTGCTAAGTAATAACCTGTCTCTCATCTGAGATGGAGGTTTTGATCAGTTCCTTTCGTTCTGTTCCTTTCTGCATCTACACATACACACATATATATACTTACAGAAATTAATAACAAATACAAGCAGGCACATTCCCTCCGCCCTATTTTTCATTAGTGCGCAGATACCATGGTGAAGAGTCTCCCTATAAATTTTTCCTTGATCTCACCTAGAGCGTCTGTTTGGCTGCTAAGTAATAACCTGTCTCTCATCTGAGATGGAGGTTTTGATCAGTTCCTTTCGTTCTGTTCCTTTCTGCATCTACACATACACACATATATATACTTAAGCTAACCCCAGTAATTATCTCTCTTGGCTGATTATTTTGGAGGTGATGATGTGAGAGTCATAAGCATTCATTTCTGTAGCGTTATCCTACTCCACCCCCTCACCATGTGTTGAATTGCTATGGTATTTTTGTTTGTCTCTTGTCTAGTCCTCTCCAGCCTTCTCTTTTCTCAACATGGATTTACAAGCTTATAAGAACTGAACCTTTGTTATTTTCTCCTTTCTCCCCCTTTTTTTTTCTTCTCTCTTCTAACTGAATGTGTGTTAGTGAAATCAGGGAAGAAGAAAATTGGGCTGCTTGCTTTGCGTTGGTGTTTACTATGAGTCATAACAACAGCTTGGTGCTCTTGAAAACTTTTGTGGTGGGAGAATAAACAGCATGGATGCAGTAAGAGAAACGACAGAATGTACTGTACATGCAGTTCTCTGAGTCAAGGACATAATTGTGGATGATGGGAATGCATTTTGATAGAGGTTTGCACTTACTCATGCCATGGATATATAAATTTTCTGCTAAGGAAGCAAATCTGATTGCTCAAAGTTTGCCCTGATTGCATTGAAACTGGACCTACTGGGAAGGATTTTGGCAGCAGCTGACTTTTCATAGAGCTACCTAAAATAGGCTTGGTGTGAGAAGTGAGTTTGGGATGATAATTTTGACACTGACAGCACTCAGAAGTTCAACATGAGATGACGTATTCATCATACTGCTCTCCAGTTATCTGCCTGGAACTACCCACATTCAGGGTTTACGAACTATTTCATTCTTATGCCTGGAATTACCTTATTCCCAAACTGCTGACAATTTCTTACAGTTATATTAGAGACAAGGTTTTTTCCTCCATTGGTACAGAACTGAGCATATATTAGGATCCTAAATGACTAGTCACATGCCACATGAAGTGTATGCTGTCTTGATTTCTAGTTGAACAATCAGCTATAAAACACTCTATCCCCTAGTAAGTGCCTGAAACAAACAGTAAAAGATGGAACTCAGCCCTGTGGCTGAAAGTCCGTTTATCATGGTGATAAGCAAGACTCGAGATCACTTTCTTGATGCAAAGTCTACTGGACAGTAATTTTTTGACTTCTCTGTGTTCAAAGAACTTAATGCTGTTACAGGCAGCTTCTAAGATCAGTTCCAGTTCCAACATTTGATGCAGAACACTGGGAAAACATGAATACTTGGACATAATGTTAGGCTGTTAGGGTAATATACTTAATAGAGTATGTGTGAATTGGGACAGGAGAAAAATATCAGGAAAAAGTAGAAGGATTCAGTCCAGTGATTTCAATTCACAGTGTCCAGTAAAATGTTTTAAACTATTTGAACAAAAATTGCCCACATGCAGTAGGAAAAAAATGCTCACTAGACAAAGAGTTCCAATGTTCAGCTCTGTTGGATGGTCAGTATTTGCCAGCTCCCCAAGCCATGCCAATTTACTGGCAGTAATTTTACAAGTGAATAATGGTGTTGGTTGCTGGTCAATCTCAGCTGTCTTTATGTAGCAGTAGATGGACTAGACTATAAAGAAAGAAGATAGGGGCTACACTTGTCATGAAAAAAATCCTTTCAAATTGATGGCCATGCAACTCGGTCTTCATACAGAAAACATTCACCAGGAATACCAAGGAGCTGTTACTTTTATAAAATAATAATGTTCATGCATTGGGGAACTGCAAAATTCCACAATTTTCACAGAGTACATGAGATAAGACTGCCTGGCTTATCATGATATTCATGCTACTTATGGGTGCAAAAGGCAAATAATGACACAAGTTTGCCTTCTGAAAGAATATATAGCAAGTGATTTGTATCAGTACCAGCTGAATTGTTATGGGTACCTGGCATTGCCAATTACAAGCAAGAAGTAGGCTGGAGTATTGGCCCAGAACATGCTGTATTAGAATCTGTTTTCATTAGTAAGACTAAAGAGAGAGAGAGAGAGAACTATAGATGTCATTGACCAATTAAAACTCAGTGGGCTGTTTATGTTTCATACCTGGGCATCACTTCAGAACAAAAGTAAAATAGCCTGTGAGCTAAGTATAGTATCAAGTTCTGAGAATAAAGGCAATTATATGAATGCCAGAGTCACACCTGAGTGTGACTGCTGTGAACTCTTTATAGCTGCTGGGAGGGATCAGGGTGCATGCAAGGTCAGTGGCTGTGCTGAACCTGCTCTCACATGTTTCAGTGTTGGCTAAACTTTAAACAGAAGAAAAGAAATGTAAAAGCATGATTTCTGTCAAAATGGTTCATCTCCTGTGAACAGAAGATATCACATAGTTTCTTGACTCAGGAGAAAGATTGGTCTGGGGATAAATTTTTGGACAGTGGTAAATTGTATTCTACCAAAGACCTGAAGTGTCAGTTTAGATTCACTGGTGTTTAGGAGCAGAAGGGGTCATGTACCTTTGCCTCTTCTATGATCTGGGATGCAAACCTCCTGCAAGTCCAGCATCAAGGCTGTGGTTTTTTACTTCATGATATACTGTATAGAAAATGTCTTAATTTACATAAAGTGGATAGTGCCAGGCATCTCTAGTAACGTCTCCTCAGAACTTATTTGCCCTTATAGTTGCAGTGGTATGCTTTGTTTTTAGTCCAGATTTCCTAATATTCATTATGCTGAGATATCTATGAAAAGTATCTTTCTAATAGTGGTGTCTCTATACTCTGATCAAGGGGGCTAATTAAACATTCTCTTAGATAGATTAAGTCACTTAGTCATAGTCACATATTTTATGAACATGTGTAGTTCTTGCAGTTTTTCCTAAGGCACTTCCAATTCTTCACTTGCAATGTGGACACCTATATTTGTCACAGCCTTGCATTTGGATCTTCAGTTCAGTCAGTAATTTAGCCATGAACCCCAGCATCCTTCTAAATTTGAGATTAGAGTCCTCCATCCATTATGTGCTTCAGCATATGTTCTTTTTCATTAGATTTGTGTCTGGCTGTATTCAAATTGATGATATGTAAATGAAACTATGTCACCAAATAGTTTCACCCTTCAATCTGATCTGTTGCCACAATTAATTTGCACTCTGTTGCCCTTTTGTCATCTGCAAATGTTGGACTCCTGGGTTATTCATGAAGAGATGGGTTTGCATGAGGACTCACAGTGAGTTTAGAAGTAATCCCTGCCAGTCTTGGCAAAAAAATGGTCACAGCAGAGCAGTCTGACATTTATAGTTATTGTTGAAACCATCTATCAACCAATCCTCAATCTGTTTAGTTTATTCCTTTTTTTATGTGACAAAACTAAATTGTTTATCACAATGTTTTTATCAAGAAGTTTTATTAACATTCTTGCCATTAACTGAAACACAAATTAACCAAATATGTAGTCCCATCAACATTTAGGACCTATTTTCCATAAAACAGTGATTATCATTATATTGTGGCTGTATTCTGAATGATTCTCTTTACTGCTTTTCCTGTGATGATAGTGCACTAATTGATATGCAGTTAACCAGGTTATTGTCTTTATCATTTTTATATTGCTAGCTCACATTTAGCTTTTTTTCTCCAATAATCTGAATAATTACTACTTTTAGTAAAAATTATTTTCATTGTGATACATAAAAAACAATAAAAGATGCCAATTGTACCAGGCAGTGAAGAAACATGAAACAGCACAAAATCTTTTTCTGGTAGTACTGTACAGAATGAGTTCTTCTTGTTATGCTGGTGTTTAAAGATAATTGCACACTAATGGGAATGTAAATCAGGAGAAGGCAAGACAAAATGATCCCCTTCCAGGTGACTGTTTCCTTAATTCTCAGGTTTTTAGTGTTTGTAGCGCTGGTTTTGTCACATCCTGCCTCAAGTCACCAGCCATGTGGCTTGAAACACTCCAAAATTGGTGGTCTGGAATTGGTCTAATAGATTTATGTATTTGTACGCCAAATAAAGTATAAAATAATCACTGAGGATTGGAACAATTACTGTAGGCTGCTAACCATATGTGAGAACAAAGTGCGTGACTTTCATATGATTAGAATGAATCAGAGGTAGCCCACTCTGTATTGCAGTGACACTTCTATTAAATGAATTCATAAAATGAGTGTTTGGAGTGCTTTAGATGGTATTTACCATAGATCTTTTAGATTGAAGGTTGTTTCTGTTTACATCATTTTGTTTAATGTGTAGTGTTTGGTTTGTACCTTCAGATTCTTAGTGATTGCTGCATTTGAATGAGGCCATAAAGGAAAAAAAAAAAAAAAGCAAGGTACAGGTGTTTTCCAAGTATATGGGTGTCAAATGGAGCTGAAGTCACTAAAAGTGGCATTTCATTATATCCGCTGGCTTACAATGTAAGAATCTAAGTATAGAAATAATTAAAGGCTTGCTTGTAATTCCACAATCATAACTGCCAAGGTTCCTCTAGTGTCTAAGGGGATTTAGATCAGACCCTTATTGTCGCCAGTCACTGTTAATCAATATAAAAATTTAGTGCTAAGGAATTAGGAGATTTGGGCTTTTGCCATTTTTAATTCTATGAATTTTTTTACTATTATTGTAGAAGGTATATTTTAAAGCCCTGTGTTGTGTAAACCCCATGTCAGGGGCTTAGCAAACATTTGCCAGAGTTTGGAGGACAAAGTGTTTTGAAATAGACTGGTCTAGGAATTAATAAACATGCATCAATTTATTGGATTTCTAAGTATTAAATGAGCTGCTTTTTTTTTTCCTTTTATAAAAAGCAAGCGCAGTTTATTTTCATAAAAGTAAGTAATTGGTATGTAGCAACCCACCTCCTCATGAATAGTAGTCTTAAAAAAAGACCTGCCTGTCAAAAAAGAGGTCTCAAACCTCTCTTTGTTCCCTGCTAAACAAAAAGTCATCCATTTCTAGGTATCCAACTAACATAATTTAATATTTAGCTTGGGCCTAATACTCTGTGTACATTTGTATAGGGAAAAATACCCCAGCTCATGCATTGCCCAGGTTTTGATATTTGTGTTCATATCAGTAGTTAGAAGAGGCTGGACTGAATTTATTCCTGTCTTTGTGTTCAAGGAATTAGGTGGCAAGTAGGGGAGATAGATATGTATCATTTATAAACCAGCTGGAAATCAGTAAGGTGTCACCATTGGTTTTTGCTGGAGCAGCCCTGGCAAGCATGTTGCAGCATACAATCCCTGCACAGGAATGCAGCACTGGATAATCTGTCTCCCCTTGTGTGAAGAAGCATTAATCACTTGGCTCACATTTCATGTGTTCCCGAGCTTAATATGGAATACATCCCTGTTGGCTCCAAATGTTCCATGTTTTATGTCTTCATGAGAAAGAGAAACATAATTGCAGCAGACAAGTGTTTGGTTAATCACACTGATTTCCATGTGTGCAGTTTGCACCTTTACAAAGTAGTGCTTGGAAATTCATCCCTTAGGTGGGGATGGGAGTCAGAGGGAATCTGTCTTGGGAAGAGGAATAAGGCTGTGCGGACTTAGGAGTGGGAAGATCAGAGGAAGACTGGTCTCTTGGGTAACTTTTATATCAATTACACACACTTGCAATCCATGCTGTAAATTTTTAGTTTTTCACAGGTAGCTTGTGGGAGATGCATGTGAAAATGTGATAGTTTCAAACACAACCTTGCACTGAAAGCACTCTACAAAGTTTGGAGGATAAAGGTAGAGGGTGAGGAAGCATGAGAAAGATACCTTTCGGGTATCATTTAACAGTTTATAGCCAGAGTAATAGGTCTTAAATATCCTGACTTTTTTTCGGGTGCCTAATCTACTAAATGCCAGTTATTTAATAAGTAATAGTATTAATAATGAGTATTTCATAAGGTAGTCTTGACACATTTAATATAGACTGATTTATGAGCTTTTCTGTTGTCTTTTTGTTTCTGACACATTTACTCATGTTTATTCTGAGTCTGAATTTTTCAGGTTCAGACCAAGCTGGATATTGCTGAAGTAAGTACTTGAGAAAGGTCTTTCTGTATTTGTATTGTGGACATTGGACAGCTCTGAGTCTTGTCAGCGCATTTAATGTACTCACTTCTAGGTTAAGAAATGAGCTGTGTTTGAAGGATAGCTCTAGGTGTAATTTTCAAAGTTGGTCTAACAGCAAGTTTTTCTGTTCAAATTTTTTTTCCTCTGTCTGTCCTCACACAGTGATGAATCAAGTGATGCTGTGCTGTGTGTCAGATTATTTTCCAATGGATAGTTTAAATGGAGCGGGATTTGCCTAAAATAATCAGCATCCTAATTTTTTTTTTGGTGCAAATTATTGTTTAGAAGTGTGTCTACAGGAAGCAATTAACAGAAATTGGATATACCATTCTTGCCAAGAGGAAATGAGAAACAGAATACATTTTTTGTGGAAGATATTCCTTTGGAAATCATAATTCCATACTGTTCATGTTGAGCAGGAAGACTGCCTGTAATCTTGCTTGAAATGTGCTTGTGAATTTTATCCATTGGTAGCAAAGGCAGCCCAGTGTTAATGACAAGAGAAAGCAGCTGGACAGTGAAAAAATGGCTGCCAAGCACGCAGTAGAAGGCACTTCAGACTGTGCCTGAAAGAATTAATTAAGAGAATTAATTAATTTAAAGAATTAAAACAAAAAATAAACCTAGTGTGGGAGGAAGATATTAAACTTACTGAGGAAGCACTGGCTTAAGTCTTCATCCAAATAAAACAGCCTTTTTTATTCCCCTCAAGGTCTGTGGGGTCAATCTGTTTCTTTGCTTGTCAGTGTATAGTTCTTACAGCTTGCATGTCTATGAATAAAATACTTTGAGAGTCCCTCTGTGAAAAGTGTTGCCTGGGGTAGGTATAGAGGAATTTTGGGGAGAGACATTATAAGGATTGCTTATGTTTATATCCATTGGGCCTTTAGATAAACTTCAAAGATAACATATGGAACATTGCTTTTCCAATTCAACAGATACAGATGTACTCTTAACGCCTGGGTTTAGTAACAGCTTCCCAGGAGGGAATAATCTCTCTGATGTCTGGTTCACTTGGAGGCTTGAGGAAAGAAATTTCTTGTTTCAGACTTCACAGAAGCAGACATGAATTAAGGAGGACTTTTTTGACCCAAAGCACTCTCCATCCAGCCTGTTTTATGATGTATATTAATCAAAGTAGCTCAGGGATTCCCCTCTTTTAACAGTGATATAAAAATACAGAAATCACCATTTGTAGAAAACTCTGGATATAGAAATCTGTGTAGAAAAAAAATTTTTTTTCAGTGCTGGGAAAAATAATCTAATCATACTGACCTTTGATTGAATTATTTTCTACCCTGAAACTAGTAACTGTATTTGCAAACTACACTTGTATCTCATAGTATGAAAAATTATTATTATTAGCAGTACATTCAGAGTCTGGCTATCATAGAGTCATCTGTTGAATTTCTGGCGAAAAAGCCTTGCTTTGTTTGCAGATTGATATATAAGGCTAAATAGATCTCTAAAGTGTAAGGCCAAAAAAATAAAGTTATGGTTAAAGTTATGTGTTATTCCCAATCCCCACTTGAAAATTAAAGAGATAAAATTGTCTAGTATTTCAGGCCGTTCCTGAGTTATATTGTGTACATTGTGTATATCTGAGTACAGTAGTGCACTACAGTACTTAGAACTGATGGCTATTTTGTCTGGAGTATTTAATTTTAAATGCAAACCTAAAGGATAAGGAAAGAAGAAAACACTAAGAAAAGCAAAGAGAAAAAAAATGAAGCAAATTTTGCATCAGATAAAATTTGTTTTTCCAGTAATGACTTAGATAGGTCTGTAGTTAGGCTTTGTCTTTTCTACCTCAAAAGGAAAGTAGCATGTAAGCAAGAAGTTTCACTTCAGGGAGAGTTAATTATTGAACTGATTAATACAACTGTCTGGATACCAGGTAGCCACCAAAGCTGCCCTGTCACTCCCCTCCTCAACTGGACAGAGAAGAGGAAATATAATGAAAGACTTCTGAGTTGAGATAAGGATGGGGAGAGATCACTCACCAGGTTACAGTCATGGACAAAACAGATTCAACTTGGGAAAATTAATTAGTTGAATTTATTACCAATAACATTTGAGTAGTTAATGAGAAAATAAAACCAAATCTTAAAAACACCTTCCCTCCACCCCTTCCTTTTTCTTGTGCTCACCTTTCCTTTTGATTTCTCTATCTCCTCCTCTGCAGTGACCTAGGGGCCTGGGGAACTGGGACTTGGTCAGTTCATCACATGTCTCTGCTGTTCCTTCCTCCTCAGAGGAAGAACTCCTCACTCTTCCCCTGCTCCATCATGGAGTCTCTTCAATAGGAGACAGTCCTCCACCAACTATCCAAGATGACTCCTTCCCATGGGCTGCAGTTCTTCACAAACTGCTCCAGCATAGGTCCCTTCCATGAGGGCAGTCCTTCAAGAACAGGCTCCTCATTGTGGATCCCCCATGGGGTAACAGGTCCTGCCGACAAACCTGCTCCAGTATGGGCTTTTCTCTCCATGGGGCCATCGATTCTGCCAGGATCCTGCTCCAGCATGAATACCTATAAAGTCACAGCCTCTGGACATCCGCTTTCTCCAGCATGGGGTCTTCCACACAAGGCAGGTTCATATTGGCTGCAGTGTGGACCTCCATGGGTTGCAGGGGCACAGCCTTCCTCACCATGGTCTTCACCACAGAGTGTAGGGGAATCTCATCTCTGGCACCTGGAGCCTCTCCTGCTCCTCCTTCTGCGCTGACCTTGGTGTCTGCAGGGCTGTCACTCTCGTGTGTTCTCACTCCTCTCTTCTGAGGCTGCAGTTGCTCCTGTGCAGTGATTTTCTTCCCTTCTTCCCTCATTTATCCCAGAGCTGCTGCCACTATTGGGAATGGGCTCAACCTTGGCCAGCAGTGGGTCCATCTTGGAGCCAGCTTGGATTGGGTCTGTGGGACATGGAGGAAGCTTCCAGCAGATTCTCACAGAAGCCACCCCTGGAGTCCCACTGCTATCAAAACATGGCCAAGAAAACCTAATACAGCAACCAATTATTGGACTGAGGCCACAGCTTCCAGCATAAGCTAAAACATGGATCTTTGGGCAGAATAAAATAAAGAATGGCAGAGAAAAAAACCAAACCCATAACTCTGAAAAGATGTACCACCTTCTTTCAAGTCAAATAAATCAAAGAAACTGCAGTCATGTTGCTCTGGAAAACACTGCCATTGCCCTGTTCTTTGGATCCTTTGTAGGTGCATTTTACTGCCAAAGTTATCCATAGGCCAAAAGATTCAGGTTGACTTAGATTGAAGGTACTTTGTTCTTTGTAGATAGATAACAGGGAGGATAAATATGGGATGAGAATAGCTGCAAAGGAAATTGGGGCTCATTCAATGTGTCTTTGGCACTTTATGGCGTGCACTCTAAGCTTTTCGTATTTTAACTCCCATCATTTTAACATGGCCTGTAGTTATTCCTCAGGGTATGTCAATTATTCAATGCCTTTTAAAAGTAACTAATAAGACATTCATTGGCAATTTTATGTTTTGAATTCTATTGGCATTAAAGTTACTGATTTTCTCCTCTTCAGTGAATATTTCCCAATAATTTGATGAAGTTAATTTATTATTTGTATGCTTGTGCTTTACTAGAAAAAAATATTATCTACAAAACCTTACATAAATTTGGTACACATTAAACTGAAAATTAGACAAGTTGTGCTTTTTTCTTTTGGCTTACCTGCCATTGTTTGTATTCTTGAGGTAGGGGAAGGCACTGTGTTGCAATTTAATGATCTCAAGCTACAAATTACTGATTAGAAATGTTTCACTGCACTGAAAGCTTATTCTCAAAATGGATACATTTGGTAGCATATGGGTATTGTTGAGTAAGTAGCGCTTTGCAACACCCTTGCAAAGCAATGGCTGCTGTGTTTCCTATAACTAGAATTGGGGAAAACCCCCTTATGGGAGAGCTAAAATTGCTTACAGGCGTATGTGCTTGTGTACTACATATCACATGTTTTGCACAGATTCCCTCCTCCTCTCCCTTCCCTAAAGTAGGTCTTGGAACTTTTATCAGCCTAGGACAGAACCAGTAATAGTCAAAATGTGTGGGCTTGGTTGATGGGCACTTGTAAATGTGGTAAGAACCATATAACTCTGCTAAGAGCTCTTGGAGGAAATCCAGGCATCTTGCCCCTTTTGGATTGTTTTATCATCTGTACGGGGGTGTCCAGTGCAGGGGTACTGCTGGTTGAGACCCAGTGGTGACTCACTTTCCACTCACTTTTCTTTGCTATTCTTATTCTCATAAAAATGCCAAATCTTGTGATACCTGTTCATCAGAACATGTTTTGAAAATAGCTGTCTTCATTTCTGGAAAGTGTGTAAAGTATTCTCCTTTATTCCCTTCCTTCCTGCCTTCCTTCCTTCCTGCCTTCCTGAAATGGAATAAAATGAAAATCTAGAGGCTGTGACAGTAGAAAAAAGATTTGATTTTGAAAATACCATGTAATGCTGTGCTGGTGTGTCAGTAACTAACTGGTGGCCCTTTCCCCTTTTTGAGCTGACAGGAGGGTATGAAACTAATGGTGGCAGGATTTAAGCAGCACAGAAGTTGGAGTATCTGCACGAATAATTCTGTGTCCTGGGATGAACTTAGTTGGCCAAGTCATTTAACATTGTGTTAGTGCTTTGGGACACCAGTGACTAACTGTAGGAATGGTTTTCAAGCAAGCACAGTCCTTGTACAAACCTACAGCATTGTTCTTGTGAAAGGAGATTGAAAGAGATGGACTTTCAGCACAGTGATCACTGAGGAAGGGAGGAGGAGGAATGGCTTGGGAGCAGGCTTAAAAAGAAAGATGTAGATCAGAAATAAGGAGCTTAAAAAGAATGGTGTAAATCAGAAATAAGTAGCTTGTAAGAGGAAAGAGAAAACATTTGGAAGGCTCCCTTATGAAGAAATTACATCTAGAATAGGAAAAGCAAGGAGCAAAACAATGCAACTGAGGTTTAAAATTTCCATTGCACCTTTTAGAGTAGTGTTTAGTTGTCTCCAGACCAAAGCATCATTTCAATCATAATCATTTCCTAAGCAAGAAGCCAGTGAGGTAGATAAGCATCTCCTGTAATGTTGCTTGTGCTGACAAAGACACAGAAACTTTCAGGTATTTCTAATTTTCTGGAACTATAGCAAGCTAATCTAAGAACTGCAAAGGAAAAAAAAAAAAAAAGATATCACCCCACCTTTGCCTGGTATTGTGCCTGGGCAGAGATCAAATCTAAGTTGTAATCAGCGACACAGGTTCTTCTGTTTGTAAAAATTTAACTGTCCATCCATTTAAGTTTTATTTTTCTTGTGGGGCAGATCAATAGCTGAATAATTGATTGGCTGACTCGTTGAACAGCTGAATTATTGAAGATTTTAAATGTGAATTCCATGAGGTGAGATGATTAGAGACCAGGACAGGTGCCAGGGGAAATTTTAAGTAAATGAATTAAAGTAGCAAAGGTAGAGTAATTCAAGACCCTTTACTGAAGTTAAGGGTATGCCTGTCAATTCTTGTTCTGTGAATCCTCAACTTGTCCTTTCCATAAGTAATAAACCTCCTTCTCTCTCCAGACTCTGGAGTCCCAGCTTTCCCATTTCCCACTAAGTCATGCTGCCAGCACTTCTCAGCAAGCACAAATTTACACAATGTCAGGATTAATTCAAAATTATAAAATGTGTCATGGCCTGATTTTGCAAAAGCTTTACTCTTTTTTGACCCAACTGAATATTTCCTGAAATAAACAGAATTGGAATAGAAGCAGACTGCTCCTGCTGTTGGTGGGAGGAGCTGTAAGTGTAGTATTATCATACTTTTGTCACTTGAATTTTCCTAACCATTCAATTAGCTATATATGCCAAAGTTAGTATCTTGGTGTTTGGCTAAGTTTTTAAGATCCAGCCTGCTGTTACGAGCACCCCAAGACTTGGAATGGACATATTGACATTTTTTGTGATTGTCTTTTAAACAATTTCATAGAATCATCAGGTTGAAATAGATTTTTAAGATCATCAAGACCAATCCTAAAGTTTATAACCAAAGGTCTGACCAGCATTCTTAGCTGGTATGAACAGTTGTGAATCATAGCAGAGCATGAAAGCAAGGGCCTGTGGCTGAAAACATATGGTTATTTCTACTCAGAAGTATTTATGCAAGATTTTCAAAATTCTCTTATGAGCATGCATTAATGACTCTGACTTACCCATATGAATTAGAAGAAAACTTTATGGTTTCCCTTGTATTTAAGTCAGCTTGTACTTTACACTATAAAAGCAATGTTTTATTTAAGAAGTCTCAAAGTTGTCAGCTTATAGCTCATCTCTGATGATAATCAGAGAGATTTTCCATTTTAAAACTTATTATTTCTTGCTTCTTTCAGAAAATATTTGTAGCTAGAGAAAATAATAGACTATTGCAGCAGAAATGCTATACTACAAACACCACAAAGGTGTTAAACCCAAAACCCCTGAATTTCAAGCAAATTCTAGCAGTAGGCAGGAAATGCTGTATTGATGTTGTATCAAACAGTGCATCAAAAAAGGGCAGACTCATGGGAGAGCAGTTGTTATTTAATTGTTTAAAATACATGCCTTTTTTTTTTTCTTCAGTTTAACAACTTTAAGGTTCCTGGAACATAAATATTTACAGTACATTGCAAAAAAATACTGTTAAAATTGCTTTGTATATGCTGTGGTCACAAAGGGCAGACAAATTCTCAAATGAGAATATAGGACACAAAGATATGGTACAAAGGTAATACAAAGTCATGAACTTGCAAAGGAATGCAGTTTTTAGCTAGTGGTGTAGGCACATCTGTGCTGATTAGTAACAGGTTATTAACAAGTTTGTAAATTAAAGTGAGGGAAAAAATGAATGATTTTATAAAATCCACTTATCTATTGTGCTGGTTGCCCATCTAGGGGCTTTCTAGTTAGAGGTTTAGAGTGTAAAGGAAGAGTAATTGAGAACTGAATTGTGTTGACAAATGTAGCAAGGAGACATAGTTTGTTCTGGCATGGCCTTAAATGGAAATTTGGTTATATTAGATAAGGGATCACAAATTCCCTGTTTAATATCATGTAAGGTAATCTAACATTGTGTCAAATGTATAGTAGCTTTTGACATAGAAATTTTGCTGTGTTGACTGTGTTTTAAAGCTTAGTTTTCTTTGGACTAAAGACTTGTATTTCTTTCTCCTCGTCAGAGTCTGGAGTGCTGGGTGTCAGTGAGTGATGAAGGAAAGGAGAGGGGTATTCTTCTGAGTGCTCTGGCACGTCCTGATTTTTGAGTAGTGTTGGATAGTGCCTGTCTGTAATCTTGTAGAACTCCAGCTGCATGTGTAAAAAAAAAACCAGCTGCATGTGTAAAAAAAAACAACTCCAGGACATGCTGTAAATCAGGAATGTTCCACAATCCTGCTCTGAAAACAGAGGAGAAAATGTCCTCTGGGAAATTACATGAAAAGGACACTTCTAAGCTAGAAGTGGAAGCTTTGTGGGGGTCTTTTCCTTCCCCTGTATTGATATGGTGCACAGCACAGCAAGCAAATGGTAATGCTGCTGCTCATGGCAGCAAAAGCCCAAGAGTGAATTGAAGCTGGAATTTGTGCTCACTCTTTCTGTCATAGTGTGTTCTTGAACAGCCAGCTGCATTCCTAAAGGAGTTATATATGAAGCTTATCTTTTTTTTCAGTTTACTCCCTTATCAGCCCTCTAGAAGGCATCTCAAAAGCTGCACAAACACTTAACAACACTGATATTTTAACAGAAAGTTTGAATTGAGTGCTATGATTTCCTTCACAGTTTCTGTTTGGGAAAAACATTGGCTTGCCTCCATGGAATATTGTAAACGCAGTAAAATAAGAGTGAAAGATGAGAAATAATTTTTTTCTCTGTGCAAACCTATGCTAGGGCTGCCCTTACTATACAGGACACACATTTTTTTAAAAAAGCATCTTATTTAATTCAAATTGTGCATTTCAGTTTGGCTTGTACTCCCCTTCTGAAAGGCAGAGCAGAAGAAGGGCATTCATTGTAGAAAGTAGGACAAAATAAATGCCTTTGTTGGATTTCTATATTTTCCAGCTAGAAAAGTGTTCTGAAGGTAAAACCCTCTCTCATATGTGACTTAGGTGTATATGTTATTTATCTTGTATCTCACTATATAACTCTCTAACTCTCTATCTCTGGTTTTAATTAAGAGAATAGAACATTAAATAGTTGCAATGCCTTTCATGGCTAATGGATGGAGGAGGGTCTGCTAGTAAGCTATGGATAGGTTTATGTTTCCTTCCAGTACTGGTTGAATAGTCCCTTAAGTAAATAGTTCATGCCAAATTAAATATGGAAACCTTATCATGTATTAAGATAACTCCATTCATAAACTTAAAAACCAAAAGCTGTTGGTGAAGCTCACACTATTGGTATGAAGGATGCAATTTGTAAGATCTGCTTCCTTAGTAATGGTTTTCTTGCTTTTTAAAATTGTAGTTGGTCCCACACCCTTACGTAGGAAAAAAAAATTAGACATCACAGACACCCATTAATTCCCATGTATCATAAGACTCACAGTTCCTATTTTATCCGTGTTGTTGTAGGTACTGAGACATTACTGAGTGTTAGGATTTTCATCAGCATAAATCATTAAAAACTCTTTCATTTAGGATTTCAAAGAACAGCATTCCTTCTGCTCATCTCCACAGAGACACCTCTAAAAGCCTTTTTCTAGAATTTATGAAAAAAGACCAAAACCCATTCTTATATGTGCTCAGTCATGGGTAAAAATTCTGTCCTTTGTCACTGGCTTCCCAGAAAAAGAGCTGATCTTTGCCATAGAGCTGTCCAGAGGGCAAGAATTCAATCTGAATGACTTTCAAGGGTTTGTGTTTGTTTTCATTTCAATGCATGTTGTAATTAGTGCATAACTAAAGGCCTCAAAGTGCTGTGTAGGAACAGAATTCTGATTTTGCATTTTGATTTGAAGCCATTTAATGGAGGAATGTTTCTTACATTTCACTAGTTGCTCTCTCTTGGTTCACCGTGGGTTCAAACCCCTTTCCCCCTTTCCTAATGACATTTTCATATGCCTGTAAAGCAAACCATTTTCAACAAGGCCACCAAATATTTCTGCTCTTTGCAATCCAGGCCCTTGGAACAGGATGAATTGTTATCTTGAAAAAGATGACAAGAGATGAGAAGATTTTTTGATTATTTTGCTGTATTTTTTAAGATGCAGAAGTTATTTGCAGAACTCTCCATAATGAAAAATATGATGTGTTTGTGAGGGGATAAATACTCCCCATTAAGGTGGAGCATGTGTGGAGAATACAAGTTACAGGATAAAAGAAGGGTGAGAAAGAACTGGATCAAAACTACTTTGTTACTGCTACTTTGAATGCTCAATTTCCAGAAACTTTTCAGAAGTGCTAATTAATCTGTAAGTGCAAGTCAAAGTACAGGTTTATTACTTGAAACATATAATTTTCGGTATTACTAGTGTATCTAATTGGCAACTAATAATTTGTAATATGTATAGGTAGATCATTTAGTTAAAATATATTACCTCTCAGATTAGCAATGAAAAAGCTTTGACACTCTGCTGTGTAAATCCAGGGCTGTGTTACAGAATAACATATTTGGATTGGAAACAACACTGTTTCGGTAGTTTTATAAGTATTAAAAAAAAAAAAAGTTTCCATATTCACAGAGTACTCATGTTATGGTAATTTAGTTGTGGAAGAGGGTGTCACATACTTATTTGTTGAATCAGGCATAAAATATTTATTACATCATAATATGTACCTGAGAGCATCTCTCCAGCTGGTACAGGATTATTACTTACTAGGTATTCTTCACGGTTTTGCTCATTGTTTAAATGTCACAGGATTCCTCCACTCCTTTGGTACGACAAAGCTTTAATCCTACAGGCAGAGCTGTGAGTGGGAATCTAGTAAAAACAGAGCTGTGCTGGTTTTGAACAAGATGGCTCATGCACTGGTAGCTGTCTGACTATAGCTTAGAAGAGAGTAAGTGCCAGGGGAGCCAGGTTGTGCCTTGTGCTGCCTCAGGAATCCACAGCTGGAATGCTGCTGTGCCTTGTGCTGCCCAGGAATCCACAGCTGGAATGCTGCTGTAGAGCTGTTGCAGAGCTAAGGGCAAGAGGTCCCTATCTGGGACTGTCTGCACTTGATTGTCACAACAGGGATTAAAGCCTGTTTCTGTAGTTTAGGAACTGATGTTTTGGACTAAGCTTTGGTCAACCTAGCTTGAAGAATTCAATTTAGCCTTTCTCTGTATGTTGTTATCCTTTGAGCACTCCAGTTTTATCCACACTGTGCCCAGCTATTGGGAATTCAGTGAAATTTTCAGGTACATGAGAAACTGTGGTAAGATTTTTTTTTTTGCATGTTATCGTCTGCAAATCAGGGGATTGAGCAGGACCTCTGGGTCAGTCCTGACTATGGGTAAAGACATTTCTCTTTCACAGTCAAGAAAAGAAGGAGGAAATGAGTGCCATGAGGAAATGCAAAGCAATTTAGATGTGGTGCTTAATCCACAAGGCATGCGATGCAGTAATTAAACTGTGACTACCATCGACAGAGGACTTGCATTCTCTTTCTGTGTTGCTCTTAATAGAAAGGCTTTCTATTCTTAGTATTCAATAATGCTGCAGCTTTTTTTCTAAAATCTAATAGCTATATCCCAGCTTTCTTCTTGAAGTTAAAAGTTCCCCTTGGCTTTCCTTACAGTCTTTTCTGTCTCTGGAGAGACACTGCCTGTCTCTCCAGAGCCTTTGATCAGAAGTGATATTGTTATGTTTACTTAACACTTGACCTATTATCAAAGAGGATGATTGTCTCTCTGCAGCACATGCTGGGATGAGGTGCCTGGGTCACACCAAGAGCAGAGTAATACCTGTTAAGGTGGTCTGGTGAGGTGGATGTATATATACATCTATAGGCACCAATAGGGATCTATGTGAGGGGAGTATTCAAGAACGAATCACTTAAGAGAGAGCAACTTATCCTGGCTCCACTGAACATAGGACTCTTTATGACTCCGACTTGCCTAAAGCTACTCCTGCAACACTTCCCTTGAAAAAGTGCAGTGAATTGGTAGCATCTGTCAGAATGAGTCAGCAGGTATAGTCAGATGTTCCCTGAAGGGCTTGTGCATTAGAAATCATGGTAAGAAGGGAGCTTGGTTGAACGTCCCCAGCTCACACAGGAGGTCTTTTCTGTGCTGTGTTCCTTACTGGTAATAAAAAAAAAATGAACAGTATCGTGGTATTGCTAAAGGTAAAGTTGAAATGGTAGCTCTGTTAGTCAGAACCATATGTACTACCCTTAATTCAACAGAAGTATCTATTGACATTGCTGGCACTCAGAGTGATCAAGGGTGACACAGACTTTCACACTCTCTGCAGTAGTTTGCAATTTCTCTGAGAACAGGATCTTCTGGGGTCCTCAGGTTAGGCTAAGATGTGTGTCAGAAAGCTTTTTAAAAATTTTTTGTGGAATGATACCTTTTCAAATAGTACTGAAACAGATCTCTACTGACATCAGCCTTCTGTGGTGCCTGGTGACAGGACTGAGGGAATAGCCTGAAGTTATGTCAGGGAGGTTTAGTTTGGGCATTACTAAGAGGTTCTTCACCCAGAGGGTGGTTGGGCACTGCAACAGACCCTCCAGCGAAATGGTCACAGCACCAAGTCTGACAGAGTTCAAGAAGGGTTTGGACAATGCTGTCAAGCACATGGTGTGATAATCAGGGATGTCTCGTTCAGGGCTAAGAGTTGGACTGTATGATCCTTATGAGTCCCTTCCAACTCAGCATTTTCTGGGATTCTGGAATTCTGTGATGTTGCCACAAAAAGTGCCAGTGTGACCCATGCACATATTTTCTACCAAATTATGCTTATTTAATATCCTAACTACTACTAAAAATGGAGTTCTTTAAGGTGGATAAAATTCTCCTGAGTTCTGTGCTTGAATTTCTTCTTTGACTTTGTATTTTTATAAATAAACAAAGTTTGTGTCTCAGATTATCTTTCGGACATCAAGTGGTGTGGATCCATTTTACTTAACCTTAGACATCTATAACATTAAACTTTGCCTTGAGCTAGATCACTCTGAGCTGTCTGCAGCCAGTGCCAATGAGCAGGCGCTTTGAGGGCAGGGTTCATGTTGTGTATTACACATTCATCTTGGGCTGAAGTGAATTGTGTTCCAGAAATTTCTCTCTTCATAGGACCAAAGAAGATTAGATGATTCCTTCAGATACAAACATCTAATCCTGGTCACATCACGGTGCCGTCTCTGTGAATTCACGCCTTAGGATGCCTAGTACATCTACTAGTGTGCTTATAGGTCGTTTTATGTCTGATACTGGACTTGTGTCCATGTTATGGGTTGAAAGTATTTGGTTAACTTGGCCCAGTTACACTGCACAAGATACCAGTCCACCTCACAAAGTAGAACAGAAATCCACTTGAGGTTTCTCACATTTATTTAGCTGAATTTTATGTGCTTTCAAAAGGAGGAAACATTTCCATGGATGTAATTTGTACCCAGGAAGGGTACCCTGAACTTCATGTGCTGTACAGCATACATAGAGCTCACAGACAAACCATTTGACACTATCTGTGAGCTTCATAGCTAAAAACTGATTAATTTCCCATCACACTGCTGTACAGAGTGTATTACCTCTCCTCCACACCACGGGGACGCTCTGTGTGGAATTGCACTGTTGTTTTTGTTGGCTCTGCTCCTTCCCTCCAAGAAGCCAAGACTTGAAGGATTAACAGAGAGCTTTTATCCTAAAACTGGAGCAGATTTTTAATGTGCATCTTTGTCATTAAATAGTGATCAAATTCAATGATGTCTTTAAAAACAAAACAAAGGTAAACAAAATTATTTCTCAAAAGAATCTGTCAAAGAAGAGCTAACACATCTCAATGATCCTCATCAGAATGAAGTGTCAGCTTATGTTTACTGAAGGATGATAGTTTTCATTTGGAGATAGAAAATATAATCTCTAAATTTAAACTCCAGAAACTGAAGGAGGAAAGATGACTAAATGAAACTATTTTTGAGCTAGAAAAACTTTATGGTTACCTGAAATACTGTGCAATGTTAGTGCATTTATTTTTTTCATGTTTGCTTTGTTGGTTTGGAAAACACAATTAATGATATTTAGTATTTTAAATTTTTTATTAAAATTCTGATCACATGAACTGTGGATTACTTGTTCCTCATTGTCTGTCATTTTTAGTCTCATCCACTTTTCATTGAAAAAGGTGGTATTATAAGGAAACAGAATTTTATTAGAGTTGTTTTATTTTCTGTAATTTTGCTAGAAGATTGGTGCAGCTGCTCTTTATGGATACACAGAACAGTGAATCTTTCATCTTCAGTTGAAGCTTGAAGGACCTGAAGATACTCAGTTTCTCTTCAAATTAGGTTAAATGTAAATAAATCTTTCTTTGTAAAGAGTATCAATCTGAATTTATTAGTCATCCTTAATTCATACCTCTTCCAACCCAAAGGGTAAATGGCAATGCAGACAACTTCTGGTTTGGAACATTTTATCTAGAACTGTTTCCTCATTTTATTTGTCTTCTTACTGCACTTCAAAAGATGTATTTGGGTGAACAGTTTTCCCGTTCCAGAAAGAGGCCATCCTGAACTCCCCTCAATAGTGAGGAACACCATCTCTCTTCTTGCATTCTGGAAATGAAAAGCTTGAATATGCAGATAGTTTGCCTATAGGAAATCCTTCTGGATTGAAACCTGACATATACAATCTTCATAAAATAAAACTCTGCCTTGTCTATTTTTGTATAACAGCCAGTAGATAATGGGGGTGGGGTGGGACAAAGGGGAAATGGAAGGAAAAATAAAAGAAGAAAATGGTTAGAACAGAAAATAATAGATCTGGATAATTTTCTGATATACTGTCAGTGAGTTGTCCCATATACAGAATAGATTATTAATAAATCTGCTCCAAGTAAATGCATTGTGAAAATCTAGTAATTTACAATTATTAGGTATTTAATATACAAAGATAACAGCATATTTCACTGAAGACAATGAGGATATATTACAAAGTCTTATGGCAGAGATTAATTCTAGTTGTTATTCTAAAGGACATATTTCACCTGTTGCTATTTCCTTTCTTCTGTGTGAATTAGTGTCTTTTGAATATGATAATGCCTGATTTTATTGCTCCTATGTTTTCCTTAGAAAGCTATAGCTCAGATCTTGTGATAGTGGAAACACAAAATTAGTCTGCTTCTTTTTTTCCCATTAAAAAAATCTTAATTTTTTTATAGTAGAAGATTTTAAAAACAAAGTTATAAAAACTAAAATTTTGCAGTAGTATGAATCAAGAGAGCATTTGGAGGGCTGAGACCTCCCCCTCTTCTTTTTGACAGTGTCATCAGAACTAGATAAGTGGCTGTATCTTTTAAATAGCTTTTAGGGCTTGAGGTATTTTTTTTCAGATAATATGTAGTGGAACTCTTGCTTGCAAATGTAGTGATGGGATTAATTAGTCAGTTGACAAAACTCTACAAATGTATAGCTCAAAACTGCCCTCTGATGTTTTATGCTTCTATTGTAAGAGGCCCTGTTGAATTATGCTAGATATAACTTTTTAAGTTGTATTGAGTGTTCATTTTGGTATTTTTAAAAAATATTGATCACCCATAATTTTGTGTGAGGGTTGCAGCTCCTCTAATTGTGGGAGTGCAGCTTGTTCTCAGAAAGGAAACTCACTGAAGAAAGGAAACAAACTGTTCTCTACCAGAAAGCTGAACAGCATGTTGAAACCTCATGCAAACACTAGTTAACTGCAAATGGAGGGACAAATAGACTTGGCAGCCTGTCCCTGACGTGTCACTCAGAGAAAAAAATAAACTCCTTTACATGGAGTAATTTGAAGGAAGTTGGGAGATTATTTGAGATTTCACGTCAAGTATATTTGTTTCAGCAAAATGGAAAACTTCATGGTGCATTTCCTTTATATTTTTTTTGTCAGTGGGTTGAAATGTTCTTGAACTGCTCCAGGTAGCACTGAACATAAAGTTTTCCCTCTCCTTGATTTTACTTAACAAGGAATAGGATCCACACATCATACCTGTGGTTTTCTTCAACTGACCTGAAGAACAGAGCAACTAGTTAAGAAGAAATTAGTGTTCAAAGAGCCATTAATCAAAGAGATAGCACCGTGATGTGCTGTTATCTTGTATATCTGCCACTCAGTCATATGTCTGTGCCAGGCATCTACCTGAACAACCCAGGACATAGGAACACCCTAGACAATGATATTTTTTATTCTTGTAGTTAACCTTATGTGGTGGGTTGCTATGCGCCAAGTTGCTCTAGCAATCACTCACTTCTGTAGCTCCCCCTGCTACCAAAACATTGCAATGTAAACCAATATTTGTTAACTTTCATTTCATCCATGTTGATGCTTGTCCACAGTCTATAGGAAAATGCCTGTAAGAATATCTGCCAGATAGAGAGATAGAAAAGAAGCATCATTCTTCAGCAAGACAGGGCAGAAAATACAAAAAGCTATTACAAGGTAAGGTTAAGGAGCTCACTCAACAATTGGGAATAAAAACCTCAACTCAGATAAGGGAATTTTATATTTTACTGACAAATAATAAAAGAGTGGGATAATCACGAATTAAAAAAACCCCTCAACACACTTTCCCCCCACTTCTTCCTTCCTTCCAGGCTCAACTTTATTCCTGATTTCTCTACCTCCTCCCCACTGACCAGCTCAGGGAAACAGGGAATGGGGTTTTCAGTCATATGATAACACTTTTTCTCTGCTCTCCTCCTTCCCTTGCTTCACTGTGGAATTCCTTCCATGGTACATTGTCCTTCATGAACTTCTCCTATGTGGATCTTTTCCATGGGGTGCAGTCCTTCAGGAACAGACTGCTCCAGCATGGATCACAAATCCTGCTCCATGGATCACAGGAAAACCTGCTCCAGCATGAGCTCTCCATGGGGTCACAGCCTGCTTCAGGTGCATCCACCTACTCTGGTGTGGGTCCTCCAGGGGCTGCAGGTAGATATCTGCTCTCCTGTGGACCTCCATGGGCTCCCTTCTGTAGGAATGAACTGCCTACTACACCATGGGGTTCATCATGGTGTTCATCATGGGCTGCAGGGGAATCTCTGCGCCTGGAGCATCTCCCGCCCCTCCTTCTTCAGTGACCTTGGAGTCTGCAGAACTTTTTCTCTCACACATTCTTGCTTCCTTTTCTCAGCTGTAGTTCAGCTTTCAAACCTTTTCTTAAATATGTTAGTACAGAAATGCTACCAATATCTCTGATTGTCTCTGCTTTGGTTTGTCTTTGAGCCAGCTGGAAATGATTCTGTTTGACATCGGAGCAGCTTCTGGTTTCTCCTCACAGAAGCCACTTCTGTAGCTCCCCCCGCTACTGAAACTTTTCCACATAAACCAATATGCATTAATTTTCATTCCATCCATGTTGATGCTGTCCACAGTCTATGGGAAAATGCCTGTAAGAATATTTGGCAGATATCAAGATAGAACAAAAGCATCATACTTTAAGTGTTGTGCATGTGGAATGTGGTATTATACAACTGGTGTGCTTAGTTGGTGTGTAAAAAGCAAAAATAAATCTATTAGTGTGCATGCTGTAATGAAACCAGCAACAGCTTTAAAATTAAGAATACAATACATTCAGCTAAAGCCCAGGAAAACAAATAGAAAAAAATATTTACTGCAAAAATATAAAACCAATCAACTAACCAAACCCCAAAACAAAATCCAACAGATAGGAGAAAGAACAAAGGGAATTTTACTTTGCATTTTCAGGAATCAGAGCTGACTGCTGTAGGGTGGTTTCAGCACACAGCGAGTAAAAGGTGAGTAGTTATTAACCATACCTTTTTGTTGCAAAGGAGCTAACTATGGGGCTTTGCAGGAAAGAAGGGTAGACTCTCACCTTGTCCTTTCACTTTCCTTTTAAAACTGTTAACTTCCCACCTTGTATCCTGCTCCACCTCTTGGGAGAAATCATCCATCTTTCATTTCAGCCAAAAGTCTCAGCACTGCTCACTGTCCTGTATTCTTCCATTTGTGACACTTGGTGGTTTTCATTTCCTAGAACTGACATTTGAAATTAGGAGCCATGGAGGTCACTTGGAGGCCTTGCTCAATGGTGACCCTTGGTTTCATCAGTTTCTCATCTCACAAAAGCCCTGGGACAGGACTTGTTAATATTCTCATGTTCCACTTAAACATTTTTTAGGCTGTAGCTTGATAATTGCTATGATTACTTATGGACCTGACTTGATATTTAGGCTGGGGAATGCAAAAAAGTACGTAGCCTGTGGACTACAAAGCATGTATTCATTTACTTGAACAACAAAAACACCTGGTCTTTCCCCAGATCTCTACAGTTCATCATTTGGGACTGACAGAGCAGTGTCCAGCAGCAAAATGTTGTTTGCCATGGGTAGATGAGTCCTAAAAATCTGCTTGAATATGCAGTAAAAAGCTAGAGAAGGGAAAGTGATTGTCTTAATAGCAAAAACATTTCTAAAAAATATTCCTCTTCTGTAATGAAAATTCATTTACTATCCTGAGATCTGAGCTGCTTTCCACTAGTGTCCCAATAGACCATGGTCTCTCAAATGAAGTTTAAAAAGTGAAGTTGAAACTATTTTACTTTTCTGAACTGAGAAGTTGTGTTAGATGGAGTGATGACAGTGGACTTCCAGTGGGGTAAGTGAAGTAGTGGTGTCCAGTGGCAAGCATTTGTTCCAGCTTCCTGTATTTAGTGCGGAATCAATTTTCTTCTCCATACATGATCAAGTTTATTAATTTATCTCAATCTCCTTTTCAGACATGATTGTATTTAACTCCATTTCAGTATTAACTTTTAGATTTATACTTCTCAGTTTGTACCAACATTTACATAAATTATGTAACATTATGATTGCCAGATTAAAATGGTAGTAGTCTTTGCTAGGTAATGCTTAACATCATACTACATTTACATTTGATGAAGTTCAAAGAATATTTTCAGCTTCAAAAATACATTTTTGAAACAGCAAATATTTTCTCCAATAAGTTTTCAGTGTCCAGGGTTTAAATGTCCTGATTTTGAGAAGCACAGTTTTTATTTTTGCAAGTGGAGTTATATTTAAATAAAAATTATCTGACTTCTATAGAAGCATGAACACATAGTCAGTTTTCCCTTCATATGACGTCCAAAGTGATTTAGTCAAGTGCGTTTTTCATTTTAACAATACTGGATAGGGAGGAGAGTGAGGTTATTTGTCTTGCAAAAAAAAAAGAAAAAAGAGAGGACTGTCTTTCAAATATCTTATAGTTTTATGAAGAAAACTTTTTATCTAATCAGGTCACATCCCTTTTCTAAAGACCTGAATAAACTTTAGATAGTCACAAATTTTGAAGTGAGATGGAGAATCATGGGGAAATGTATTCCACTCTTCTATATTTTTGTAAACAATTTGTTTTACCCTATTTTAAAACGTTTGTTTTGTCTGTGTTCTCTACTATAAGGTCATTTGTGTTAAAAATAACTTTTTTTTGCTATTGAACATCAACCACCACAGTCCCAAGTTGCTGGCCTTATCTGAGAGCTGCAAACATACCTTTTATAGTCAACCACAAGTATTTTCTTACAAGCTGTTTTTCAGAAACCTCCTTTTATGTCTTGGAAAACCATCCTATTCTTCTCTGAAAGCATAATACCTCTCAAAATGCCTTAACTTTTTTCATTAACAGATTGATCTCCTACTGTAAAAAAGCTATTCACACAGAGAACTCTATTGATTAATTAAATTGGTAATGTGAGTTCATTTGACAAGCAAGAGATGTGGAAAATTGCAGGGAAAGAAAGGAGAATGTTATACTTTCTCTCTGTGTTTAAGTGCTCACCTTTGATAGCAAACATATCAAACATCTTTTCAATAACCTTTCTTCAAAGAATCTTTCTTAGAGAAGCCAGGTTGATGCAAATGGTCCCTCACCTTTGAGCTCTCCTACTAAGTTTGGATCAGACCTAATGTCCAGGGTGATGCAGAAGAGGGAGAATGAGATAAATTCCTTCTACTATAGCACTATAAAGAAAAGGAGAAAAACCTCAATGGGAAACCAGATATATTTTAACATCTCCCACACCAGACATACATATTTTCATCTCTACCCTTCACAATCCAAATGTCTTCTCTCTCAGTAATGCAACAGGTATCTTAGTCCAGCATAAGTGGGCTACACAGCTGCACACTCACAATCCTTCTGTGCTTTCCAAGTTCTTTTAAAGAGTGGAGGAACAGGTGCCACTGATGCCAAGGGTAGCAGTGTCTTGCCCTGTCTTAAGATGGAACTTGGTTCATTTACAGCTGAGATTATATGGCACAGTTGTTTGTGGCAGCCAGAGAGAGGCAGATAACAATTTCACACTAGTTATCTGTGACCTTTGAGAAATCTATCTGAAGGTGGTTTCAGAGAGTGGAGACTGTTAGCACAGATTGCCTTGTTGCTGCCCTAGTTACACCTATAGAAGGAAATAATATGGTTAAGGTGGTGTTAGCAAAGCCAAAGCAAAATGTCTTTATTTGAAAAATACCTGAAGTTTTTAGCCAAACTCTTTGAAAACACACTTTGTACTAGCAGAGGTTAGATGGTGATTGTTAGAACTTCTGTCTTTGTGATTTTTCACCCAAAAGAAGACCCTGAAAAGCATGTTTGACTTCAAAGCATCAGCATTGAATCAGTGGTATGACAAGTCAGAGAAATTATGTTTGTAATTTTTTTTTCATTTTAACTCCAATTATTACAGATGCACATTTCCCCGTAGTTATGTGGTATGTATGGCTTTTAGGTGAGAATGGTGTTTCCCATTGTCAGTTTCTGGAGATTACATTAAATTGGTTTCATGAATGACCTGAATCCTGACATGAATCAGGAGGGAACCCTGAATTTCTAAATATAGTTTTCTAAAATCAAGTTCCATAAAACCCAGTCTAAGTGATAGTTCATCACTCAATGATGCACTTTGAATACAGCTGCCTGGCTTTTGGCTCCTCTTGTATAGCTCATAAATATTAATTTGCTATGAAGGACAGAAAACCCATAGCAAACTTAAGAATCTTTAAAAAAAGAGTAATACCAACTGAAAAAAGATTGTTTTTTTCCTTAACCTCTTGCTAAAAATATATGCAAGGCAAATGTGCAAATATCTAAATGTCCAAGGGCAGTATATTGACTCTGTAAAGTAATACATAGCCTTTAATTGTCTGAAGAAATTATTTCATACTGGGGGGTTAGCATATACAGCTGATGGCATTTTATAAGAAAGAAAACAAGTGATGCCCTTTCTATGAGTAATTTTATTTGTTAATAAATTCCTATCATGTTCCTGTAGGTTGGTATATTTGGAATTTATATGGATTATACACAGAGAAAATCCAAGGCAACCAGCCATAATTTCAATGTGACCTTGACTTGTCTTGTGCTAGTAAAATGGTAGTAAAAATGATTGAAAGGGTGGGCAAGAAGTAGGACTGTGGAAACTATGTCCAAGTAATTTACTGCTACATACATTGTAAATACCTCCCGAATCCATGCTTTCATTTACCTGTAAATTGAGGCTTATTTTTCTGTTCTAGACACTGTAGCCACTCCAAGGAAATCACAAAGAAAGGCGGAAGGCAATGAGAATGTGTAAGGTAGGTGTCTTGCCTGAGCTGAAGGAGACTGCTTTTGTTGTGGACAATTTCACTTAGACCAGTCATGAGCTGGGCTATACCAGCTTGCAAGGGAATGGTGCTTACCACTCTCAAATCTGGAATATTTTTTGCTTCTCTCAAGTGTGTGGACAAAAAACCTCAAGGAATTCAAAGCTGATAATCAGTTTAAGAAAAAGTGTGACCTTGACTTGCTGGGTTGAAGTTGTACATGTGTGCACCATGGTTACTCATTCTTCCCTTTTTCCAGAGACAGTGCCATGATGAGAACACTGAAGATTATGAGAGCCCTGGGAATTCCATGGGAATGTGGCCTAGATTAGTATAACTAAAGTTAATGTTTTAGCTTTGTGATCACTCTGTACTGGTGTCATACAATCTAATTCTCTAGGAATTACTGGAAGAAATTTGCAGGTTTTATCAGAAACCTGTCTTTTGAAAAAGAAGAATTTTAAGATTTTTTTTAACTGTATTTTTTCCCAGTGCAAAGTATTCATCAAAGCACCGAGTCTGTGTGTAGATCAGCTTCGGGCACCTACAGTACTGCAGTTTCTGTAGCCAGAGAAATCAAAAGCTCTGGCTTTTTGCTCTTACTATCCCACTCACCCAGTAATGATGGAGCACAAATAGGAACATTTCTCAGAGTATCATCTCTCTGATAATATGACCAGTAAGTTTGGAGGTGAAAAACCCTTCCATTTTCTTATCCTTTCACATTCTGAGACAGTAGCAACTGCTGGTTTGAAACAGAAATTAATGTCACAATATACTCCTATGCAAAAATAAAGGGCTCTACTTAAGAATTTTATTTTCCCTATTTTCACTATGGGCAGTATTTTGCAAACTGTAGCAGGTTTCAGAATGGAAGAAACTTTCCTGAATCTCTTGTAGCTGTAAACTTACATGTTGAGTTTGTTAATCAGAGTGAATGGCAACTGATATAATATAACCAAGCAAATATATTAACAATTTTTTTTAAGATTTGACCCTAAGACTACTTCCTGTCTTTGGTTGCAGCCTCATAGGATTTGAGCTCATCAGTTTTATATTACAGCCCTAATTTTCACAGACTCTGACTTTTCTGAGCTTTTGAAATATGCACACTCCTAAGCAGTAAAAATCTCAGAGCTACGCTGCATTTTCAGGTCATGACTTCTCCTGAACAGGGACAGGAAAATACTTAAAATATATATTCTGCATATTTTTTTAATGTAACTTTATGTAATTTTACTAGAAAGTTGATAATATTGCTGGAAAGCCTGAATGGTATTAGTATCAACAGTCTAATAAGAATAGTGAGTAAGTTAAAAAAATCTCTGACAATTGTGGTGAACTAGATTTTATTTTTCTCAGTGCCAGTTAGAGAATAAGAAAGTCAAGGTAAGGTGTCTTGCAAAACAGCACATGAAAGCAGCATTGTGCTTGCTGCAGGTTGTAGTTCATACTATGATCTTATTTAAATTGTTACATCAGTAGTTCATCCTTTTCAATATTCTCTCTTTAATGTACCTGGCTATATGTAGGAATTTCCTCCATCTAGTTACATCTAGGCCTCTAGCATACACAAAGGGAAAGGATAATATTTAGGAGGTCTTTCCCATAACCATTTCAGGCAGCCAGCCTATTTTCTGGGGGTCTGGGAACTTAGAATTGCCGGAGCTGTTGTAACCGGAGTGAAAACCTAGCAATGCAAAGTCTAATTAAATTAAAACTACCAATAAAAAAACCCCAAAACCAACAAAAACAAAAAACCAAAACAAAGCAAGAGAAAGGGCAAATAAGTTGTTGTGCCATCTTACTCCTTGTTTGCAGTGGTTTCAGATCTCTCATTGTCTCAGTGATGCCCACTAGAGAGTACAAGATGTGCCCAAAGCACACTGAGCGATCTGTACAGATGTACTGCACTCACTTTTGCACAGCTGTGGGCTACTCTGTGTGAGGGCCAATGCACTCAAGAATCAGGCTGTGTTCTATAGTGCAACTGAACTTTAAACACACGTGGGTTTTAGGCCGAAAAAGAAGCTTTGATTATTTGAGTTTTCTTTTTAGGCTGGTCTAGTGAAGGAATTAATGCAATTTTTTCAATGGTATTGCAATGAAAGGTGATCATGATCTTTCCCATGGAATTCTGTGAAGCAGAATCACTCCTAACAGCTTCATCATGGGAGACCTGCCAACCTTCAGGGGATCAGCAGGTTCATCCTGAGCAATGTGGCAGTCAGAGCTGAGGTGTAAAAGCTTGTGACTGGCATTTTAGGGTGCTTAAAGACTTTGTGGAGCTTTGTATAGGGTTGGAAGTAGTAAAGCCAGTATTGTGACCTACAACATAAACAATTATTTAGCAACTGCTTTAGTTTCTCTTGGAGTAGTTGTTCCCCACTCTCTGTCCTGAGCTGTTCTGTACTGTTGCTAGTTACTCTTAAGTGCTTCTTATGTTTCACCCCAGTGGGGAATTGGGGATGTGATAATTGCAGAACAGTGGAGGTGGCTAATAAAACCATAGTTCTAAAAAGAGCCCTGCTTTTTCTAGCTTATTATTTTTTTCAGGAATTCTTCCTTTGGGATAAAAATCTGTTGAGTCAGAAAGGGATAAGGACAAGTGATGCAGGTTTAGATACTAAATGAGTGTGTTCAAGGGATATTACCTACCAAAGAACTAACTCCCTCCCTAATTCATGGTTTATCAGGATGTTGTGCCTGACTTTTTTCTTTAGCTGGAGTGAGATGCACAAATGCAAAAATTGTGCACCTAGGATCCATTATGGACAAGTGCCCCTGACATTAATAATGTGAAATAACAAAATTATTACCTTGTAAAAATGTCTATTTCTTAAATTATTGCAGAATCTTCAGAATTTCTCTTTTACGTGACTTTAGTTCTTAAAGATAGGTATCATTGAGCACTGAGAAAATAATAAATACAAATTAAAATGCTTCATATGTATGTCTACAATTTCTATGTACAAACCAGGATCTTGATGTTATTAGCCCTACCAAAAAAATTTCTACTAAGTGGCTATCTTTTTTCCCCTTTGTGTCATTTGGAGACATGCTTCTTAGTACCTGTCAATATACATTCTTTCTTTTCTTATGGGTGAAGTCTAGAAATTAACTTTGAAGTCCCTGGAATAGTATCTGCAGATCATTATCTATGTATGTTCCATTTAGTTTAATTGAGCTCCATTTAAACTTAAATATGTTGTCTTGAAAACCATTTTGCAGAACAGTCCTCAGAGTATCTTGGAAAGAATTCCATCCTTGAAAAAAATCAGTTCAGTGTTCCTAAACTTCTGCCTGTGGGAAGTTAACATGATCTTTAATAATTTTCCAGGGCATTTTCCTCATTACTTTTAATACATTTTTAAGGAGCTCATTTTGTTAAGAGCATCCCAGCACTCATAATGAGTATGAGTAATACTCTGGTTTGTTTGCCTCAA
Source organism: Geospiza fortis (assembly GCF_000277835.1). Taxonomy (NCBI): domain Eukaryota; kingdom Metazoa; phylum Chordata; class Aves; order Passeriformes; family Thraupidae; genus Geospiza; species Geospiza fortis. Next base: position 163,425 of record NW_005054375.1, read on the forward strand.
ACTGGAACAGAGTTAAAACACAGTCTGCTTCCAGGAGCCAGCTGGTTTTGGATTCTCTTTAAACAAAGAGAGAGAATAAAGGTTGTTCTGCCTAGGAATTGTGCGCACTGTAGCCTTCACTGTGTACACAGTTCATGAGCATACCTGAGCTCACACTGACCTGAGCAAGCCTGGTTCTGCTGGAATGACAGGAAACGGGAGGCTGTGAGTTAATACTGTGCTGATCCCTATGACAGGGACCACACCTCCCTAAGCTCTGGAGGGGAGCTTGGAATTGTCCCCTGGAAATGTTGTCATGGTTGTGACCATGCAAGATTCCATCCACAGTTTGTGTTGCGGGGTTAAATGGAGTTTCAGGATGTAGATCTAGAGCTCTCTTCTACCCTTAATGAAACCTGAAGTGCTTTTATCTTCAAAGAGGTGAATAAAGCCAGTCCAGTCTCTCTTTTCAGTACAAAAGTAAACTGTTTGTACGAGGAATACATTATGTCACAACAGAAAAATGGAAAGAAAGAAAGAAGCTGCATGAAAATGCATCTGTTTCTTGGATGGCACCAGAGGCATTTAAGTGAGGCAAGTTCTCCCAGGGATTTTGCTGGGAACATCTTGGAATGTAGCATGGTGCCACACTCCTTCCCACTTTTTTGCCTGGCCTTCCATTGCATGGAAAACAAAGCATGAGATAAAGAACAGAACTGGGCCAATGTGCAGTCAGCTCTACTCCCACCATGAGACAACTAAAGTGTATGAGTGGCCCCTAAAAACTGGGAAGCAGACCTTTGTCTAGTAATACAGGCTGTCTTAGTGGTACAGAACATAGCAATAGATTCCTTTGGTTTCCTTTGTCACTGATGTGAGAAACAGGCAGGTTGGGGAGCTCCTGTGCACTAACCTTTTGGAGCTGCCTGTCTCTTTCAGTGAGTATAAAAGGAGTTTGGGCAGCTGAATTCTCACTGTAGTTACCAGTGTCTGATAGAATTATCTGATGCCAGAGAGTCCTTCAGTAGGGCCTGAGCGAGGGCTCTATCCTTTGATTGTTTCAGGAATCTGAGGACTCAAAGTGATGCACAAAGTCTAGATCCTGGGAAAGATCCCATCATACATGAATTAGGAAGAATGGTTCACTCATTAGTTTTTGAACAGAAGGGAGAAAGGGAAACAGATGCAGTCCTCACTGAAATTGCATGTAAATTCTATCTTCTAGTGACTAAATAAATACTCTTCTACCTTGCTAGTGGTGTGATGCTATGCAATCTTTTGTGATGTAAGGTTTCAGCCACAGGGGACAGGAAATTAATCAATTCTAGCATGTGAATGTCAGTAATTGCTTTTCCTAATATGAATTTGAAATGAAATGTATACTGCAAAGAATGTTTCAGTTCTGGGAAAGATCAATCCACTCCCGAGGCCCCTATCCTTGTTAATAAGTTGCTTCCTTGCAAATAGAAACTCAGTGATCCTTAAAATATCCAGAGGCTTGTATTTTAAAAACATCGATGGTGCTGCAGGCAAGGTGATTGCAGCCATTAGTTCCTCTTTATGTCAGAGGAAAATCTGGCATCAAAACCCCAGAGGATTCCTAAACTGTCTCACCAATGCCTTAAAAAGAGAAAGTCCTTATTGCATTCACAGTAGGAAAATCACTAAAGTGGGAAACTTCCCCTTCACTAGTGTCTCTGATGAACTGGAAAAATCAAAGCAATTGTAAATGAGAAATATTGCCTAGGTTTCTTATTGTTTAAGTGTTTTACACCCTGCATGTTTCGTTGAGGTTTCACATATTCTCCCTAGTAGGCATGAAGAATGAACTGGGAGACTGCTAAACTGTGATCACACAACTTTATGGTTCCTTTTTTAGTAACCTGATGTTTTATGTGGTGTCAAAGATGTTTATAAAATAGATGTCTAGCCTTTCTGCAGCAGAGCCAACCTTTTCAAACCAAACAGATGTGCTACTAATACTAACCATAATCATTAAATAGTAATTGTATTGCCTTAATCTTTAATAATGTCTAAAATAAAAATTGTCAGAAAAACTACTGCCAACAGAAATTCTCACATAGCTAAATAGTGTCTAAAGCTGAAGTTACAATACAGAAAGCAGTACCCCCAGCTGATCCACACTAAAGGGAGCAAAAAGATGGACAGCTGCTTTTTTGCTAATTTGTTCTGGCCTATTTAAACTAACACAATGGATAAAGTCTTTCAGGCAACTTCAGGACCTGTCATCTGCTTTACCTGTTTGAAAGTAACTCTTGAAGAATATGTCTTCTGGTGCTGTATCAGAGAGGTGGAAGAGAATTGAAATTAGCATGAAATACAGCCTGTGTTGCTCACTGCTCCTGTTTGTCTAAGAGCCGGCATGCGGGAAAATTACTAAAACTGGAGAAGTTGGTCAAGAATAAAAATTCTTCCTTTGCAAAGAAGAATGTGTTTCAGAGCAACTCCAGTTCAATGACCTTCTGGTGAATGTGGAGGGGAATTCTGGATAGCTCCAATGTTCTTGTTGAATCTGCCTGGATCTTGAAGAACTGGATAACTGGAGTTTCCCAGCCCTGTAGCTCTGGGGGCTGTTCATGTGGCAGGAGAATGCAGGGCTGAAGATCCCATACACTTACAGCAATGTGTGTTGCAGGTGGTGATGAAACTGACTGCCAAAACTGTTTGCTATTTAATATTGCTGGCTTTAAGTATTTGCTTCCAGAAGTGCAGTGAGAGACTAGGATGATGAGGATATACCTCTGTCTTCTGTTCTGCTTTGCCTCACTCCTCTTCTCCCCTGTCTGTCTACAGACTTTATTACTTAGTGAAGGCAGTGTCTCTTTTTGGCCCTTCTGGTTCTCTTCAAATTTCTCAGAGTCATGAGCTGCTCCTCTAGCTGATGGATGTCGGTAATAGGGGTTATAAGTGGCTGGAGAAAGTGTCAAGAGCCAAGGATGGGGAGGAGGTATGTGGCTGTGGTAGAGAAGACAACAACAGCTGCTTTTTAGTGGTTCTCCATTCTGGTGGAGAATTCCTTCTCCTCTAGGAGAGGGACATCTTGCCACTAAATTACAAATGGAAATATTTAACTAAATTGTGAAATTTCTTTTTTTCCCCCTTTTTTTCTTTTTTTTTTTTTTTTGGTTGAGAAAATGGTTTTTTTTTTTTTTTTTTGGTTTTTTTTTGTTTTTTTTTTTTTTTTTTAAGTTTTTTAAATTAAAAGAGGAGGTATGTGGCTGTGGTAGAGAAGACAACAACAGCTGCTTTTTAGTGGTTCTCCATTCTGGTGGAGAATTCCTTCTCCTCTAGGAGAGGGACATCTTGCCACTAAATTACAAATGGAAATATTTAACTAAATTGTGAAATTTCTTTTTTTCCCCCTTTTTTTCTTTTTTTTTTTTTTTTTGGTTGAGAAAATTCCTCAGGAAGAATATACTTTGTGTCGCCACTTTTTATGAAACAAAAATACAAATGAGCCAGGTTCCTTTCATCCAAAGATGATCCAAAGCTCTTAAGTATTAAGCATCATAGAGCAAACTTTAACAAAGGCTGTTTTATCCTTACTTACAATGGGTTTTCATTCCTTGTCCAGGTTTTATGTGGGAATGAGTGAAGACTGTGCCAAATATATTTAGTTTTCAAATAAGCCAATAGAGTAGAGTTGTGCTTAGGACATGATTAAAAAGGGTATGTCATCCGAACTGAGTATGTGTGTTAGTAGAGATGACAAACTGTTACTTAGGACTTCAGACAGAGTTATTGATGCCAGGCTGAGCAGGTGTATTGATGAGGAAAGTTCCCTCTCAATAAATATGTAAATGTCTGTGTGTAGTTGAAGAAGATGGGCAGAGACAGTCTCTGAGCTAATGGATGGTTGATTTTTACAGGCAGTTCCAACTCAAGCATAACATTTTCCTTTTGTCTAGAATGCTGGAGCTTGCGTGCTCTGACCTTTACCTCATCTGACTTTATGACTGTGCATCTCCCACTGGTGTTAGTGGGAAGAAACACAGTTAATGGTCTCTGTCAGTGTGTTTGCACTGGAGAGACAGCCAAGATAGCTGTAATTAAGATAGAGTAACAGCAGCAGTCTAACTGTGGTCATAAAGAAGCCCCATGCCTTTGTGGGAATAGTGCTTTCACCAGGCTGTCTTGCTGGTTTAGAAATAGCTGTAAGGCTTTGCTCCAGCAATGCTTCCTACCCCATGATCCAAAGATGCTCCTTGAGACATAGACTGTGGTCCATGACATGACTGGAGTTGCTTTATTTTCTTCACATAAAAGTTTGTTTCTTTTCAAAGCAGTGATAAAAAATAAAAAGGAATGAATGAACACTCATATTTTGCTCTATTTTTTGCTTACTTATAAAGGAACAATTGCAACGATGCAGTGAGTTGTGGTGGCACAAAATGGGCAAAGATTTCTCAGGTAAAAGGAGGCTGAGAAATTGTTAAACTCCATGCTGTTCTGTTGCAAATGGCTTGTATCATATATCCCCCCCAGAAGGAAAATATATTTTGAAGCCTAGCTGTGAGAGAGGAGGAATGACTGCCTAGTGGAAAATAACTCTTTGCACAGTTTATAACATGGAAAGGCACTACTTGGAAAACTTTTCAGAGGTTCTATTTTTGTGTTAAGGACCATACAAATATAAATGCAGAGTGGCAGGTCAGAGCAGGAACAACAACACTTTGTGAGCCATTTCTGGCTGTCCTTAGTTCTCTTATCATTCTCCACTGAGCTGTCACCTCCTGCGGCATTGAACTATCATTTTGGGAACTTCTGATTTGGTGGAAGGGCAGCCTTTCCTTTGAAGGAAAGTAGGATATATGCCAGTAGTTCAGAAAGGACCACAGAAAATTGCTGCTTGCCTCAATCTAATTTGCTTCCAGGGCTTTTCGCCCTAGCTATTTTTTAATGGGGAGTGTGATTTGTGGGGAAGCAAAGTTGACTTACATTTACAGATTGCATCATCTCTGCTGAATACCAGGAATCCCCAAGGCTCTGGCACTGCTCTCAGTAAAACAGCAGGCTTTTCTAAATGGCTTGCATTTCTCCTGCCATTAATTCTCCTTTGGCTTTTTCTGCTTGTCTGTTTCCCCTCACTCGTCTAGTAAACTAAACTAACCTTATTTACCTTCCTCAGGTCTTTTTTAGATTTTTCCTTGTGATTAGTCATCTGTTAAGCGAAAAGTGAAGCAGGTTTACAGTATTGCCAGTGCAAAGGTTGCTCACATGAAAAAGAAAGATCTAGCTTCCAAGTTCATTGACAGAATTATGGAAATTTGCCTATTGAGTAGATTACTTGCAAAGCTTTTTGATGCATTACTCTCTTTGCACCTTCTCACTTGGCCTTAATCTGAATATGTCTTCTGGTGCTGTATCGTGTGGGTTATTGCTGCTAATTGCAAAATATGTCACACATTAAATCCAGAACACAGTGATATTTGGGCATTCTTGTGCAGATCCTGAAGAAGTATAAGCAGTCTAAGCAGCTTAGTGCTTTTAATTTTAGAACAGTAAATGGAATTTCTATTTGTTGCTTATCCATTACAAAATTTTAAAGGTGGAGAAATTTTCCTCTAAATGTAAAGTAATCAACTCTTTGAGACTAAAATATAAGATCTCCTGTGGTGGATTAGGCTATTTTGTCATTGTCTGTAGTATCCTGATAGTGTCTGTGACAAGTGGCAGAAAGGTAGAGTAGAAAGGAAGGAACATGACTTCTTATGGAGTAGCATTTTAAAGAAACTTTATGGTGGCTTGCACAAAACAATCTTGGCCTGTGCTTGGGGCTTCTAGGTATTATAATAACAGCAGCTTTTAAGGATAATATGATTTATTTTTTATTGCTAAAATTCAAATGTATGAAAAATATCCCCTTCATCACCATCCATGGCATTAATAATACAGCCAGTCTGAAGTTATTGTTGTTATGTGATTGTCTGCATCTTTAGATAGAGGTTATGAGGAAGTGAGAGCATAGAAATGGTGGTAGGTAGGCTTACATTTGACTGCTTACATTTAGCACACAACAAAGCCATTCAGCATACAGCTGATAAGAAAGCTTGGTCCAAAACAGAGTATTTGAGCACCTAATAAGTGCCATGTATCCTTTATGATGTTAAAATTAGGTTAATGCAGCTCATGTTTTATACATCTGGCAGACAGTCCCTGCCTTGACTATGTTCAGGCTTTCCATTCTCTCCCTGATATACCAGGAGTAGGAAGGAGCTGTTAGAAAGGTCCTGCAGAGCCTTATGGCAGTATGAAGGATCTGGGCCTTTTAAAATTACATGTATGGGGTTTTTTTTTCTCTTTTGCCTTTTTTTTTTTCCCTGCATATTCTTTGAGAGAGATTCAGTGGGTTTCCTCTGCACAATCTTGTTAGCTGAAATTCTGGAATGGAAGGTCTTGAGGAAGCATTTTTTCAAGATGCTGGCAATGACAAAGTCATGGATGACCAGCAATACCGTGTTCACAATCTTTGCTGGAGGGGTAGACATGACCACGGATGGATGATGGGAAGGATGAGTGACAGGAAGGGATTCTGCAGGGCACAGGACGTTAGCAGAGCATCTACCTCTTTATATAAGCTTCATTTCCCACCTTTTAAGCTCTTTGCTGCTATTACATGCTTGAAGACAGCTGGCCCATCCCTGTAAACTTGCTTGTTGTCTCCTAATCCTGGGAAAGCACTGCTGTTTTTGTAAAATAAATACAACTTATTTGAATCACTTTTTAGTTCATAAGTAAAACTTCTCACGTACTGTGCAAGCTATTCTATAACTTCATAATTAATTAAAGTTGTCAGATTCCATGCCTTAAACTGAGAAACCTATGCTGCATAATTTCAGTGTAATAAATCCCATACTATTTTGTGACAAAGTTCCTACTTTGACTATATTCCTCTGTCTTCTGATGTGCAGGATGGAATATCAATTTGGAATAAGGAGATAGCATAAAATATATGGGAATTGGAGGAGGTGATGGATCCAAGGGCATGACAGCATCCTATTTCTGTACCTACTGAAAAAGGATGTAAGCAAACCAACCCCAAAGTCCTTAGTGTTTGAAGTGAGGACTCCAAAATTTGCATAGCTTGGAAAAATTTTATTGCCCTAGTGATGCTCAGGGGAGGCACCACCAAATGCAGAAGGAAATAGGAAGCCCACATCAGATGCTGGAGTGGTACCTACTGCTCTCTTGCTGAGGTTGTTGGTTTTTTTTTTTTGGTCGGTTTTTTTTGGGTTTTTTTTTGTTGTTTTTTTTTTTTTGACTCTGACCTCTTTGTAGTCAGGATTGAAATTAATGATCAGTACTTTCTAATTTTTAACAAGGCAAGAATTGTGCAGGAGCCTTGGTCTTGGACATCCAATGATGTAACACTAGAATGCCAAGGCACCTTAATCAAAAAATCATTTTACTGTCTGACCCTGAATCATGATGGTCGATTCTATTGTTTAATAAATGTTGGAACAGCACCACTTCCTTTCTGTCTGCTTACCCAGCCTTCCTGAGAGGCAGGAAGAACAGGTTTAACTGACCAAAAAAGTGGCTTATGTCTGACATTAATTGTGATAAAATGTGACATTCTGAAACTGCCCTTCAGATCTTGTAGAAATGCAAAATTATCTGGTTCTGGCCACTCTTGAGACTCAAGTAAATATTCCTATACTTAAGATGGGATGTTAACAGCATCTGTAAAAATTCAGGAGGAAAACCACTGCAGTTTTGGCCATGATTTCATACAGTTTTGACTTTCTGAAATACTTATTTTTCAGTTCTAGAACTAAAACATGCCTGTATTGTTTGTCTCTTCTCAGAAAACTAGAAGTCCCAATCATTTAAATTAACTTTGTGTAAGTCAGGGAGTCTTAGTGGCATACAGTATGGCCTTCAAATGCTGTATTTCAGATAAAGAGCAAGGCTCCTATCAACTCACTAAAAGTCAGTACTTAACAATAGCTCTTTTTCGGAACCCCAATGAAAGATGCCTACTGTGTCTAAAAAATGGGTTTTTTTAGCTCTAAATTGCCACTTGCCTCCTACTCAGTATTCTGACACTTGGGACTATTTCTGCTTCATCCTTGAAAGCTTTCCCAGTACATATTATCAAGCTGAAACTCATAAGCAAAGTCCTGTCCTTGCATGACTTTTTCCTCTAATTTAAATAAATTTTTAATAAGCAAAAAAACCCCCAAAAACCAAAAAAACCCACCAAAAACCAAACATAAACCAACAACAACAAACAAAGGAATCTTTTTCCTCTTTTCTCATGGAGATCTATGTAGCTAGCTCCTGCATGAGTCACCAGATTTCTCAGCTGATAACTTATCTATTAGATTTGTCTGTCCCCACCTTTTTTATGAATGAAGTATAAGTGATCTATGTGGGAAGATTAAACATTTTCTTTTCAATTTATGCCACTTAATAGTATAAGCCAGGTCATCTTAATACCAGTTACTTTATATAAAGTCAAACTGCCTTAATGTGTGTAATTCTGCCAGCATTATGAAAAATCAGTTTGTTGTTCCGGCAATGTGCCATATAATATCTTTTTATAAATCTCTAGATGTCTGCCCTTACCCAGACTTTTCTCATCCAGTTTAAAACTTGATTTTACCTTTCATCCCTTTGTGACTTTCCAGGCAGAGTTTCCAGAGCTCTAGTTATGTCAAATCTTTAGGTCTGGTGCCTCAAGCCAAAGAAAATGTTAATACTTCCCATATAAGAACAGAGATGGAAGGGTTGTACACATCAGAGCAAAACTGCATTTTATTTGTTGTCTAGCATGCCCATTTGTTTTCAACAGTCCTGGAAGCTGACTAGTCTGCTATTAGGATTAAAATCCTTACTGTGGCTCCGAATTCCAAGAAGCTTAGACATATCTGAAGAATTTAATTTACAGTCATATTAAGAAACTTAAAAACTAATGGTTTTTTGGAAGAGCTCTTTAGTTTGCTCTTAGACAGTGCTGCTATTCTACAGCAGAAAAAAGAAGGCTGTCTCAGTTTAACATAACAGAAAAAGGTCTTCCCAGGCATAAAAAACTTTAAAAAACTTAATATTTCAACATTAGGAAAATGTTTTCAAATAGCTATACTGTTGTTTTTCATGCTGCCCTCTCAAAATATGAGTTGTTTATTTGGATTTCAGCAAGGCCTTTGACACTGTCTCCCACAGCATACTCCTAGACAAGCTGGCAGCCCGTGGCTTGGACAGGAACACTCTTTGCTGGATTAGGAACTGGCTGCATGGCTGGGCCCAGAGAGTGGTGGTGAATGATGCTGCATCCAGCTGGCGGCCAGTCACCAGTGGTGTCCCTCAGGGTTCTATACTGGGGCCAGTTCTGTTTAATATTTTTATTGATGACATGGATGAAGGTTTAGAGTCTTTCATTAGCAAATTTGCAGATGACACTAAGCTGGGAGCATGTGTCGATCTGTTGGGGGGATGGAGGGCTTTGCAGAGGGACTTGGAACGGTTGGATGGATGGGCAGAATCTAATGGGATGAAGTTCAATAAGTCCAAGTGTCGAGTCCTGCACTTTGGCCACAATAACCCCCTGCAATGTTACAGGCTGGGGACGGTGTGGCTGGACAGTGCTCAGGTGGAAAGGGACCTGGGGGTGCTTTACTTGAAACCTTGAAGATTAAAATGTTTGTTTGCTATACCATATAACCAAGGACCCATGGTGAGGCCACACCTTGAGTATTGCATCCAATTCTGGGCCCCTCAGTTTAGGAAGGACATTGAGATGCTTGAGCGTGTCCAAAGAAGACCAACGAGGCTGGTGAGGGGCTTGGAACACAAGCCGTATGAAGAGCGACTGAGGGAGCTGGGGTTGTTCAGCCTGGAGAAAAGGAGACTCAGAGGTGACCTTATCACTCTCTTCAACTTCCTGAAGGGTGGCTGTGGTGAGCTGGGTGTCGGTCTCTTTCTCTGCGCAACAACAGACAGAACAAGAGGACACAGTCTCAAACTGCGCCAAAGGAGATACAGGCTAGAATTAAGGAGGAAGTTTTTCACAGAAAGAGTGATCAAATACTGGAATCATCTACCCAGGGAGGTGGTGGAGTCACCATCCCTCGATGTGTCTAAAAAAATACTGGATCTGGCACTTGGTGCCATAATCTAGTTGAGGTGTTAGAAGATGGGTTGGACTCGATGATCTTAAAGGTCTCTTCCAACCTAGAAATTCTGTGACTCTGTGTGATTCTGTGAGTTAAGCAGTCTTGTGTACATTAATATGCAAAGTCTCAGCATGACCAACTGGGGAGAGATGGAGAGGAATGAAGAGTCCTTACCCTGGCCTTATAGAATTAAAGACATCTTCTTAGATAAAAATAGATATCATTATGTAATGTTTGGGAATTTCTATTTTTGGATTTCCAAAATAGATTGAACTTCCAGTGGAGTTTAAGAAAAATAGGGAGCCACCTCTCACTGAAAATCACTATGAACTGACACACCATTCTTTTTAACATCTTCTGAAATGCCCAGCATGCAATATTCCCTTCCCTTCCCTTCCCTTCCCTTCCCTTCCCTTCCCTTCCCTTCCCTTCCCTTCCCTTCCCTTCCCTTCCCTTCCCTTCCCTTCCCTTCCCTTCCCTTCCCTTCCCTCTTCCCTCTTTTTTTTCCACTTTTTTCCCTACTTTTTTTCCCACATTTCATTGCTTCATTCAGAAAGTCCAAATAATTATTGCCTTCCTTCTACTACACCCTTCTACTTCTTTTGAAGAGACTGATTTGTACAGTCATGGAAGTGCTACATTTTTGTGAGTTGTGTTCTCTCTGTGTGCATATGTGTGGAAAGGACAGAAGATCATCTGGAAGGATGCAGAATTTGTTTTCTAACAGTTGTTGCATTTCCCTTTCTCAAAACTCTTTGCTTAGGCTGTGTGACAGTGTTCACAGGGGTTTTCAGGTGAGGGAAGAGACGAAAATGTTGACTCCATGTTCAGAAGGCTTGATTTATTATTTTATGATATATATTACATTATAACTATACTAAAAAGAATAGAAGGAAAAGTTTCATCTCAGAAGGCTAGCTAAGCTAAGAATAGGAAGGAATGAATAATAAAGGTTTGTGTCTCGGACAGAGAGTCCAAGCTAACTGGGCTGGGATTGGCCATTAATTGTAAACATCCAAGATGGGGCAATCTCAGATGCACCTGTTGTATTCCACAGCAGCAGATAACCATTGTTTACATTTTGTTGCTAAAGCTTCTCAGTTTCTAAGCAGGAAAAATCCTAATGAAAGGATTTTAATGAAAAGATGTCTTCAACAGGGCTGCCCTTTCTTACAGTGTTTTTATCATCCAAATTAAATTTTATACCAACCAATTCTATCTAAAATAAAGGTTCTGAAGAAATGTGCTGAAGTTTAACATAAATTCTGTCTTGATGCTTAAATAACACAACTGAGGAAACCACCCAGGAAGCATCTGTATTTGACTGAGAGGCTGGGGTTTTTTTCTGATCCCATCTTTCATTTCAAGGAGAAAAAGCTTCCCTATAAGCAGACTACAAGAGCCAATATTGCCTATAGTAGAGACAGACAACTTAATATATTTTGATAATTCAGGTTTCTTAGCTGACCGCTAATTTCCTCTCCTGCACCCCATCTAAATAAAAAATGAAAAGAAAATGAAATTAATGAAATCCCTCCCTTATTTGAAGGCCATTGCAAAGCTCCCATTGCATTTATCTGGCTTAAGACACTTCTGGAAGTACTTTTAATCATTTACTCCATTTATGATGCTTTCAAGCAAGAGAAGGTGACAGTCCTTATAAACATCCCACAAGACTGAGAAATTGTCTGGAAGCAATTTGATCCCAGAGTGGCAAGTGTTGATGATCCAACCCTACCAGAAGTGGAGTCTGAGAGGTCTGAGCACATTTATTCTGCTTTGTAGCCTGTTGTATAAATAATAATTTGTCTCTTAAAAGATATGAGTTCAATTGATACAGTGATATGACTGCTAACAACAAGCTCAAAAGTGTGTGGTCCTCTGCTAAACTCACCTTCTCTTACGGGGCATGGGAGTCTGGTTTCCTCGGCCACAAGGTGATGGCATTAGGACCAGTCATGTGATGTGACCTGAGGTTCAGTAGAGCGATCTTTCTTAACAGGGCTACTGCCTTGTTGTTCTTTGCAGATCCTTCTGCTACAGACTAGTGGGGGTTTGGAGGGAAGGTCTCAATAATGCTTAGTCACAAGGTGATGTCCTGGTCCTGCAGCAAAGATGTTTGGCGCGTAAAGAGAGCTGCTGTGGGTGGCACATTCTGGAGATCAGGCTCCGGGAATAAAAAACTGAATCCTGTTGTAGCCTAAAAAAATCCAGCCAGTGCCTGTAGTTGTTATTTCCCAAGGGCCCTAGCAAAACTTGCCCTCTATAAGCAGGATTCAAGTTAACAAAAAGTGAACACAGCTAGTGAAAAAATTCTAGTGGGTGGAAACTATTGTGTACCTTTTGGAGTCATATTGAAATGACATAATTAACAGAAGAATAATATGAGAAGTGTGTTGGTTTCAGGGACCAACTAATTGATATTCTGGAAGAATACAATATGTTTTCTGCTTTAAACAACTGAATCCTCACTAAAGAGGTAAGAAGCTTGTTGCAGAGAACTGGAATTTTGGCATATGCTTTGCTGTGCTCATAGTTGTGACTAAAGTCAAACCAGAAAAAGGGAGCTGATTCTATTAATATGGCTCTTCTTCTTAGGAATTGAATGAACCAAAAGTCTGCATAAGCTTCACATGCTGCTCTTCTTGGCCAGAAGGAGAGTAAGGGATGGACGTCAGGGAGTTCAGTCAATAATTCCTCTGGGATAGTGAAACTCACTAAGCTTAAAAAGAGAAGGAGAGTTCCAGGCACGACAGTTTCTGACAGTCCCACTTGTGTTTGTCACTTCAAGAACACTTCATGTTGAACTTTCAATAGCAGCTAATTCAGTGCTGAATCAGTCTCTAAAGCCTTCGGAGTAGTTGTGCCTTTGGAAAGGAAGAACCTGAGGAGAGAAGAATCCTGAAAAATGAAATAGAGGAGGGAATTCTCAGCATCTAGGCCCTGCCAGAATAAAAATTTCTCTATGTGTTTCACAGTTTGAAATGAAGCAAACTAAAATGTCTCGTTTTCTTGAAAATTCCTTACAGTGAATCCCAACTATATGCTTAAGACTTACTGTTCTCACTGGAAGTAAAGCATCAGAAACATAAAAATGCTACTTGCAGAGAAGTGTTCTAATTTGTCCCTTTCTGCATCCCCACAGCTCCACTCTTGCAGTAACATTGATGCAGGAGTCAGTTCTGTCCAGCAGCATTTTGAGCTATCTGCTTTCATATGGCTGGTTCCGCTTCACTTATTTTGACTCCTCTGAATTCCATCTGAGTTCCAAATTTGTATTTGGCTCTACCTACCCAAGTGCCTGTCTAGACATGTGAGTGTGCTCTGGTAATGACGCATTCCTTCCCTTGTTGATGATGTAATTTTCCCCATCAATCCTAGTTTTGGTGAAGAATTTAGTAATAGCGATCATTCAGATGAAACATCAATAACATCTGCTCACCCTCTCTTTTCCTAGACTTGTTTCTCTTTGAAAGGACCATCTGTTTCAGAGTACTTACACTCTTCTGAAATGTCCCTTTTCCTTTTGCTTTTTTGTCTCATAGTTTTGTTCTTGTCTTTCCATCAAGCTCTGTAAAACTCTACCTTCTTCTGGTTCCAATAACTGTCTATAAGATTTGGATCTTTCCAACATGTCATGTTCTCATGACTCTGTTGTGCCTTAATTTTCTTTCAGTGCCCCGTCTCTGCTTAGCCCGTCTTCCTCTGCTCCCAGAAACTCTTGAGAACAGATATATCATTGAGATAATGATTTGGTTTAACAGTGACGCTTGTGAAGTCACTGTGTTAACAGATTTTCCTATGGTAAAATATAAATGATATATGCTGTAACATTCAGTGAGCTAAGTGTTGTTTTGTTTCTTTTTCCTACCTCCATCTTACATTGAACACATCTTTGTCTAATCACTACTACTAAATGAATTAGTGCCGTTCCATATGGCGCAGAGGCTTTTTGGAAAAAAAATACAAAAAAAAAATCTCCTCCTTACAAATATTTTCAGAACTGCGAAAATGACTATTGACATTTGCTAGACATATTCTCCTAACATAGCCTTGGTAAAGCCAAGGCATGATGTTTAAAATATTTGACTTTACCAGGAAGTTTGCTTTTCCTTCTAAAGACTGTGTGTTAAAAGCTCTTGTTTACCTGTGAATCTCTTGTTGGAGAGAAAATTATGTATTATGTTTCACATTTCAAGTTGGTTTTGCTCATCAGAGATAAAATGGTTTTTATACCAAAACACTATGCTTTGGAAATCAGGAGGGCTCACTCTCAGTGTAGCCTGAAACATGTTTTGGGATCTTTGGCTTGCCAAGCACTAGGTACAACAATAACACTCTCTTCAGACACCAATTGCCCAAAGGCTTATTTTGTAAACACTTTTAGATCCTACAGTGGAAAATGCTGCATGAAGTTTGCAGTTAATGATGTTCAACCTAAAGAAAAGATACTGTAAATCTTCCTCAAGCTTTTTTCAGCTGTTCTTTTGGATAATGTCCTGGTTACATCCCAGCGCAAAATCCTGTCTGGATTTCTCATGTTCATTTTAACTGGAATAAATGCCATGAGTTTAGTCACACAGAGGAAGTATTCACAATGTTCCTCTTGAGGCAATTCTTTCAGATGATTAGCTTAGGAGACTGGGCTCCTTAAGCTCCCTCTGTCAGTGGAGTGGGACGTTCCTCCAGATGACAACTGACAGCAGGAGCTTAACAAATGTGTCAGTAGCTGTATCTGTACTGGTAAAAAGGAGGGAGTAGAAAGGATTACACCCACATTCCTTTGGCAGATTTTGTTCTAGGTCCAACTAGGTCCCTTTCCATAGCACTGAGCATGTCTGGATTTCTTCTGGCCAGGATACAATGGCTAGATGGTCTTAAGATATATGAATTTTTTCCTCCAATTTAAATTGCCTTAAATACTCTGACAGGCTGTGCTACAAAATATTATGCATACTCTCCAGACAGTGGTCCCCAGCTGGAATAAACCAGATTGCAAATTGGAGACATCTAATAAGCTCACTTCTGAACAAACCTGGGAGCAAAACACAATACATGGAATTAGAAGGAACAGAACAACAGAGTAAAGAGGTAAACACCAGAAGTGGACCTTCTGTAGTGTGGGTGTTCATTTTTTTCTGGTTCTTTGTTTGTTTGTTTGTTTGTTTTTCAGGGAAAAGCAACTGAATTAAGCTGTGATCTTTCCGCTGTTGCTAAGCAATGCCCAAGTCACCAACATCCCTGGCTTTTTACTTTGGTTCTTCAGTGTTGTGCTGAAAAACCAGACTTCAGCTCTGAAGTACACTGATGAAGTGCACTGTTGTTGTTCGTATTGGGTGAAATGATTAATGTGGAAAAATTACAAAATAGGGAGGAAGACAGATAGAAACATTACAGAATTCTTTTTATATATTTAAACCAAGGTTTTGTTTTCTGATGGGCAGCTCCCCTCTCTCTGGACTCTTGGCTCAGTCTTACCTCTCTTCCCATCTGTCCATGTCCTGATTTCCCTTTGGAAATGCCAAGTCTGAGCCCAAGACTAAGCTGAGACTTTTAACATTTCCAGGCAGCCATGTGCAGTCTTATAGGTGGGAATGGAATCTCTGTGGGTTAACATCTACCTACTAGAAAATGAATAATCTCCTTTATCCTTCATCTTCCTCATGCCTCTTACCCAGAAGAGATGCTCTGTTACGCAATGCCAGCAACTGCATGATGCTGCAGGGAAGGCTTTATATCAAATAACATGGAGGAAGAAGCATCTGCCAGTAAATAATAAACAGTTCTGAGCATGATTGTGATTATAATGACCTAAATCCTAAGAATCCTACCCTATAGCTCCTGAACTAGAACCATCATAGAGAGGACCCCATTTTGCTAGGCAGGGAATGAAAATTATTCCTGCCATGGAGAACTTACAATCGAAGTACAAGATGGAAGACAACAAGAGGTTATTGCACATAGATAAGGAAAATACATGCTAAAAACTAAGAGGTTGTTTGAATGTATTTCTTTCTGCTCTTGCCTTTCAGTCACTGCCAGTGGAAGGGTGAAGCAGTTCCACATTAGGGTCATTACAGTGGTTTTGGGTTTCTTTAGGTAGCTGTGTTACTTTTATGCTTACAAAAAAGACTGTAACAGGAAATCTGTTGTCCTCTGTAGTGTAACTTTGCAATCAGGAACTGGAGAAGGGAAAAAAGAAGGTATGGAAAAGACAATGAGGCCTAATCACTTTTGGAAGCCCTGACAGTTTTTAATTAGTGGTTCCATAGCTTCTTGACTCTTCAGTGTGTCAATTTTCAATGTGGTATACTTAATGCTTATGATTAAATGACATCTTTGAGGGAAGTTTTGTCAATATTTTTGAAGTAGTACTGATTTAATAAAGTTTTGAATTTTCAAGAAAAAATAAAAGAACATGGGCAAAGGATGTCATAAACAGGAATAATTTCAAAGGAAAAAAAAGGATGTGCCTCTGTGGGGATAATAATAGGCTAATGGATGAACAGATAATGCTAGTTTAGTGAGGTTCCTCTGAAGGCTCAATCTGTTGTATGTTAGATCCAGCTGCCCATTGCCCAGGGGCCTTTTATAGCTGTTGAGAGTTACTGGGACACAAGAATGCTTCAGCCCATGCCCTACTTACACAGTCTTGCTTTCTGGCAGAAGGCTGCCAGAAAGCTGTTGGCAAAAACATTCTTTACCACCCAAAAATACCCTTCAAAAAGATTTTTTTTTTTTTTGAAGGAGACAACCTTCCTAGCTGCCTTGCATTGCTATATTGGTTTCTTGGTACCATTTGCTGAACACTGTGCTTGCTGCTATTCCTGTCCCCCTGTGAGTAGGGTTTTACGAGGGCCACTGAGAGGGCTGGAGTTCTCTTGACCAGGCATATGATGTAGGAGCACCTTCACGGTTCCTCATCCCCTCAGGTTTGTGGCTTTTCCAGGCTGTTTCCTGCTTGGTTTCAACCTTCTACTCTAGGCAGGAGGCAGCAGACTCACTACTTTGTGACAGATGGTCCTCCTTGAGGTGAGTCCTTTGTAGCTCTGCAGTATTGCAAGCTCTCTGGGATCAGGGAAGGGGACACTGTTTAATACAACAGAGTATCACCATTTTCTCTTTCAGATCTTCCTTAAGATCTGTGAAAACAAGACAAAGGAGTGAGGTGTTAGGAAGAAAGGAGGATGGTGAAAGGAAAATCAGAGAAGAAGGGAGAGTATTCTTGCATCAGTAGAGCAGGTGTGACCCTCTGTCATTGCTCTCTACAGATAATAAAACAGAGTTGAGTGAAAGGGAAGGTAAGGTGGTCTTACCTTACCAACATTTTGCTGTGGGTAAAAAGGTTTGTAATAGAAAGTTATTAATATATATATTACAATATACACTGGTTCAATAATTACATGTTTGCCAATAACTCTGGAGCCATCAGAGCATGTTCTTACAGCAGTTGACAAGAGCATTATTCTTTCTGAATGCAGGTATGATAATTGCTTTCAACATATATTGTATAATTCCCCATGCTGAAATGCAGCTATACTTTACTTTTTTACTTAGTTATAGGGAAAAGAGCATTTTCATAATCTACTAGAAAAAGTGTTTGTGAAAAATCAACTGCTTTGTTACACCATGGATTAGTTTTATGAGCATTCAACATTGAACCTCCTTGGCATAACCCACTCTTGCCTGCCCAAATACAAGTACTCCCAGGTTTTTAGTAATTTACACTCTGGCATTCCAGTTTCTGTGAGAGTTAACTGCTCTTTTTATTACTTCTTCCATTGTCAGCAGAATGGTGCTGAAATAAGTCTTAAAGAATCTTCCTTTTTATTGAATTTTAAGAATAACTTACTTCAGATGGCAGGTTGAATAGTCAAGAAATAAAACAAAAAAAAATACTAAATGTTCTTCCCCATATAATTTTATTCAAGTCCTTGCATGGCTGAATTTAATAGTAGAACTGTTACTGACTTCAGCTGGGAAAGGTTTGTACCTGGTCTGGAATTTATTGGAGGACCAAGCCTGGAAATTGTGATGGATGCACTCAACTCTTAAACCAAACTAGTGATGGTTTGGTTCATTCTCTGAAGGAGGTAAAGGCCTGAGCCGAACGGCCCAGTGAGCATCAGTGCACATGAGGCTGGAACACCAACCATGTGATTTACACATGAACAGAGTGTGGGCTTTCCAAGACTCATTTATCAAAGGGCAAAGAAAGTCGTGGTTACAAGGAGACTCATGAATACCTTTCCCATGGCATTTAATTTGACTATGAGTCAACACTTTATCTCCATAACTATGACAGCCTAAGGGAGCCACCTTTGAGCTCTCCCTGCTAAGCAACCTGGCTGCATGTCAGTGAGCTCCCCTTGAGCTGGGAAGCCTCTCAAGGCTGCTCCTTGTGACCAAGACACTTCTTTGGTAGGTGACTGCCATCATGCATAGCCTTGTACTAAAGTGCACTAAGATTATGTCTTGGTAACTTTGATCTTTATTTTGGTAAGTTTGGCTCTGCCTCAGTACTTTTGAATCATTGTTGTATCCTTTGTGCAGTACCATAACAGAGTGAACCTTGCCATTAAATGGTAAGTTGTAGTTTTATAACATCACATTTTAATAAAACCAGCTTTGCTGATATTGTTGACACTAGTTCTTTAAGTCGTATGAATTGCCTATTTGCAGCAAACTGGCATAGTCAGAAAGGTCTTGAATCAGGATTCACAAGAGAAACACACAATATTCTTAGAATGTATTCTTCAGAGAAGAACAAACTTGAGGGATCAGAGCTTCATGGTAGGACTATGTGTTTATCTGTAAGCAATGGACATTTTCTGGTATCTCACTTTAAGAATTCTTTGCAGAATTGTTATGGATATATATAATTATATTTAATAATACGTAATCAATATTATGAAATATCATCTGAACTAAATATGGGATATTTAAAAACCAGTAATCACTCCAGAGAATACACATTTTATGAGTTTTCACTTTCAGTTTGAGATACAACAGTAACCATGCTATTTAGCTGGAGATTGGAAGGATGTTTCTAGTCTTCTTTTATATGTTTCCATTATACATGTATTTTTTCTTGTACTAATTTTTGTTCAGAACAAATGTTAAAGGTTTTGCAAAATGCTGAAGAACTTTTTATTTTGTGCTTTATGCCTTTCCTTACAATAGTGTTCTCATATGGATAAGAAGGGCAATTTTGGAACTGGTTTTTATGTTTTGTAATTTTCTTTTTTAAGTTCTTTCACTTGATCAAAAGAGACTGCAGGGCTGTGCATGATGCTTGCGCAGCAAATCACAGACAATATTTTGCCTGTCTTTCAGCTCAGAATGTTTTGTTCAACACCACACTACTTTGTGTTTGAATAAGGCCTTAACCTGAGAGAAATATCCCAACTAACCTTAATTCTTTCTTTCTCTTTTCATTCACAGATTCTTTTTCTTGCATTTGTTCTTCATCCTTGAGACCTATTAAATCTCTGAAACTAAGGTGAAAGGTGCTTCTTAGAGCAGAGCAGCACATCATCTCAGCCTTGTCTATTCCTATGACCCTATTTCAAAATTGGGGTTTTTTTCTGCACTGAAAAATTTTAAACCACTGTCTTTCTGACAGTTTCATGTTTTAACCTGAAATATGCTGGGGCAGGCCTTGAATTATGATTTGGTTTTGCGTTACAAATACATTGCTTGTGGATGCTTGTCATGTTGTAATGCATCTCTACACAGATGACAGGATTCAACTCTTGCCTGTTTTCATTGGCTTCCAATGGTTGACTGAGCAGTGCTTTTTTTTGTTTTCAGGAACGGCATGTGAAATGTGCAGAGCAGAAACAAAACACATTACACTGTAATTCACTGGAGTATTATGTGCCCTTCATGCAATTTGCATGACAGCCACTGCCTTCTCTCTGCTGTTGGAATCTTTGCCTCTCTGCTATTCCCTTGTGAATTTCTTACTTTTGTTCATGAAATGCCAGATTTATTTGCCACTGCAAAACATTGTATATTCTTGCTAACTGGGGCATTCTTTTTTTTTTTTCCTTCCTCCCAGCCTGATCAGGACGCAAGTTTGTTCTACAATACAGACTCCAGTGATAAGTCTCATTCAATTTTAAATGTCTCATATAAAGGGGCTCTGCTTCAGAGACTATTTAATGGTATTTGAAAGCCAGATTGTGACTTGAATTTTGTATATCTATAAATCATGCACCCTCCCTGAATCTTGTTTCCAAGAACACAAAATATAAGGTATTGTATTCAGAGATACAAAAGAAGTGTCAGAGAGCTTTCTGCTTTGCACCACCTCAGATCCCAGAGCAAAGGTGGAAGTGCAGGGTAGTTACTGCAGAACAGGCCATCAGTAAAAAAAAAGTGTGCTGGCAAAGAGATGAGCATGACTTCCTTTACACCATGTGGCTTCTCTGATGCTCTTGGTCATTTTTTCTGTTTCATTTGTGTTCAAACTGATAGCTGTGGTGATAGGTAGAAGAGGTCCCTATCTATTTATCAGCTGAGTATCATCCTCTGAATTCTGCAGAAAATGTTTCCTCTTTCTAGTTATACATTTTCATCAAAGCTGGGCCATTTGGTGAATAATCAAAGGCCTTGCTTGCCTGTACTGGATTAATCTGGGAATGAAACTCCTACAATATTTTAAGCAGTCAGGTTGTAAAATACAGATGGACTTCATGTAACTGTGAAGTGGAAGTTAGTGTAAATTCTTCCCTTTCCATTAAGATTTTGCCAATATCGGTGGATGGACTGTAAGCTAAGCTGTATTATCATGGTTCCTGCAACAACACAAGATCCCAGCTAGACTTTATTTGTGATAGGCTGGAAGCCAAAGTTGACTAAACTTTGTAAGTTTCTTGATCATGACAAGTGAGACTAAAATAAAATATGGTATAAATTCTATATAAATTATATATTATAAACGATATATGCTATTGGTCTGAAAGGGGCAATAGTGTGCTCATTGAATCTCATCTGACTGGTCCTTCAACTTTTCTAAATTCCTGTGGACTGCAAAAAAATAGGACTCACAATTTGTGTTCACCTTGGGGATACTCTTTGTTGATTTACCTCATCATAAAACTTCCCTGTCTTGTTCTCGTTGTTTGCTCAGGTGAAAAAAAAAGTGTTTATTTTTCTTCAGCTCTTACAAGGTTATTCTGCATTTAAAGTTTCATTTGCCATATGTAGTGTCAGCTTCCCTTTTTTAAAGAGATTTAGCAAGTTCATAGTCAAATATTTTAGTATAAATCTGTTTATGACTATGAATACTTGACACTGGTGAGATTTCAAACAACCCTGTAGTTAAACTGAATTTCTTCATATGGTCCATTACTTTTTTTCTTCTACTGCAGGTGGTCCTTGTGTAGTTAAGGTCTCTTAAAGGCTATTTAGTTTTTTGTGTTACTTTTGCCATTAATAACTTCTCAGAGCAGCAGATAAATTAATTTTTTTCCAGGTGGAATGAGAAGGCAGAGTCCTGATTATTGCCCTTTTGGGTGTGAATGTAATGAGGTGTCAAGGAAAAAATAGATTTGTGGTGTTTCTTCTCAAGTTGGATCTATTCAGTTCAAAAGTAGCTTCTTCTGGAATGAAACAAAATTGTTGATGAGACTTTCATAAAAAATTAAAATTTGACTCACCTAGAAGTTTTTATATAAAAGATCATCAAGCTTCTTCATATAAAGAAACTGTGTTTGGAATTCATTTGTAAGAAAGAAATAGCGTAGTTGTGTTTTTATTGCTTTGTTCCTTCATCCTGCTTAGGCATAACTAAGTCAGTATGTGAACATCTCTCTTCTGTCTTTAAATACAGTTAGTGGAGACTTGCTTATCATCAGCCCAAGTTACTGCCAAGAACTTCCTTGAGAAATCAGAGATTTATTTTAAGACACTTGGAAAAATGATCTGTCTGCAAGAATTGGGACAGAAAAGTTTGATGACGTTCAATTGCTGTTCCTGAGCCTGTTTGACTCATGAGAGACCATTTGACTAAGGAGCACAAGCATTCAACAGAGGGTTTGTTCTTTATAATGAGATTATGAGATGCTTATTATCATAGCTCTTTTCCATCTGGCTTCCTATCATTAGACAAAGCATGTTGTCTGATTAATTTTTTTAGGGTTTTGCTAAGTTCTAAAAAACTAATTGTTGATAATAGAGTCAAGCAGCCATAATATCTAACTCTAAAGATATAATGCAGCATAAACAAGCAGAATTTCTTGCATCTTTTGATGCCTTCTCATCTACAAAATCTTTTACCTTTTCCTAACAACCAACAGAACCAGCAAATGATCATACTGGCCTGTCTCTTCTTTATTGTGTACTTGTTTCTTCTCAAGATGATAACAGAACTGCTATTCAGTTCAGCATCTGCACAAACATCTGTACAAACAGCAAACAAACCATCTGTGATAATGAAGTCCCATTGCCTTTGTATGTTAATACTAAAATCCAGAAGAGCTGTGTCTGCTCCTCTTGTTTGATTGGTTGGGAAGCCATGCTGTGGTCCCAGTAAACTGCTGGGATGAAGGCCCTGGCAGCAACCAGAGAAATGTGAACAATGTGGATGCTACATCACAGCCTTTTTATGTTTTGTGATATTAATCAGCCCCCAGATGTATAGGAATAGCAGATGGACATACTGTGGCTGTGTGCTTTGTGCATAGCTCAGGGTAATTCTGCTCTGGCAGATATTGATCAGTAAAGAGGATGTTCTGTAACCTGTAAATATAAAGTTTTGATCTAGGTCTATAAATTGTTTTTTATTTTTTAATAAATACCTCAATAAAAATATGAAATTTGACATTTTAATGTAGTGAGATGCCTACGATGAACATTTTTTCCATTCTCTTTTATTTCTGTATAAAATATTAGAAATTAATTCTGTATTTGCTGGGTCAGTCATAAACTGCTATCATCCAATAAACTGTGAGTCTGTTGCATTTAAATCCCTAAAAAAATTAAACTATAAGCAGTACAGTGACCTAAGTATATGATAATATCCAGAACCCAAGACAGAGTACATTTTTCATTTGCAGTGTAAAGGCAACTCTTTCTAGGACCACCTTAAATAAATACTGGCAATAAGGAAAGACAGTTAAAATGAAATTAAGCAAAGGCAATTGATTACTAGAAAGCCATCTGATAAAATTCATGATAGGTATATGATTAAAGTTCAAAACCAATATAACTTGGATTCTGGCATAGCATGTGGTCCTTCTTCTTACTGATATGATAAGCTGCAAGGTGTCTTTTTGAGTTCACCTTCAAACTTAAGAAGAGAGCTAATAAGATGAAAAAAATACAGGATTTGTGGGAGACAAACAACAGCAAATTTTTAGAATATGAAATACATCTCTGGTAATTCCACCAAATCCAGTAAAACTATTGTTGGAGGAAGGTAGGCTTCAATGGAGGTAAAGATGACCATTAAAACTGAAACTCAAACCTTAATACAAAGTGAATTGAAATCAGTGAGAAGACTCATGTTCTCTACTTTGATTCTTTCTCTCTTCTGATATACAATTCTTCTTGCAACTATTCTTTTTTCTTAAAACACACAACTCATCACTTATCACATTGTATACCAGTCTTAATTATTTTCAAGCTACTCTATTAACAATTTTGTGCATGCCTGGATCTTGACAGTCTTGAGATCTGAATCAAAATTGTAGCAAAATGATACCTTTTTAGGAAAGAAATTTAATACTCCCTATGTCTACAAATGCAGACTTCTCACAGCAGTATCTAGTGACTGGGACATGTGGACACCAACCAAAACTGAGTGTCATACCTATTTTAAGGAGCATGAATACATTCAGTAGTAGAACAGCAGCAGATCTTGGCTTTTTAAAAGCATTTCAATTTTTTTGGTCCAGATGCTATGAAACACTTTTTTTCTTTAAGCTTAGATAAAGATACCAACTGACTACTGATCCTTGAGTATGATAAATGTTCTACTTATGTGTTTCCTTGATTCTAATGAAAAAGAACAACATAGGACAGTGAAAGAAAGCACATTTATATGATATTGGTAAGTAAATGTGAGTTTTCTGGAAAGAACTGTTTACCTTACATGAGATTCCTCCCTTTCAGGCTCAGGATTCAGGAGCTCCCCCTTTACTAAAAGCATAATTAATACTGCAATGTGAAGTCATGAATTAGTGGGAATACAGGTACTCTTTTTGCATCTGCATTATTGCTCCCAGGCCAATGAGCACTTGCATAGATAATGGCAAGAATATGTTCTTCAGACAAAATATCAGTTCAGGAAAATACTGATTATTAGGAATTGTGTGACATCTTGATAAGTGGAGGTGACCTGGTTCTGCTTCATCACTGAGCACATTTTCTCTGTATCTGATAGATTCATCCTGCATCAGGAGAATTAGGGAATGGGTGAAATGAGATTTGAATTGGAATACTCACTATTCTAACATATAGAAGTTCAGAGCAACAGAAAAAAAAAAGTAACTTTTCTTTGAAGGAGGACTTTGTCTAGAAGATCTTGCAATTATATGGTGTTCCATGCTGTGCTGTTTCTGCTGTCTTCAATCTCATTTCTTCATTTTTGTTTTGTGTGACCCTGAGACTGTTTCCTTGATATTGCTGCTAAAGATCTGTTCAGACTGCAGTTCCTGTTCTCCCATTTTTACTGTCTACATGCCACAAGTCATTTCCCCATCTTGCTTTGTTGCCAGGCTCTTTCCTTTCCTTGCTGGCATTTGAAGTTACTAAGCAGCTTCCCAGATTTGACCATCACATGCTTTAGCACAGAGCTCTCATCAGATTGTAGATTACTTTTATCACCTCTGAGAGAAAGGATTGTTAATGTGCTGGTGTGCCTGTTCTGTATTTCTAGGCAGAGTAATTGTCACTTAAGAGAACCTAAATAACACCATAATATACCACTCAAGATTGCAGCAGTGCAATCATGGATAAACAAGCTCCTGTCACCACTGTGTGTTACATTCTGTTCTTTCTATTAAACCAGCCTGTAAATTAGCAATCCATAAAAAAATTGGATCAATAGCAAACCTTTTGTTACTGGTAGAGAAACAATTCAGGGATATTTTACAACTCCAGTGCTTAGTGCTTTCTCCTCACAGTCTGATGGAAATGATTAAAACAAAACACCTGATAATGAGGTGGCTGTTAAACAGTAAACTTCTGGGGGTTTTATTATAATTTTTGTTCTATTGTTTGGAACAGCAAACAATAGGGGGATCTGGAGTGTTGAAGAAGCACTGTTAGAAAAATTTGTTTCTATAACAACATGGTGTAAAAATGGAGTTCCCTTTCTTAGCATCTTTCTTGAAGTGGAAAAATACCAGTTTATTTCATATACAAGGTATTGGACAGCACTAGCAGTGTGTGAGACAGTAAGTAGTGACGCATGGAGTTAAAAGCAATGCTTGTGTGTGTGCAATCCTGCTCTAGGGTGATAAAGCTGTTTTTCAAATTGACCTAAGTTTTTTTAAAGCTGCATGTGTGTGTGCTCACCTGAAATCATGTTGCTGAGTCTGCTTTCTAACCCCTCCTTCTGATGTTAGCATTTTAGGAAGGAATCACATTAGGGTATTGCACCTGAGTAAAGTCAATTCATCACCAGCTTAAGATTGAACATCATTGTGAAAACATGTCCTATAAGTCTTCCCATTTCCAAAGTAAGAAGAAAACAGAATGATTTTAGGGGCTGCCTGAGTGAATGTCTTTGAGTCAACTAAAATCTGTGTACCTGGTAGTTCTTCTTCATCCTGTTACCTGCAGGACTCCCAGGATTATTCAACCAGAGCCTGGATTAGTTCTATTCCACCTGGTATTAATATGACAGAACTCATAAGGTTTATGAAGGTTCACAATATCGCTGATTTAGTGTTACCTTTGCTGCTGTCACCTCCTCTTAAACACATACTGGCAAGTGGGTGTCTAACTTTCATTGAAATATACACAAAAGACTAATTTAGAGAAGCCATTTTCTGGCTGCTGATAAGATGTGGCTTGGTGACTAAGTTAGGCTTTGTTTTTTAGCTGTTTGTTGCATAGTTACTCAAAATCAGGAGAGATATTTTCAGTGACACACTCAAAGATTGCATTTCAAACCAGAGAATCCAATATATCAACTTCCTGTCATTGTTCCTATTACATTTGAATTCGTTTATTCTGATTTCAGCAAGGAACTTCCAAACTTTTTTAAACTGTCAAAAATGCAAAATGAGAATATTCTGTGATGGCTACATATGGATATATCTGTTCCCTTTTACGTCCCTTCCAGTACCTCTTTTTAGGTTGCAAGGTATAATTCTTGTGGTTTTACGTGTTGTGCATAAAACGGTGTAATTGTCACTCCTTGTAGCTAGTCCCTGGGACTCAAACCAGATGTTCTAACTGCTTTGTAGTTTATACAGTTTGGATTCACTGGCCAGCTTAGAACAGACAATCTTAAACCCAAGTTGTGTTGAAAAAGGGAGCCCACCATGGCTCAGAGGAGAGCAGCAGGCAGTGCTGGGTCAATGGGGTCAGTGTGGGCATGATATGAGCAGTGCTGGGGCTTATCCTGTCCAGATCAGCAGCCTGACTGGTGAGATGGGTCCTTGTTCCTCCTGGAAACCTGGGCAGGAGGGTTGTGGGGAGGAGGTGGCCAGAGAAGGAGAAACTGATGACCTTGATGGCTTTGCTCCAAGGTGCAATAGTATTGTGGGCAGGAAACATCTCCAAGCCTTGGGAGAGAAAAGGATTCCTTGGCTAACATAGAGTCAGAACCATCTCTGGGAGGAGCAGGTACTGTTTGGTCTCTCTCTCATGTGCGTCTTCCCTTCTTTGTGGTAATGGCTGTGCATTTTATTTGGGCAGTGAGGGAAAGAAATGTGCAATAGGTGGAAGCTCCATTCTTTGGTGTTGATAAACTGAATTACATTCTCCCATCTGAAAAACCATTACAATTATGTGCTCCATCACAAAAGTGTATATTTGTTTTCTTTAAAGGGAGCTCTCAAGGTTAGCTTTGCTTATTTAAGCACCATGTTCAGAGAGAGAGAGAATTACACTGGAGAGAGCATATGTATCCATGTGCAGAGAAGCATCCTTGTGGGGAGGACATGGTGTGCATGCCCTCAGGAGGAAATGGTCTTCCAACCCCACACCTTCTCAAGAAGGAATGCAGGCAACAATACCTCTGCTGGGCTACATGCAAGGCCCAGGACACACAGAGGAGTCTTTTCCCTTCCACCATGGGAAAAAGAAGAAAGGCTGGGTCTCTGGGAGGCTTTTTCTTTCACAGATGGGATGTACATCCCTTCTTTGCAATCTGAATTCTGGCTGAATATTAAGATAGGACAGCATACAGTTGGAGCACTACAGGCTTGCACGCTGACAGATTCAGCTTGTTCTTTCCAGATTGCTAAAGCTTATTTTAAAAGGTCCTATTATTGGAGAGCTTCCATTGTGTATCTAAAGCCACTGATATCTTACTGTCAATTAAAGGAAAACAAGTTGCTGTTACTTTTCAATTTAAGGGGGACCTCCCAATAAAAATATGTTTACCAACAGTTACACATATGGAAGTGTTTTAAAAATATTTTAAGTGCAGCGCAATTACCTAAAGGTGTGAAATGAAGTTCTTGTGTTCACTGCGTCACAAGCAAGGCCTGAAATTTAGTGACTATCAGGACTGCTAGGCTGTTTTTCCATATATATGACCAATAAAATTAGAAGCCTTATCTCTAGGCAAACTCATTTATATTTTTTAGGTTTAGATGATTCTTTCAGCTAGGAAAGCTATAGTATGAATTTCTTAAGCAAATATTTATGTCTTTATATTTGTAGAGAAACACTGATATGTGAAACACTGATGCACTGTTCCATGGTCTTAAACACTTACTTTATACCATATACCTGTGTATAATGCAGAAAAGTTTGAAAGAGAATTGTGGATTTCTGAGAAAAGCCTTTACTTTTAGCTCAGAAAAATATTATTGTGGTTTATGCAGTCAAATTATAACAAAATAGATTCTGGTTTTGGTGGGAAATGCATTCACATGTGAATCTATAATTGTAAAAGTAAGCCTCCTGTGATTCATGAAGCTAAAATACTTGTGGGTGCAAAACTGCTATAGTTTTGTGCAGAAATAGAAATGTTGAAGCACATGTACTTCACTGCACATGAATCCTGGGTTCACATCAGAAAAGCTGGTTAACAGTTTTTTGTTGCACGTCTGTTGTGGTGGTGCTGTTCTGATACTTTACAGCACTTAGAAACGGCTTAGGTGACTCACTTGTAGGAAAAAAAAGGGACTTGCA
>NW_005054375.1:191917-211975 GCF_000277835.1 Geospiza fortis
TTTCATTACAAAGCTCTTAAACTTTTTTTTTAAATGCGCTGGAGCACAATAATTGTAACAGAGGCTTCACTTGCTTCATATATGTGAAATTCAGTGCATAAATTAGCTAAATGTGTCAAAAGACAACTAAAATAATATAGAAGGGCATATTATCAGTGGTGTTATAGCTGTGAGTTCTACTGGTCACATCAGTCCTCTCACTTCAGTTGAAACTGATATTGAAATCTGTGTAAACTGAATATCTTCCAGTGAGTTTGAACAATAATTTAAATAAAAGTTAGAAGGAAAAAGCCTTGCATTCATGATATTTCAGGCATGCTGTGAGCTAGAAGAGTCTATTCAGATACACATATATACACAAAGAGACCTGTATCTTCTAAGGTTTCATATGATCTACAGGTCCATAATATTATCTTATCTTTCCTAAAAACGCAGTAATCATGGGAAGTTTCTCCCTTGCTGTTACTGATGATGTCACCATGACTTCAGGTTCCTTCTGCCTTGCTGCCAACTCAATGCATGCATATTTTTGTACATTGTCCTACTCTTCTTGAGATCACTTGGACAGCTGAGATCACTTGGACAGCTGAAATCCCATGCAAGGAGCCCCACTAACATTTGTTAATACCTCTGTTCCAGCTTGCACTGACACTGTCAAATGACTTTGGCAAGGTGGGTGAAATATTAATGTATAATCTTAGAATTGCTATGGTTTGAAAAGACCTCAGAGGTAATTGAGCCCAACCATTAAGATGTCCAAAAAACATCCCTAAGGGCTGGTTTTCAGATATTCCTCCTTCTCATAGGTTGAATAGTGATCTGGAGGAAATGCTTTTTCTCATGCAAATTCAGAGCTTGCTCTTCCTTAATTTCCTCTCAGTGAACTCATTGCAGGTGAAGCCAGAAATTTCTTAGTACATCAGGAAGAGACCTGTGCTTAGAAAGTACTGGTTGGAACAGATATTGTGACACTTTTTAAAGTCAATTTCTATTGTATTTCTTGTAGGAAATGATAATAAGTTGTCCAAGAATGAGAGGGCAGTTTGCCCTGCTGCTCCTCCCCTGTACTCAAGGTCTCTTTTGTTATTTGTGTTGCCACACTGTGTCTCTAGACCCCAGCTGTGATCAAGTTCTCATTGTGTGAGGGACCATAGAAATGGATTGTATGTCACAGTCCTTGCCACAATGACAGCACAGTTTAGCAGGGGAGGACAAAAAGGGGTAGCTAAGGTAACAGAGCCATGCTGAGACTTGGGTAAAGTCACTCAGTGCGCAGCAGGAAGGAGCAGCCATAGGACCATTGTTTCCAAGTCCCAATTGCACTGCAAAACAACTGACAGATGTTTCTTTTTAAAGAAAGACTCTCACATAAAAAGAAAATGTTATTTTTGAAAATTTTCTTGCTAAAGAATCTTTAGAAATGGCAGACAGAAGAGAAACTGGGAAATCCTAGATGGGTCATTTGAAGAAGTATTAGGTCTAAATTGCCTTGAAAAACATTTGAAATAAGACTTGGATCATTTTAGTGATATTCTCCAAGCTACCAGCAAATTCAGTGGAAGTTTCCTGTTGTTTCCTTACATTTAGAAAACTTAACAAACCCCAAACCCAGCTGTACACTGGTAGTTGGTTCATAAAAATGGTACAGAAAAAAATTGCACTCACAGTGACTTCTTTTAAACAATATTCTATCCGTATTTTTATTAAAACCAGTATTTTCAGTTGGGCTGGGAAATATAATAACCAAAGAGAATCTGACCACATATAGTAAGTTTGAGTCTGTTTAACTTTTATCAATATAAGAATTTATAAGCAGATGGATAAATCAGCAGTAGAAAGAAACACAAGAAGCAGTCTTGGAAAAAACTTAGAAGTATGTGCTAAAAGTCCACAGTTTATAATGATGTTAAATAGACAAGAAAGTAGAAAGAACAGACAGAGGGATGAGAGCAGTGGAGTGGTGAACAATGTGAAGGATGCTCAAGGAAGGCTTTATTGACTTTATTGATGTTGGTATTCATACCCAGATCTGGTAGGAATATATGCCCAAATATCTATATGCTTTCCTAGACATATGTTTTTTTTCCCTAACTAGGTCTTCCAGAACAGCTGGGAAATCTGCCCAAGAAACAGTTCAAGTCCTGCTCATTATCTTCAAAAAGTGTCAGTATTTGACTCATTTGCAGGTAGTATCTTTTTGAGCTATCTTGGAACAGACAGAGGGGTTAGTTTTATAACACTAAATTCTAGAGAAATTCTGTGAGATATGAGTAAATCCATTATTCCTTATATTTGAAACATGAATTTTGATATTATCTAAGATAGATACAACATGTATAAATTGTACATAATTTCTGTTGAAAAAAAAACTCTTGCAGATTCAGAGTGTTCACTGAAGTGTGTTGATTGTCTTGGTAGTTTCAACTAAAATTAAAACACCTTACCTTCTGCATTTTTGGAATTATATTTGTATTTTTTATCAATAAAAATACAAGAAAGGTTAATAGAAAATTGCCAGTCATGAATTATGAGTTTCAGATTTGTATTCCACTGGCTGCTGTACCACCTGTTAATAAGTAAACCAAGCAGCAGTTGCCACATCACTGAGAATGACTCATTTCTGTAATGAATACCAATTAGGATATCAACATATTCAACGTTCTTATTCAATATTCTTGTTCTCTCTCAATATTGCTACATTACTGCAAACTCATTTAAAGAGTTGTGTGATAAAAACATTTATTCTACAGAACAGAGTGAATGAAATCACAAAAATATTTCTGTATCTCAAAAAAAGGGTAAATTTATTTGAAATTAAATGGGCTGATTACAAATTTACATCTTTCTAGTGCAATGTTAACATTTTGATTTGATTTTTCTTATTCAGAATGCAAAAAAAAAAAATCCCCCCAACACAATTTTCTACCATATGGCAGTGCTGGCTTCAGAGCAGTTCTTGTGCTAGGCACTTTACTGTCTTCTGTTCTGCCCTGAAAATGTAACAGTTCAGCAGAACCCTGCTTCCATTGGCTCCTCTAATTTTAGTTCAGACAAACAAGATAGGCAGGTATCACTGACAAGGGACAACAGTCCTGCTATTCAAAGGCAGGGGAATATTTGATGTGAGAATTTTTTTCACTTGTCCAATTAGAATCGTCATTAACATGTAGGACCGTTGAACAGAAGGAGCTAGGATAATACACCACCTCCAAGTCTCATTTACCAAGGTGCACATTTTATAGCTTGTAGTGGTCCTCCTGACTACTGGTGAGCCAGAAATGAACTTCTTATACTCTATACCACTAGGCTTTGTTTATGCTAGATGGATTTTGCAAAAAGTGAATCATGAGATCATCAGTCTCATCACAGCTCTGCTTGGGACCTGATCTGGTTATAGGATGCATGTAGTTACATACCTGGCAGCTATGACTATTTATTTTGGGTGCTGGGTCAGACCTTTCCTTTGCCTCTTTCAAGTTTGGTGGTTTTGTCATTGGAGAGGAAGGATGTGGTTGTTCCAAGATTTAAACTTTCAGTATTTTCCCCTTTTCTGACCAACCTGTCCTTTGAACATATTCTATGATTGTAGTAATTTCATTTGATTGCAAACTTACAGAAAAAAAACAATAAAGGGAGAAAGTAACATCAGCCCAATCGCGGAACTGTTCAAATCCTGTGTATGATGCCATGCATGCAGACAAGGAGCCCAAGGCCTCAATTAATGAGTAGAAGGGGTTTCCCTCTAGAGAGCAGCAACAGCACATAACCTAGCAGCTAGGTGTCTGCTCTCCTGTGTCACCTTGTCCCCAGAGGTCCCTGGTGAAGTGACTGAGCTGCTCATTACTCATTTGCTAAACTGCTTGAGATACTCAGGTAAGAGGAGCCATTTTTGTTCTCTGTAGCCTACTGGGCTGTAATTCTTGTGCATTAAATAAGGCAGAAAGTGCCTGAGCTGCCAAGCTGGACTCCTGAGAGCAGCAATGCAACCAGGATCTGACTTGCAGAAGAGCTGTTTCCTAGAGTCAGGCTTTTCAAGGTGAAAAGAAATTAATACTTCTGTATAAAAGGATTTTCTCCCATGAAGATCTAAAGATAGATAGATAGATGGATAGATAGGTATTCTAAAAAAAAAGTATATATATATATATATGTGTGTGTGTGTGTGTGTATATATTTGTGTAGGGTCTATTTTAGTACAGTTTGGTTCTAAAACAGGCATGCGGCCATTTTGGTTATTATTATCTATAGTAATATATCAATATGAAAGCATCAAAATATTACTTGAGAAAATGCATAAAGAAAAGAAAGAATAAGAAAGGATAAGAGTAGAAAGATGCATAATCAGCACCCATGGATTTACAATGAGATTTGATTGTTGTTGCTGGTTAAAGTTATGGTCTTGATCTATCTTGATCCACCCCCAAGAAGCCCCCAAAACACAAAGTCTGATGGGTTAAAATACACTAAGGCTGGGTGGGAAGAACACCCAGGTACCTCCCCTGTGGGTGGGGGAAGCTTTACACTGTCTTTTGCAAAAGGCCCTGGATCTGCTGCAACACCTTTGGATCACATACAGTCCTCTGGTGGAAGGCTTCAAGAATGGGTCTGGGGGTGCTTCAGGGGTCCCTGATGGTTTATGGTCCCTCCTCAGCTGCCTCTCACATCAGCACAGTTAAGGCAATAGTGCCTCATCAGACCTTCCCTGCAGGGAGAGGGGATTTTCACAACTGAGTGCAGTCTCCCACACCTTGGGACTCTTGGTTTGTTCCAAGCATTGTGCTGATTTCCTAGGACATAAAAGTAAATATGATTCAACTTCACAGTGACTTCCTGATGCTTCTATAGATCCCCAAATAAATATTATATTTGCACTGCAGCAATGCTGACGTTCATTCAATGAGCACTTACTGCAGATGAGAGTTATGTACAGTTAAAGTGTGTATAAACCTCTTAAAGTGATGAAGGGTACTCAAAGCTCCGTGATAGCAAACCTATCATCCCTGGTATTGCTTCAGGAGGAGCCCCTACAGGGAACCAGAAGTGGGGGGTTGTGTGCTGGATGAGATGCGCATACAGAGTATTCCCTGTGATACACAGAGAATGCAGAATATTGTGGCACTGTGAACTGCATGAAGGCCATTTAAAATGAAGAATAATAGAATCATAGCATCCATTAGGGCAGAAAAAGGCCTCTAAGGTCATAATCTCCAACCATTAACCCATCACCATCTTGTTCACTGTAGTGTAGAACTGTGAGCCCAAGACTCCTGAGTGTAAAGGTCAGGAAAATTCCCCCAGCATGGTCCGGTTTGCCACACAATGAGCCAAAGAGGGGAGAAAGAGCCTCCAAATCCAAACAGAGATGGGGAAAATAAGGGCTCTGTATGTTCCCAAATGCAAGATTCTTGGGGGACAAAGAAACCAGATCCCCTCTGGTGAGGAGATATATTTGCAAAATGGCTCACAGTTATGCATAGGCCCAGTGTTTGTCTCACACAAACAGAGAACTTACAGGCCAGGAAGATTTATTTATACTTAGAAAAAACTTTGCATAAATACATAGTAAAAGGAAGTTTTCTTCAGAGAAACACAAATGATTTGTGAAAAATATTGCCTAAGGCTTACATGCTGTACTGTAAACAAATATGTATTTCACATAGATAATATGGGTGATTTACTTATAAATTCAAAATGTACAAATGTAAAGACAGACATAAAAATGTCTGTTCTAAATTTAATCATTAATTAAAGAATCCTGTGAGGCAAGTAGTGTTCCATTAGATTTTTTTTCCTAAAGAAAGGAGAAAGGATTGGCTTTATAGTCAAGTAAAGCAGATGCTTCCCCATCACTCCCCATACAGAGACTTGATGTGTCAAGAAAAAAAATGCTGACGTTTCTTAGCAATTTTTGCCTAAGTTATACTTGCCTGTGCAAGTGCACAAGTAGTGCTCTGCTAGATCTAGCAATAGAGATGGATCCAGAAAACCAAATCAGATTAGGGTTTTGAAGATCCTCAGCTTCCTTGCTATGCAGAGCTGGAGTTTGAATTGATCAGTATTCCTACAAAGAAGTGCTCCAGGCACTTAAAGGGTGGAGAATTTCATTTATCCTTGAGCAAAGAGTCCCTAGAAGGCCCATCACAGAGAAGAGATCATTGAATTGCTGGTTTGACAGGGATAAACTATTAGGGAATCTATATTTTTACTTGAGATGTAATTCAATTTTATGTTCATTTCTAATTCAATCTAATTTTCTGCATAATAAGGACACTGTGATTAATGAAATATAAATGGTCAAATGAAAAGGCAGTTATGTTCTTCCTTTGTTAAAGGTTGATACATGACCAGAAATGCTACCAATCTGGCTGGACAGTTATAGTACAAAAATCACAACACTGATTACTTCAGAAATGTAGTTTTGCATTCAGGCTGTGATCTGACCAGTTTTGATTTAGTTGAACTACCCAAGCTTGCATCTGAAGTTGTCTGCAGCATAATTCAGCTATCTGATGGCCCCCCAAGTGTGTGATTAAGCTATCTGACCTTCCTGTGCTGTTCTTTCTTTTTCTACTCCTGACTAGATTAGGTTCTGTCCTAAAATCCATTCTCTCATTTCAGCTTTTGATTTCTAGTTCAGTATAATAACAATAATAATAATAATAATAATAATAATGAACAACAATTTCCTTCATTACTTCTCACTCTGTTACTGAAAATAATTCTTTAGATGTGTTACTTTAAATAAAATTAGTCAAAGCCACAGTTCCACCTCCTTCACTCACAGAAGCACTAAATCTGGTGTGAACCTTGTGTTAACGACTCCTCCAGGACTTAATCCTTACACTTGAGTCTTGGTTCACTCTCCTCAGGCTTTGGTTTCATCTAGTTTAACAAGTGGGCTTTGGTTTGTTTGTTTGTTTTTAACTATTTCCATTTGTAAAGCGATTTTTATTTTGGTGAAATGTAGGATTTCATCCCTGTGTGTGTGGTCCATGTACCCATGCTGCTGTTTCAGCTGCAGGCACTGCTCAGCCCAGGTCTGTGAGGGATGGCCCTTCTGCTCAAAGCATCTGCCAATGTCAGCAGTCAATCAAACAGCTGGTGTTGCTTGAAGCTGAATTTAATTCACCTTCCAGGATGACAAGAATTCTTACCTGCCATGCAAACAGCTAAGGATTTACTGTTAGTACATTCTAGATAC
Source organism: Geospiza fortis (assembly GCF_000277835.1). Taxonomy (NCBI): domain Eukaryota; kingdom Metazoa; phylum Chordata; class Aves; order Passeriformes; family Thraupidae; genus Geospiza; species Geospiza fortis. The sequence continues at coordinate 199,119 of NW_005054375.1, forward strand.
CATGGCTCTTTGGCTTTCAATTTTTTTTAATCAAGTAGAATTTTTTATCAAAACTAGCTAGCTGTGAGCATCCATAGCAAAACTGCATCTAAAATGCAGATGATCTTTTAGGCTCCCTATGTGTTTTACTAACACTTGAAAAAAGAATTAATTCTGTGTGCAGTCTGAGTCATTTTGCAATGAACAAGCTGTTATTTATGTTTTAACATTTCCTGAAGAGACAATTTCTATAGAACATCAGGAGGCAGCCATAAAATGAATATGGAAAAAAATTGGGACAGAAGCAAGTAGATTTTTTTTTTGCAATTGGCTATGCAGAACAATTTCATAGCAAAAGGTAGCACATGCAGTAGAAATTGCTGGCTTTTGTGAGTTGGCAGAAAATATAATTAAAATAAAGAAGTGACATCTTATGTGACAGAACCTGAGTAGGCAGCACAGCATTTATCACCTCCTGTTCACTAGCTTTTCTTTTTTAAAATTAGTGAGATTTATCTTATATGACGCCTACTCATGGTCTTGTTGGCATGAGTGAAAACAAAAAAAGAAATATAGCAATGTAAAATAACACCAGGAGTTACTGCAGCCAACAAAAAGGGACAAATTCATTCCTGATGCTGTGAAATAGAACTGCACAAGAGTGGATACAGGCTCCAAAGTGTTTTACTTCCTGGGGTTATTCTTGTTTGTTTTTTGGTTTCGTGCTCATACATTCTAATCCTATCTAGGCAAAGCTATAGATCAAGCTATCTTCTACAAAATGAGAGTTGGATTGAGATCTTGATTTCAGCTGTGTAAATTTGAAGTTATTCTGCCAGAGTCAATGAAGTCATTCTGGGTTTATACTTGAAAGCCTTTAATCAGAATATGTCAGTGAGCAGGAAGATGTGGCACCTGAAAATCAGTGGTTGGTGCTGTTGTTTTTCTTTCAGGCTGAGAATTTTGACATCTTGCTTGCTTGGTTTTCTGTGCTGAGTTTTCTGATTCAGCCAGGCTGTGGAATGAGACCAGTAATATTCTCTATTAGGAGACATGGAATATGGGAGGTTTCCAAAAAGAAAACCAAACCAAATCAAACCAAGACAAACCTAAATTAACACAGTTTAATTTTAGAAGACTCAAACAATCAATAATTTGGAATGCAAGATGACATGATTTCAACAAAGAACTGAAGGAGTGCTGTCAGAGAAATCCGCAGATAAGAGGAGCAGAGCAAGGAAGAAGGTGAATAATTTTATGCATATATTTATTAAACCAGAGCTTGCAAAAGACCTCAAGTAAATCTGCATGGAGTGGGTGGAAGGACTGGAAGCATGATCCTTAGAATAGCTATATATACAAGGTTTTAAAAACCTACTTTTAGGAAGGCAGTGAGGTGAGAGAAAAGGGTTATCAGTATTCAGATTTTAATTATTTATGTTGTTTCTGATGAGTCACTTTCCAATACCCACTCTTGAAGAATGCTTCTAAATGTACCCCTCGGGTGCATGAAAGCACACACTTACTTACAAGCTCGTGTTGATACAGTTATTCCTCCTTAGTGAATGGGATGGAGGCCAAAATCCCCTCCTCTCCCCTCCCCTCCCCTCCCACTCTCCTTAAGATGCCAGTTAACGCTAAAAGTTGAGGCAAGTATTGCTTGCAGTCCAGAGAGAGCAAAACCAGCTGTTGTCCCTTTCTCCCCTCCTGCCTGGTGCACCTACAACATCTAGCCTGCAGTCATTTGGAAAAAAACACACCAAATCTGTCCTTGGCTTTGTATGAGGTTTGAAGGGTCCTTACATGTAAAGCAATGGCTTGGGCAGTATGGTCCTTTTTCAAGCTCTTTTTATTCAAACAACAAATATCTGTGGTGTGAATAAACCCAGTTTGTCTGCATACACTACCATGAACTGCACATGTTCTTTGGTTTTTCAGTAAGGATTTAGCACCACACAGGCCTAGAAGAAAGGTACATTAATACAGCACTGCACCTTCTATAACATCTTGGTGCACATGTCACTGTGAAAAAGGAAAGTTGTGGTATTTTCTGAGATCCCTGTTGAAGGAAGGAAATGATGACTCTGACTTCATGTTCTTAGAAGGCCAATTTATTATTTTATGATCTGTATTATATAAAAGAATGCTATACTAAAACTATACTAAACTATACAGAAAGGATACTTACAGAAGGCTAAAAGATAATAATGAAAAACTTGCGACTCTCTCCAGAGCCCTGACACAACTGGACAGTGATTGGCCATTAAGTAAAAACAATTCACATGAAATCAATGAAACATCCACCTGTTGGTAAAAAATGTCCAAACCACATTCCAAAGCAGCAAAACACAGGAGAAGCAAATGAGATAATATGTTTTCCTTTTTCTCTGAGGCTTCTCAGCTTCCCAGGAGAAGAATCCTGGGCAAGGGGATTTTCCAGAAAATATGATAGTGACAGAAAAGTGACAGGCTCAGGTGACCATGTCAGTGCTGAGGACTTCAGTGTGTATTTCACTCTGCGCTGAGTGCAATGGGAGTTTTGGATGAATGATGACTGCTCTGCTGTACAATCCCATTATCCTGTGCTCATGATCTTGCCTGTCCTTTTTACTTATTAAGTGAGCCATCCTCAGACCATCTGTGGTTTTGTAGTAGCACCTTGCAGCCTTGGAAGTAAACCTCATAAAAGCTAGTAAAACATCTGTGACCATTTTCTAGCTATCAAGATATTTGAGGACATTAAACACCAAGCTGTGTGGATACCATGAGGCTGGGGAATATGCAGGACTTGATCACAAAGTTTAAGGTGGCTGAATGACCAGTAATATCTGTTGTGTAGCAGTGCACTCTTTTAAGAGGTATCTCTAGCAATGGTAGGACTGTTTTACATAGACATCTATGACAAACAGCAGTGCTGCCTTCCTGCAAGTTACCAGTCTTAAAGTCATTCACATTCATTCATATTTTCATGATCAGGGTATTGGCAACAACAATGAATTTGACAAAAGAAAAAAAAAAGGAAAAAGCATTTGCAACAGCAAGTTATAAACTGACATGTCTCATTTAAGCAGTGTCACTTACAACCAAATATTTAGACTCTGAATCAGGATAATGAAAAAACATTTTCAGGAGTGTGATGGAGCTTCTGTCTAATTGACACTTGTACTTCCCTGCAGCTGGGGAGGATAAAGTTTCACAGAAGTATGAGCAAGTTGACAGTCCAAGTTCCTGCAGGCTTGACACAGTTTGGGTGGACAGTGCTTAAATCAGTTACATCTCTTACTCTTGCTAAATTCTTTTGCTGATAAGGAGAGAGGTGTCACCAATGTTTGTCACCTAGCAACCCCAGATGAGTGCTCTGAACAGCTTTGAATGAATAGCTGCCGATGGATTCTTAAAAATAGCTGGTTTGTTTTGTTTGGTTTGTGCAAGTGGAAGGTGTGGTCCCCCATATGTGCTTGTGTGAAATGATAAGCAGGAAACTGAAGGGAGGATGACACAGAGGAGGAAATAAAAATGGAATCATATGGTGTAACTGGCATGCATATATATAGAAAATCTGCTTCTATTCTTTTAAGTCAGCTCTGCATAAATTTGCATGACATACCTCAAGTTCCCTGCCTGTTCCATGGCATGCTACTCAAATTCTTTCCTACAGAAGAAATGGGAACATAGATACTTTGGTATGTTAAACAACACCCCTCTTATAACACAAACTAGAAAAATTGGTTCAGGGATTCGTTATTTGCTTACAGTAGGTTGTTCATTCTTGCCTGCATTAGACTTCACCCTTGTATTTTAGACTTAAATAGCAACTGGTAGCAATAATTGAAATTGCATTAATGGCAGCTGGTGTAGGGGACAAGGGTGGTTGTGGCCAGCTGCAGAGGGGAGGAAGGATGGCAGCTGTGGGCAATTACAGCCTTTGCATCCTGCTCTCTAAACAGTGCTGCAGGGAGGGGGCCAGAGCCCTCAGCTCCTCTGGTGAAGTCACACCTAGACAGGACAGGGTCACAGTTATCCCACAGCAGGTAATGTCTTGTAGCAATAAAAAACCATGTTAGCCTTTGGGGGCTGGGTTTGCTTAATACTCCCTCAACAAGGACCAGCCCAATGATGCAAAGCACCTTCATGACCACTTCAACTGACCACCAGCAACTGCTCTTCCAAAGAATTGTCTCTTGGTGACTAAACTAATTGAGTAGTTTTACAGGCCCCTGCTGCCATCTTACATGTCATGGCATGTTCCTGTGAGAAATGGAGTGTGGTCGTACTATAACGAGCTTATCTTTGTTTGAGACACTGTATAACTACTTAAACTTCTTGAAAGATTGTATTAATAAATTACAGTGAGCTCTCATTTTAAATTGGTCCTGTAACATAATTTTGGACATAATTTGAGGGCATGATTTTGTATTATTGTGCCCAATAAGGAACAGAGAGGTTGATTTCTTTAGAAGTCCAAAGCTTCTGATTTCCCCAACATTAAAAGACAAAAGTATTGCAGCTGCTATTTATTTTTGTGAGACACTTCTTTCATTCATGCAGTAATTTAAAGCATATTATTTTTGTTCAGTGTAGCCACTTTAAAAATAAGGACAGCACTACAGAATGCTTCTGAATTCTTTAAAAGCTTTCTTGTGTTTTTCTTTCAGTTTCCAACACTTTGTTTGAAAAATAAGAAACACATTTTTGTGATGAAGCCTGTATTTTGAAGCCTATACTAGAGGACAAAAGAAATTTTTACAGAAAGGGGGAGAGAGGTCAGGTGGGCTGGCTAACAACAAGGTGTCTTTAATGTTTTTAGGTTCATTGTCTCTGGGGTAATCCATATCACAACACAGGCTAGTTTTTATTTAGTTAATTCAATAATTGAATAAACTGGTTGGCAGTTGTGTTCAGCTTATGCTCCTGTCTGCAAAGGCAGTTCCACACAGTGCCCACATATTTATTGCAGGCTGGGTGTGTGCTGCTGTTGGCCCTACACTGCCTGTGTGTGTGAGATGTGTGTGGCTGTGCACGCACACACCCCAGGGGTCCCTGAGCACAGTGCCAGGAGCATCCTCCTCCTCCTCCCACAGGAGGAAGGGCATGAGTGAGCTCAGGCAAGGCTCGCTCTGGTCCTGCAGCCTGGTGGCAGCCTAAGAATGTCAGAGGTGTGGGAAAAGCCATGATGTGAAACCCAGGGACCCCTTATGGCACATTTGCTTACCATCAGGGTCTTGATGAAAAATGTGAATGGGAGTCCTCAACCTCATTTTCACCAGAGAGAAAAAAGGTTTTGGCTAGCTTGTGGCAGCTGATAGGAAGTAAAATCTCAGCAAGGTTTAGGCAGTTTGCAAAAGGCTCTTAGCAAAATTATCAAAATAAAAGGGAACTTCCTGTAGAGGCAGCAAATGCCTACATCAAAATGTAACTCTGAAGTTACTGAATGGGTCCTTTCATTAGAGACTGATAGTTTCTTCTGAAAATTGTGCTGGGCTTTTCTAACACACATTTTAAGGTCTAATCAGTATCCTGTAGCATGGTGTGTGCCTGGCAGTACTGAGACTACATTTCAAGAAGCTGGTGATGGATCATCTGCAACTGATCGATGGCAACAGTGAGAAATGCTAATGGGAAGCAAGTTAGTGTGGTCATTTAACCATGTCTTTATAGTAAAATATATTTACATATAAATGTGAAAAAAAAGTGAAGATGTAACCATGAGTATATAAATATTTTAAGATGTCCAGTATTTTAATTTAGCACTGTGTTTTGGGTCAGGAAAGAGTGATGGATCATCTTCATTCTTCTCTTGTGTTGAGTATTTTTAATGCCCAATTTTCTCTTATTTTTTAATGTTTCCCCAAATTTATGTTGCTATTATTCAGTCTTTTAACTTTAGTAAGTGCTAGATTTCAGCTTTTCTCTAATTCTGCCTAGTCTTCTAGTTAGTTTAAGTTTTTATCCTTTTTTTTTTTCTCCTCCCTCTAACACTTCCAGAAGATAACTGAACTGTCATGAGCTAAAAAGTCTCTGTGTAGTGTCAGAAGTTTTGTTTAACATTATTTTCCTAATCACATTTTTTCCTCCAAGCTCAAATTTGGTCATCTGCTTGAATACTGAGCTGCTCAGGGACCCTGGCTGTTGCAAAAATACACTAATTACATGTTATCATACCCATGCAGTTGACTTGCTGTTGTGCAGTGTTTTTCTGTGACACTGCCATGTATCTGACAGGGCTTGCTCACTGAGCAAGGGATGTGAAGTTGTTTTTTGGATGCAGTTTCTTGCTGTGTGCTGGGGCAATGTGCTTATACTCCCCCAAAATCCTTGCTGTGGCTGTGGTAATGGTATAGCATTTCTGACTCTTGTCCACCTGTCACTTAGCTGTGGTTGGAGCTTAGATCTTCTCTCTTTCCTGTACACTAGATAATTAGTCCCTGAAATTTGTCTCTCCGTGTAAAAATCCTTCAGTTGCTAATCCATCAAAAAAGCTAAGGGTATTTTTAGAAATCCTGGGATTTTACCTGTTCCACCAGTGGATTTAAATTTTTAAAAGCTAGTTATTGAATTCTACTACTAGGTTCTCTTTTTCATAAAACACTATACTGACTATGCATTTTTTATCAATATAATGTGGAAATTATGTTAATCCAGTATTTTGACAGTTATACAGCGATAAAGCTTGTAGAAAATAAGAGATGAGAAAATAAGGTCAGGAAGGTAACAGGCAGGAAGGTAAGCATTAAGTTTTTTGAAGTATGAAGTGTGTGAAGTAATTTGAGGGATTCAGTCATGAGGTTCATCTAGGCAAGTACTCTTTAACAGCAACCAATAAAAAACAGAGAAAGAAAAAATCCCAACATGTTTTCCCCTAGGTATGTCTGCTGAACTTCCAGACACCCATGGCTTAGGCACCTCTTGAGATAGAGTGTCTTTCCATGCCTAATAATCTTTTGTGCATTTTTTTCATCAGAAAACATGTCTAAAATTTTCTTTAATTGATGTAAACTTTCCTGTACACAATACTGAGCCACAATGAGTTCTGAAGTTGAAACACATATAATTCATAAAACTACCTCCTTTTTCTTTAATCTCTGAACATTTGATGCTCCTAGGTTCTAAATTATGATTTTGTATACCTTTATTTCATCCTTCTTTGATTTTGTTCTTCCAGGCTGAAGGCTGGTCTATATACTGTTTTCTTGTCCAGATGCCTTTTTTGCCTTGAGTGGTGTTGCAGTTTTCAGCATCCTTCTCTGTACCTTGTTCTTCTGTATGTTCATAGAAACATCCTAGAAGCATATTGATGTGATGAGGGATTGCTCCTTGAACAAAGAATTCTCAATCATATATGAAGTGATTCCTCTCCATTCTAATGAATGCGTTCCATCTCTCTTGGCTGTCATGTATTTACAAGTTTGAATCTTAGGATTTTCTGCCATTTATAACTGTTTTTTATTTTCTCTCACGTTCATTTGTACTTATAATAGTTCTTGGCAGATTACCATGCATTTCTGAAAAAGGGAATTTTCTCCCTTTTCTGTGGCTCTTGTTCAAGCAGTTTATATGTCTGAATTTACAAGTGCTGATCCAGAGTTTAGTATTGCTTTGGGTGCGTGTGAGCCATAATCAACAATTTTAGGCTACAGTTAAGAGTGGTCCATTGAGTCCATTAGCAAGGAACAAATGTGAAATGCAAGATCGAAATACTATAAAATTACTTCACTATGCAGGCAAAGGTTATTCCTGGAAAAAAAGAAAAGTAAAGCTAATAGATTAGCAAACAGGCAAGTGCCCGGGAGATACTAAATAAAGAATTTTAGACTTTTCTTGGTGTTGTAGTTTGATGGTGGCCCAATGCCAGGCACCCACGAGAGTTGCTTGCTCACTCTCCCCTGCCACAGCTGGGCAAAGGAAAGAAAAGGAAAAAAAAAAAGTTAACAAAGGCTTCATGAGTGAGGTAAGGACCGGGAGAAATATCTCAAGGCCAAAAAAGACTCAACTTTAGTTGAAAAATGAAATTTATTACTAACAGACTCAGAGGAGGATAATGAGAAGTAAAATGAGCCTTTGAAGCACCTTCGCCCCCCAGCCCTTCCCTCCTTCCCACCGACAGTGCAGGGATATAGAGCATGGGGGTTTGGCCAGTTCATCACCGAGATTTTCTGCCGCTGCCCCGGGAGAGGAGCCCATCCCCTGTGAGGCCGTGGGTCCCTCCCACAGCAGGCAGCTCTCCATGGACTGCCCCGGCTGGGTCCGCCCTCAGGAGCAGCGGCCACAGGGGAGCAGGGCCCAGGGACGGGCTGCTCCAGCCGGGGAGCAGGGCCCAGGGACGGGCTGCTCCAGCCGGGGAGCGGGGCCCAGGGACGGGCTGCTGCAGCCGGGGAGCGGGGCCCCTCTCCCCTGCATCTCCCAGTGGAGCACAGCCTCCTCCAGACACCCACCCGCTCCGGCCTGGGCACCTCCCCACGGTCTGCGGGTGGATCTCTGCATTCCCTATTGATCCCCAGGGGCTGCGGGTGGATCTCTGCATTCTCCGTGGATCCCCACGGGCTGTGAGTGGGTCTCTGCATCCCACGTGGATCCCCACGGGCTGTGGGTGGATCTCTGTATCCCCCATGGATCCCCATGGGCTGCAGGGGCACAGCTGCTTCACCATGGTCTCACCACGGGCTGCAGAGGAATCTCGGCTCAGGTGCGTGGAGCAGCTCCTTCGCCTCTTTCTCCCCTGACCCTTGTGTCACCATATTGTTCCCCTCACATGTCCTTACCCTCCTCCTCTTCTCTGATTAGAAGTAAAAACTTCTGACTTTGTTTTGATTTTGTTCTTAAATATGTCATCACAGGGCATTAGCAGCGTCTCTCATTGGCCCAGTTTTGGCCAGCAGCATGTCCATCTTCAGAGCCATCAAGGTTTGGATCTGCTGGCCATGGTGGAAGCTTCCAGCAGCTCCTCACAGGGGCCATCTTTGTGCCCCCCGCCCCCGCCGCCCCTACAACCAGGCCATGGCAAATCCACATTTGGTAATGTGGATTTTCTTTGTAATGAGTTGTAGGGATCACTTCTCAGTACTGAGAGTAAGCTAACAGCAATATTTGACTTTGTTTTGGTTTTGTGGTTTGTTTTTACAGAATAATCATAACTCGGACTGGATCAAAGATAAGTTTAATAAACCAGGGACTTCATTAACATTTTGCATTCCATATCTCATGACTGGATTAAAAGAGCTTTCATGTTCTTTGAGGAGAAAATGTGTCGGTCCTCTATAGGACAGCCCCAGAATCCCAGCTAGACTTGGTACCATAGGGCCAAGATTATACAAAACAAAAATAATCTTCATCCCTTCCACTGTGCCTATATCTCTGCTTCAAAAAAGTTTAATGATTCACATATTTGTGCTTAGCTGTGCAAACATTTATATTTAATTTTTTCCTTTTTTTCCCCTGTACTTCGTAACTGCCGTGTTTGAGTTTTCTTTTTCTTACATTCTTACAACAGTAATACTAAAACGTTACAGGTGTATGTGTATGTGTATGCTTGTTTTTTCTTTTTGGTCGAGAGCTTAAACAGTAGAAAACATTTTGTTCTCCTTCTGGCAGGAAAGAGCTGTTGTTTTTGCTCGCAGTCCAGCCTAATTTGCACCTGTGTGCAAAGGGGACTTGAGGGAAGAGGAGAATTCCAGTGAGACTGGCTTCATTTTGCCACGGCTAACAGAAGAATAAGAAGGGTCAGAATGGGGACTGTTGTTTCTGAATGATTATGTCTTTGCAAAAAGTACCTCTTCAGGACTAGTTTTCACTCAGTATTACCACTGAATCCTTACTGGCAGAAGCAGCAGCCAGTCTGGCTTTATGGAGGTCTGCTGCAGGCAATGCAGGACCAATGATGATTTATTTTCAGCTTTTACAACCTGTTATCCTTCCCGAGAGCTGAAGTTGCCTGTAGCCCAACCCTGCAACACCTTGTCAGAGTACAAATATTGTGTTCTGCAGCCCTTCCCCAGCAAATCTGGATCACCTGACACATAAAACAAGTCAGATCCCAGATTGTTAGTGCAAGAGAGAATATGTAGAGTTTTCAGTAAAAAGTGTAGTGATCTCATGGAAACCCTACAACTTACTTTGATGGACTTTCAAAAAAAAATCTAACTACTGCATTTCATAAATTTGTTTGGGTGAAGAAGTGAACCAGATGATTGGATCACTGCAGAGAAGCTGCTTTTCTGCCAATTAACATTCAAAATTAGGTAGAAAATTGCTCAGAGGACTGGAATTTAGTTACACAAATTTAAAATTAGAAGAACATTTTGTACTTTATGAAGGAAAACATATCTGTAACATTTGATACAAGCTAACATTAGTCAGGGTAATTAAATTCAATGTTTTAAAGATTAATAGATGTTTTACTTCAAGTGCTTTAGCAAGCACAGAGCTAGGAGGAAAAAAGTATTGCTCTGCTATGTTTTCTACTTTCATGTGTTCTCATGCATTAATTTGCCAGGGTCAGAGAAGTGCCTGGTTGGATGGATTCTCGTGATTTCAGGTAGTTTTCATAAGCAAATTACTGCCCTAAGGAGATAAACCCCCATCTTTGAAGCTAAGAATTTAAAAATAGAACTGACTGAAAAAGTATTTTCAGTACCAAGAGAAGTATTGATTTATTATTTACCTTGCAAATAACCAGAAGGATTAAAAAAAAAAAGAAAGAAAAGAAAAAAGAAAACCTAATCTTCTCCCCCATGTTATTTGCAGTTTTCGTTGTAAGACAAATTCTTGACACCTTCACATAGAATTGAAAGGGAAGTTGTATAAAGCTGTTTTCCTGTATTTCTTACCTTCCAGGCTCATAGAGAGTCGGGTGCACATCAAAATGATGAGGCCAGCAGGGATGATGTCAAGCCCAGCTCTGCAGCGTGCCATGGGGAGATGGAGCTGTGACCTCTGAGATAGGCGAGGTGATTTTTGCAGTCAGTTTGGGGAAACTGGGATTTAAGAACTTTTTGGAATCTTCAATATCTGTGTCCTCTGTGCAGTCAAGCAGGATCCCATAGCTGCTTGATAAAACCCTTATGAGCCTGCCTGCTCACAGCAAATCCCCAGCACAACAGTCAGCACTGTTACAGTGGAAGAAATTAGGTAACTCCCACTGGTGAGCATGTGGCCCTTGCTGCAAGTGAGGTAAAACAGTTTCTCTGCTGTTTTGCTTTGTTATTTTAGATCTCGGCTGTATTTTTTATTCAGTTCGTATTTTTACAAAAGCATTGTATAAATATAGTATCTCTGTGATCACTGACAATTTAAAAATGATGAAAAAAAGTTTAGTCTTTGTGGGGCTGAACACTCCCTCTGTCAGCTATTGTGGTGGCATCACTATGCCTCACAAAACTATCTGATTACATGAAGAAAGTCTCAAAATGGTGATATCCCATTACATGGCATCAAGTATTCCCCACAGACTTATGGTAACTGGCCAGGTCTCTCCTTTTACTTGGGAGCTTGTACTATGCCAAGAAAACCCCAAAACAAAGCACTTCATGCAGAATTTGGAGATACATGATAGCAGAATAGGCTTTTATCCCCGTCTCTTAAGGTGTTAGTAGAAGCCAAGTGCAAACTAGCCCACAGACATAGATAATACCAAAAAAAAATTCTGCTCTGCAAAATTTACTATATAAATTAGACCAGTAACAGTATGAACACTGCCAATAGGCCATGCTAGATAAGATGAGGTGATTGTGTTAAGTGCTTTTGAAAGCAATTTTATTAAAAGACTCGGATCTTATTTTTTCTGTTAGGTGGCTTATTTGATTTGGTTTATTTTTTTTTCTTTTTTGTTTTGGTAAAAGCCCTTGTTTTTTCACTTTGTGTTTTTAATGGGCAGTCAAGAGAGGGGGAGTAGACTGTGCTACAACAGAAGTGAGCAGATGAAATCTCACTTACTGGAAGCAGTAGTTACAGGGGATCAAGTCAAGCCACAGAACTCATCTTGGCAAGCAGAACTTGCTCTCACGCAACCCAGTCTTGTGAGTAAAAAGTCTTTGCATTTGGATATTGCATGTTGATGCATTCTATATTTGGCCCTCTAACAGTGATGAATTCAGAAAGGAGTCAGGGAAGTGTGTGCAGCAGTCTTGTTATTAGGGCAGCTTAAAAATAACAGATTTGCCAGCCCAGAGAATCAGCAAAAGAAGGGACAACAAAAGATTTGATAGGACATAGGTAGCATTACTTGGAATCAGCCCTGTTAATCAACTAGGAAGTGAAAAAGAGACAGCATTTGAGATCTAAACAGCAAAATCACAAAACAGAGGATTAATTATTTTGAACACTGGATATTGAGAGAAAAGTAAGCACCAGTTCACTAGGAAATGTAGGAATTGTAAGTAGCAGTTCCAAAGAGATGGAAGTGTTGGCCAATTAACACCTGCAGATATCATCTCAATCCTGTATTTTAAATCAATTCACTGTAGTAGGAAATGCTTGTGAATCTTGAAAATATTTTTATGTAGGCAGTTCTGAGAATGAGATTGAAGCTGTGGGCTCCTTATCTGACAGTATATAAGACCAATCACTAAAAGAGGTCAAAATTGGTGACTCTCTCATAATTTTGAGTATTAACATTTTTATTTTAAAAGATTTTAGAAATAAATTTTGATGTAAGTACAGAAGTTCATGCAAATTAAAAAATGACAAATATTTGATGAAGAATAAAAAGCACCAGACATGAATTTTTGCAAGAAAATGGGAGATAATGCTAACAGAACTGGCCAAAATAGATGTGCATTTCCAAAAGGAGAAATTTTAATGAAGAAGCACTAGTAAAGTGAGCATGTGGCTGAAGATTTGTCAGACCTCTGAATTTAAAACTTTTTCTGGATTTAATCATATTC
>NW_005054375.1:211999-265973 GCF_000277835.1 Geospiza fortis
AGCCAAGGGGTGGGGGAGAAACCTGTTTGTTAAAAATTATCATTATGGAGAATCAGAAATGAGTACTCATTACTGAACTCTGGGAGACTAGACAGCAAGCAGCTGGCTTTGACCTTGCAATGCAAAGACAGAGGAATGTGTGGGAGTCAGGGAGAACTCTGTCATGGCTTGACTGACATCCACCTACTCCTGTAGATGTGTTTGAGATGCACATTCTGTCTTCCTTTAGAAATCAATCTTTTGGGAGCCTGTTTTCTTGGAATACAATGTCTTAAATTGCTCTGCAGGAAGGGGATACGCTATGAGGAGCAAATGGGAAGTTTATAAGATCATTCATGTGACACAGCAGCCAAGAGACAAAAAAATACCCATGTCAACTATTATGAGTTCCATAAACTCCAAATGATTGACTGTGACATTGATTTTAATATGCAAATTAAGGCAAATGTGTTTAGTGTCAGGGGAGAAGAATGAAAATGAGAATCTGTTATGATTAAAAATCCCATACTATGGCTGGGAAGGAAAGGTATTCCACTGTCAGTGAGAGGTATGGCTGGCAGAAATGTGTAAAGAGTGCAAATGAAGAAATGTGTATGCTGTATTTTATAAAGAGGAGTGAGACATGGAATGAATGCAAAATGTAAGAATTGTTGTCTTTATACTAACATATGATACTGGTCTGTGAAGTAAATGAGCTTAGCACATGTACCTGTAGCCTCCTTACATTCTGTAGAAATCAGTATCCAAAAAACAAAATAAAACACTGAAGAAAAATTGTCTTTTGATTTTCTGGTTTATGTACTGTAACTACTTTCATAAATGCTATTGGTTCCTATTAGAATTTGAATATAATTCCTATGGGGATTGGAATTTATTATGCTGCCCTGAAAGGTTGCCAAATGTGACTTGCTGGAAAGTGAAATTAAATTGGGTTCCTTTCAAATATATATGTAATACAAAAGTAGAAATATCAGAAGTAATGTTCTTTTTGTGCTACTCACTGGAATTGTTGAGGAATTTTAAGCAAATATATAAAAATGACTTTTATGACATTGATGAAGCACCTTTATAGATAATTCCCTATCATTAACCTGAATCCTGATTAGGCTTCAGCCTTCTAGAAGCAGAGCAGAGCAGAGTCTCCTACATTCTGTGATGGGACAGCCCTTAATTCAGGGCTGCAAAGGCTGTACCTCCTAGGAGTGAGTCACTGAGGAGGCAATGCCCTGTTTGCACATGACCATTTGTATAGGGCAGGCTTGATTTCCTTCTCCATTGAAAGCCAAGGACACAGGCATCACCTCTAGGTGAGAGGGAGGAGCACCTCTGTTCCCTTCTGCAGAACACTGTGACTATGGTGCTTATTGCAGTTGCGGCTAAATACTACAACCTATTCCTAAGAATGCACATTTGCCTGGTAGATGGTGACTGCTATGTTAGAATGATGATTCTAGCTAAATATATTGTACTTTTCATGAGATTTTTCTATTACCAATAAAAATCACCCTAACTGGTTGTAGGGTGAGAACAGAAATATCTCTTTAAAAGCTTTTAAAGGCTTGAGTGCTGTACTGCTCTATAAAAAACTCATCACAGAGGAATTTCATGTTGGATCTAGGATGAGGAAGACCTGTATTTAGACTGTATATTTTGAAATAATTTCTGATTTTTTTAGGAAGTATCTGTGTTAGTGAAGAGCTCTCATAGAATCACAGAATGGTAAGGTTGGAAGGTCATGTGGCCTAGCCTCCCTGCTCAAGCAGGGTCATCCCAGAGCACATGGCACAGGATTGTGTCCAGGCAGTTCTTAAACATCTCCAGTGAGGGACTCCATAGCCTCACTGGGCAGTCTATTCCAGTGCTCCATTAACACATTGCTGCACATTTAACATCCAGGATTTATAGCTTCCCTTGCTACATTTTATGCCACCAGTGGGACTACTCATATTCTGTGGCATACCTTTTATTAATTAGGCTTTATCTATTTGATTTAGGGACAGACAGAGGAACTTAATATATTATTACTAACTAATGAGCAAATTCTACTTTCTGATTATTAAATTTTCAAAAGTAATTTGAAATATAGATTGTACACACTTCACAGGGAGACATCATCAGATGGACTTCATTAATTAATCAGCAACATTTGCTGCATAGCATGGCTATGCAGGTGCTAGAATAAAATAACTATTATTTGAAGTTTTAAAATAAAATAACTATTATTTGAAGTTGTTTTTCACATTTTTCAGTGTTCCATAGGAAAATGGCCCAGGGCTTATTTTCTCTGTGGTGTTAGCTCCATTTGTGAATCAAATTCCATACAAAAGGAAAATGCCTTACTTTAATACGTGCTAGTACTTCTGGATGGAACTATTAATCTGAGTCACCCCAACTGATCTTGTCTCGAGTTAGTGTAGCTGATTGGATTGTGTGGATGTGGACTGTCTCTCTGTTGGTGCAGCAAGTCATGTGTTGGTTTGCTGTAATTTCCTTCTTCGTGATACAATAAGACAGTCAATTTCTTTCCTGGCTCCTTCTTGGAAAAGAAAAAATTGTGGCTCAGCTCATTGCAGCAGATAAAGTTGTGTGCAATCCCCTTTAGAAATCTTTGTGCCAGATGCAGCCAGTGGTAGTGCCTTTCATGGGCTCAGCTCTCTGTGTGCTGTCCTGCAGTGACAAATTTACAAGCTAACTCTTGCAGTGAAGACAGACTCTCCACTTTCTGCTTCCTCTAATGTCTAAAAAAAGCAACCTTCCTTCCTTCCTTCCTTCCTTCCTTCCTTCCTTCCTTCCTTCCTTCCTTCCTTCCTTCCTTCCTTCCTTCCTTCCTTCCTTCTCCCTGCCTCCCTCCCTCCCTGCCTCCCTGCCTGCCTGCCTCCCTGCCTGCCTGCCTCCCTGCCTGCCTCCCTGCCTCTTCTGTCCAGGAGCCTATGGCTGACAGAGAGGGTGAGGCAGAAAAGAAGCACAGGGTGAGGTCAGACACTTCCTTGCTGTGCTATGGACAAAAGAAAGGATTAAGCTTTACACTGTAAAGCATCATGTCAGATGTCTGACCACAGTGGCCTGTCACCGTGGAGGACCAGCACCTCAAACCAGCACTGGAACTGAAGTTCAGACTGTTAAAGATTGGCCTGCTTCATTGTTTTGCAAGGATTCTATTGACATAGAATGCTTCAGGGGCATTGCTGGGGGAGCAGCCACAAGACTGGTAAAGCTCTCTCCTGGAATCTCACTTGCTGGCAGAGAATCCCTTCAGTTGAACATGAAATTCCTACTGCTGATTATTCATCTGTGTACTAACCTTAAAAATGAAATTGTTAGGGACAGAAATGAATGTGAGCAGAAACATGCTGATTAAAGGAAAAAGGTTGGAAGATGCAGGTTTTAGTCCTGGCTCTAGACTATTTATAATCAAGTAAAGGAAACAAGTTACTTCCATTGGGAATTAAGCTAAAATCTCTACAGTTTGAAATTATCCTCTGAATGTTACTTGATTTTTTGACAGCGACAAAGACATCTTCATGGAGATGGCAGAGATCACATTGACAAAAAAGATTCACCTGTGTAGCTCCAGGAGGGAAGGATGAAAGTCAGGATGAGATGTGTTCTGCAGAGAATAGCTTTTAGGCCCTGAAAATGCCTGCTTCTTAAAGCAGTCATTGGAGCTATGTCAGGAGAACCAAGTCCTGAATTATTCTGATCTGGGACTGAGTCTGAACATTACTGAATAAATAACTGCAACTCAATAATTATCACAATAGGCTCAGATTTAGCCCTTTCCCTGCAATAATGCAGAACTACATAAAAATCAAGAAACCACTTTAAAGAAATGAAAAGGGGCTGCCAAAAGAAAAAAAAAAGTGGCCTAACATGGTGATTGCATAAATATTATACAATGTCAGAATGTCAGAATAAATGTATTCTATTTATGGAAAAAAAAACTTGGAAGAGAACTCCAAACAAGTCTTCAAAGTTAGACATCAGAGGAAGGGGGATTACTAGGAGTTAAGAGGCTAAAATGAACATCACATTGAAATGGAAAAAGAACATAAGTCAAATGCGAAATTAATAAGGTAGGAAAAAGAATACTTTGAGCAAGAATTTTCTAACGACATAAAAATTAAAAATATAGTTATTTGTCAAGCATATTAGAAAGCCTGCCAGAAAGACTGTGGGGCCAATAGATGATCGTTGTTTAATAGCAATTCTCACAGGGTAAAAATGGAGAAAAATTAAACCAATTCTTTTTACTGAACGTCACCAGCAAGAAGGCATTGAAACCAGAGGGCTTTGTATTACAGGGATCAGAGTTTGAAACAGAACTTTCTCAAACAGAAATGTCAAAAGAATAAGGTTTAGAAGACATAGATAGAGTGAATGCAGACAAATTACCAGAACCAGGTGCTATTTATTTGGGATCCCTGAGGGAACATAAATATGAAAATGAAAGCCTTCAGCTATGCTATGGACTCTATTGATTAAATCAGTAGTGGTACTAGATGAGAGTGAAATGGCAAATATAAATGTAACTTTTAAAAAGGATTAAAGTAGGATAGGGAATTCAGACAATCTATAAATTTGGTGTTGTGTGAGCTGTTAGAAGCCATCCTAGGAATAATAGCAAAACAATGAGAACAGTATAAGGAGGACAGTTGTAACAGTTATAACAGTATAACTGACACAGCTTTTGTGAGGGGATTAGTATTTTTCAAATCTATTTGGATTTTTTGATCATCACTGAATACACTGAAAAAAGTGAACCAGCAGATATTCTGCCTAAAAAACTTTATTACTTTATTACAAGGTCCTTTGCTGAATTTGTGAGAGAAATTAGGTTGGGGTAGAATGGGGAGAAGGTCCTCTGCATGTTAGTAACTGTTTAAAAAGTAGGAAATGTAAAGTAGGGATAAAGAGTCTTATTTCATAAGGGAAGAAGGTAATGGAATTCCTTAGGCATCTCTGCTGAGGTATTTACTGCTAAATCTACTAATAAATAGTTATGCATTGTATAATTGAAGTGTGTGTGCCTGTATAATATACATCTATGTATACTTATATCTGTATTTGAATATACAGATGACAACATAACATGAAGTTCCTATTCTGTGTCTACAAATAGAAGTAAAGCACCTATTGTGTCTATACACCCACAGCGAGATATGCAGCACATTACCGTGCAAGACAGAGTCCAGAGTCACTGGGGATTGTTCTCTAAAAACATTGATTCAGTGCTCAGCACTGCTCAAAAAAAAGCAGACAGAACATTAAAAAGATATTATGGGGAAAAAAAGGTGGTGTTTACTATTTTGCCTTTTGTGATAATGTGAATAAGCATAGTTCATCTGCATCATGAGTACATTTGTGGAGGTCTGAGCATCATTCCTGGCATTCCTAAAAAAAAGTTATATAATTATAAAAGCACTATAAATCTCTCTTTTGCCATATATATACACTATGTGTTATTTATATAATGTGGTAAGGATTGTTGCTGTATAGAGCAGATCCTATACAAGGAGAGATCCCTGAGATGCTTCAGGTAGCAAGGGAGAGGGTTGAGAGGACAGCTATCATTGGGCAGTAGATTTCAGACATGTGCCTTTTCATTCAATGCAGAATTAGTTTTGGGCCTCAGTGCTATTAGTGGGGGATAAAAATGTATGTGGGTCCAAATAATGATTGCAAAACCAGTATATGGAGATAAGTCAGCTGAAAGTTGTTGCCACAGTGCCACAGCAGTGTCACTTCATTGACTGGCACTGCTGTGGTCCTGCCCCATTCAAGCCAGATGTCCTTTAGCTCCTGGCCCATGACCCTATTGTACTGGCATTGGTGTCCACCTGAGGCTGTTTCAGGTCTCTGAAATATAGCACCATTAGTATCTTTTTTGTGATGTTTCTGTTCTGTTGTCTCCTTTTTAGTGCCTTGATGAAGGGGTGAGTGTTTGTGTTTATTGTTGGGGTGGTGTTTGTGTTTATTTTGGCTCAGTCTGCCTTATACCTGCACCCTGAGCTGGGAGAAGGACAAGGAGGAAACTTGTCTGTTCTTCTATTTCTTGCTGAAGCATTTTGCACAGACTCTTAACAGGGGCAGGGTGAATGGGGTCTGGTTCACCTTGCTTGTGTTCTTATAGCCTGAATTAGTTTGTTGGTTTGTTTCTGTTGGGTTTAGCTTTCTGGTTGCAGAGGAGCAAAGTCAGACTTTTTTCTCTTTTTTTGAGAGATAGCTGAAAGGCTCAGAAATGAATTCTAGGCCAGTGCTAATAGAGGGCCTAGGAAGTTTTTCATAGAGTTCTTTTCCCTCACCTTGGTTGTTTCATCGTGGCCAGAAGGGAGAATAGCTTGCAGGTGCTCTCACATTCTTGTCTAATCATAAGGCTCTATACTTCCATATTTCTTCTTATGGCCCTGACACAGTTAAGCATAACGAATTTTGGGTCAGAATTGGTTGGTCTTAGGAGTCAGGTCTCAACGCTCTGACTTCATATCTCAGACTCTCTGCCCTGCTTGCTTCATGCCTGAGAGGGACAGAATAGATCTGCAAAATTCTGCTTGGGAACAGGATGTATCTTACCTAAGCTGAGCTCCAGGCTATGAAGTTGTGTACTACACAGGGGATGGTGAACCCAGCCTTACTTAATTTGTGGTCCAAACTAGAGTAATCTCACAAACAGCTCCCATCAGGTAGATATGATTTGTAGAAGCATTGTTGACTAATCAGTAGCTCATGTTAACTGCATGTGTGGGAAGAAACCACACACTTCACATACAGGTATATCTGCAATTAAAATAGAAGTGGGAATGCATGGAAGAGCTGCCTGTTGAAAACTATTCTCTCAACTCTTCTGAGAGCCCAGGAAATTCAGAAGCCCTCTGACGCATTTTCTAGGTTGCAAAAATAAATATATAAATAAATAAAAAGGTTAATTGAAAATTGGTGTCACTTAAGTATTATGATATTCTTAAAAAGGCTGACAACTCCAAAAGGAAATACTGATGCTTTGCATGAAATATAGTGGTTGATATCAACATTAGCACTCTATCTGTATTAGAGCCAAAGTATTAATTTCCCAGCCTTTGGAATATCATACTTTTACATCATTAGGTGCTATTCAATGCAATAATCATCTATTTTTCAAGAGTAGAGAGGCTTTAAACAGATAAAGGAGGAAATGAGTGTTTGCACAGGCCAGTAGATTTGTCTGAAACCATGTACACCTATTTCTTGTCTCTTGTTTCCATAAATAATAGATTCACAGTGCTTAGCAGGGGAGACATGGCACATGTAAATGTCAGACAAATAAATTCAAACATCCAATTTATTTTTTTTTGTGATGAATAGCTCAGTGTAAAGTTCTTATTGTTCGAAATAATATTCATAATTTAATTTTCCTGGTCCTTTAAATGAGCTCGAGGGTATTGTGACAAAAAATTGGGGGGAAAATAGGAAAATGGAAAAAAAAGGAAAAGGAAAAAAAGGAAAAAAAGGTGAGTCTGCTCATACCTCCTGAGCAATTACAGTTGTTACATGTTTAACAAAAGGCTTCCTAAGTAAGACAGGGTAATTTGATGGAAATATTTAACTGATTTTTATTATTTGGTAGAAAAATCTAACCGATTTCTATTACTTACTGTATCTTATACCAACCCCAAGTGATGGCTTTAATACAGGAATGTGTTTTTTCTAACTGCTCTGTGTGGTTAGATAAGGACACTGAGCTTGACTGTTGCTCACAGAAGAACAGAGCCAGTTTATAAGGCATTCTGGGATGGAGAAAACCAAGATAACATCATCTTGTCATCAGGCATTAGTAATCTTTGGCAAGTAACTTTCTCTTTTTGATCTGCTACCCCCAGCTGTTTTCTGGTGGATCTGTGGACTCTAAATTGAGAGTGAATGTCTGATTGAAACCAGACATGTTTTCCTTATCATTCCTGGATTCCTTTGAAGGGAAAATATTCTCTGTGTGTGATTCTCTGTGGAATATGGATTTTTGATGCACACTGCACTGGATTTATTTCTTCATACTTTTTCATGCTAATTTTTGGTGATTAAAAATAATTAGCTTTCTACAGAACCACCTGGAAAGCAGTGAGAGGGATATGGGGGCTGGTCAGGGAAGGGAAGAGCAGGGCTGGCAGCCAAGGGGGCCAGAGCCCAGGGCTGGGCTTCTGTAGAGAGACCAGAACAGTGGAGAGATATAACGAATAGTGAGATCTCAGAAAGAACAGAAATTCAGTTTGCTGGGGACTGAGGGACTGTGCAGTGCTTGGGCACTTCAGAGAGTCGCTGGATTTGCTAGAACCAATCCTATCAGCAGAGATACCACACAGAGGGAGAGACTGGATTGTAAACCTTCATTTGCACTCTGAGACCATGGTTTTGAGTTGATAAGGGTTAAAAATCTGTTTGGGGAGCTCACTTTAAGGAGATGATCTACACAGCTCCTGCTCAGACCTCTGTCTGACTTGGTGATCATTCACAAACTCATCTTTGTATGTACTAGTTGCCACTGCCAAATACATTTCACACTTAACACACAGGTCTGACAGTTGCACCTAGAAAGGAGACATGCAAACTTATGATCCAGTTAGAATCCATCATTTTGAGGGATGTAGCATTGCAGGATCTAGGATTGCTTGGAAGAATTGGGTCTGTACAAAATAAAGGCACTGTTTCAGAGCCTGTTAGTCACCAATTTTTGTAGGAAACCATGATCTTAGGAATCTCCTTTTTTTTTTTTTTTTGGAAATATTTGCTCTGAGCATCTCCTTAACACAGAGACCTCATGGCATGTTCTATGAATGTCTGCAGAGAAAGTCTCCTGCTTTCTTCTTTGTCTCTTCATGCACCAAAACTCAGAGTTGTGGGATAGAGTTAGGGTAATGATGAGATATTGTTATACTTGTTGTAGACCAAGAGGTCAGAAATCTCTGCCTGTGAAATTCATAAAGCTGTTTAGAAAATAAAGTAAACAACTTTTTATGTATACACAGAAGTGTTGCAGAACAAAACTGACTGCATGCCATCTGCTTTTAAATTTTGAGTAAAGCTCTGGGTACTGATGAGCATTCCTAAAATCGGGCCCTCTGAGAGTTCACTTATAAAAGCAAATAGACCAACTTTAAGAGAACAAAATACTCTCCTTTTAAAGTTATTTTTATGTCAAAATATCTCCATGGAGCCTAAGAATGGGTCTTCTCCCTGTGTGTCAAAATGACCTCCACTGTTACTCACAACAGTTTGTGATCACAGCACCCTTGGCATACTGGCAGACTGCTCATGTATAAAGGCGCATCATATTTCCAGTCAATTTAGTTTAAAGATTCTTTTACTACTGCAGGCAACATTTTCATCTGAGTTATATCTGTGGACAAACATCTACAGGTACTTCTTTTTTGCTGAGACTATCTAGCGTATCAATGTGCCTGAGATGCATACAAACCAAATCAGAAACTGTAGCTTAGTGTTAAAGAAAAATGTTTCCTAAGAACTTTCTGAAGGTTGACACTGATGACCTGGAGTGGTGTTTGTCATCCTGTTTTCTGCAGTGTTGATTGATTCAGCAGCAGATACTAGTTCTGCAGAAGTTGTTCAGTGTAGATTAAAGACCTGTTTGAGAAAATTTTGATTCTGAAGCCTCTTACAATTATGTCAAGGTTGAGCTGGCGATGGTAATGGTTGAGTGGTTTTGGCATTTTCTGTCTCTTCTTTTAAACAATGCCTTTATTATAAATGATGTATATAAGATATAACATAAAAATAATGTGTAGCCTTTGTCTCTGATACTTTTAAATTATTATTTTCTGAGAGCAAGGCACCCTGCTAGTGAGAAGAAGGCTACTTTCAGAACATGCCTTATACTTCCTATCTTCTCTCTTTTTCTTGTATTCATCAGATGCATTTTTTTCATGATTCCCAAAGTCATGAATGACTTGCATTTTGTATTGTCTCTGTCTCTGGAGTTTAAGATACTTGGGCTAAAGTTTGATGTATTAAGAATTCCCAAGTATAAACAAAGGCAAAAGCAAAACTGAGTAGCAGGAGCTGATTAACAAAAACACTATCCTGGAGGTAACTGAGAATTTCAATGCACTAAAATTCAAGAGCTTTCCAAGTGAGAGTTTAAAAACCCCTAAACTCAATTTTGGTGTACAAATTAATGCAAATTAGTACAGTATTTTAATGAGGTGATAGAAAGTTTCATTAAGAAAAAAAAAAGGTGACTCTGGAAGTAAATTTATGATGATTGTGTAGGATATGGATATAGATATATATTGGGGTGAAAGATCAAAATCTGAGCGTAGGAAACAAACATACCCAACGAAAGCATTGTGGAACTCACTATGAATGCTATCAGTATTTGGAAGTGCCATTTTTGTACTCTTAGTAAATACTAAAAACTGACTTTGCATTTGGTGTTGAGACATGAAATGGGCGAAAAAGTGTCCATTATGTTCTCTGGAGAAGCTTCTGCAATGAACTGTTGCAAAATTCTTAAGTATTTCTGGTGGTTTTGCCATGGAAGTATGAGTAAAATTAATTAGTCCCAAGGCTTGGGAAGTTTATTCTGATCTATAAAACATATTCTGATCAGATTTAAAAGAAATATTAAATAGATTTCAATAGTCTATTGAGAGATGAGGAGGAAAATGGGATTTTACCTTTTTCTGATCTTGTGCTAAATTGAAAACTGTCTTCACAAGCAAGGAGCATTAGTGGGATTGTACCAAAATGTTTATAAAGTCAGCTTCTCTATACACCCTTCATAATAACCTAAATATCACTGAAGTTTTATTGGAAATTTAAGGAATTTTCTGAAGGCATGGAACATACACTGTCTTCAATTGGACAGAAACTGGGGTTTGTTTTCCAGTATTCTGGCTGTAAAAAAGTGAGCAAAACCATCCAGAGGTGCTCAGAGACCTGCACACAGATGCTCTCAGAGGTGGTTCAAGCCTAGACCTTTGAAAGGTACTTGAGCCTAACATGAAGAAACAGGTCTAAAGCTGAGAAATGGTGAGAGCTGGACTAATTTTTACCTCCCTGTAATTTCACAGAGATAATGTTTCAGTGTCATGTTTCAATGGTCGCCCAAACTCACAGGCTGTTGGCCAGCCAAAAGGAGAATTTGGACTGTTGAGCCACAGTGTCAAAAATGCAGCATGAATATTGTACAAGCTGCTAGATAACTATATGTTAATAAAGCCATCAAAAAGCTATGATTATTATTTATTTTTTGTTTTTATTTGTAGAGATTGATGTGCTAATTTGTGTCAGGTGGTGCTATTAAAGAACAGTATAACTTGCAGAAAGGTTATGCCCTGATGGTTCATTTAACAGAAATGAGGTTTATTATATCCTCTAAAATTAATTCAGGTAAGAGCAACATAAAGGCAAATAGAGCAGGATATAATTGCTCTGTAGAAAGTGCTCTGCAGAGCCAGGGCTCACACAATGCCAGCCCTTCCAAAGGCAAACTTCATTACTGCTGGTGATGTCTGTCAGGGAGCAGGATGGCAGCAGAGGCTGCTGAGGGGGGAGTCTTGCTGGTGCTCCTCAGGTTGGAGCCTCGGGCTGGCACTGACTGCAGTGTCTCAGATCTCTGCTGGGGACTGCTGTCACGTTGCTGTACAGGGTGCTGGGAGGGTGGAGTGAGTGGATGAAATCTTCCCATTTAATGAGCTTGTTTGACATCAGCAATTATCAGCTCACTGCTGTCTGTGAAGTATTTTCCCTGTTCCAGCAGCCGGGGTGCTGTTTTCCCACTTGCTGCAGTGTAAAGATTAGATTGCTGTCTCTAGTGGTGAGATGCTGCAGGCTGAATGATTACTATGGCAGGCAGAAAGGGGGATTCCTAAAGTGCTCCCGAGAGCCTCGTTGATTTATTTATTTATTTTCCCCCTCACTGCTCGCCCGCAGGAGTCTTACAGCTGCTGCGGCATCAACAATCACTCCGGGTCAAGCCGCATTAGCCCGAGTGCTCACCTTCTAACAGATTCAGATTGATGAATCCAATTACAGGGCTTTACAGCCTGGTTAGCTTTGTTGTTGCTGTTATTATTGTTATTTATTCGTCTCTGCGTTTAGCTGTGTTGCAGCCTATTTTAGGGTGATTAAGGAGGTTCCTTCTGATAACGTTTAGGCTCAACAATATAATGACAGGGATACGGTATAAATTTTTCCTTTTGTACTTCCCCCATCTGACAGCTGTTGGTGTGAGCCTATGGGTCTTGCAGGTCTCAGTATCCTTACTTCTTCACAGCCTTGATTACATTATATAACTTTTTTATTTTTTCCCCAAATCATTCTGACACAAAACAGTAAGGAAAACATTTGTTTTATCTAGTTGTTAACCAGATAAGACATTATAAAGGAGATCTTCTCAGAAAAAAAGATAAGAATCTCTACTTACTCTTTTAAAATGCTGCAGTTTCTTTCTTCTGTCCAAACTTATAAATTGATGGCTTAGGGCTGACTCATGATTTCCATATGCTTGGGACTGGCAAGAGAGACTATGTCTGTACAAAGGGCAGAGAAGGAGATAATCAGATTTGTGATGCATGCAGAAAAAGTCTGTAGCATTTAAGATCTTAACCAAAGTACTCCATGAGTCCAAGCAAATTACAGTAAGAAAATTGTCTTTGAAAAAAATTATAGGGTATCTAACTGAATTTTCTACCATGGCTTCCATCAATCTTCTAGTGTGTTCTGGGCTTGATAACAATTAAAGCTGGTGAATAATTTTCAGACATAAAGCAGCTGAGAGAATATATAGAGTGGCATATTCTAGAAAATATTTCAAAGTTTTTCTTGTTGCAGCTCTGAATTTTACCAGACAGTTATGTGAACTTTTAAAATTCAAGTCAGAGAACATCTTAAATCTGTCAGGAAAGCCATATTAAGGGAATTTAAGTAATGATGACCTACTATTAGGGAAAAAAAAAAAAGCTGTGGTTTTTTTTCAATTTTTCATGCATTTATATGGTATAAATGCCTTCCTTCTCTTGGTCCCCCTTTTCAATATAAGTGTTTCTAAATAACCACTCTGATGTTTTCTAACTACCTGAGATCCATCCCTTATGCTATCGTCCACCTCTAGATTAAAATACTCTATACCTACATAATGAAATTTATGTGTTTACTCAGTCCCAACTTTATGTGAACTAGTTCGGTGAAAACTAGAACTGAGCCTAAGTTTCTCTCTGAAATTAAAAACAGGGGGTTGAAATTGAAAGTTTTGCATTTTTGTCATCCTCTTTTGGTTTTAAATAAGAAAATAACAATTCCAAAGAACAAACTGGCTAAACCTTTTCCTCATTTCCTTTGATATTCATACATGACCCTGTGAATTATGAAGCATCTGATGAGAGGTTATTTTCTGCTGGGATCTCTGCTAGAATCATGCAGTTTGGAGACATCAGACCACTCTGCTGACTAATACAAGAGACAAGATTTAGTAGCACAGACTATCAGGTATTAATGTGCCTAAACAACTCTGGGATTGAAGGTGATTCACCTAGTGCAATCCTGGAGAGCTGGCAGCTAGGACATAACCATCTGCTTCTCTTTGCACAGAGACACTCAGAAGTTTAGAGGATTTCTTGCACAATGCTTTTCTTTAGACTTGTGGAATTAATCACCTAATGGATAAAACACTTAATGGATGAAAAGGCAATGTAGGAAAGGCAAAATACCACATAACTTTTTTTCTTCAGTGGGATGTAGGGCTCATAGAAGAACTGGACTAATTTTTAGCTGTTTTGATAAATGAAACATGTAGAAATGGAGTAAAAGATGGTTTGGAATGTTTCATTAAAAAGCAGAGAAATTATTATGGGACTAATTGTTAACCAGGGGATCCCCGGGTCTCTGTGGTGATGGGAACATTACAGTATGGTTGACCTAGGTGTTTGATCATTCTCAGTATCTGTAGAGTCAAGATCTCCAAGCAAAATCAACATCACTATTCTAGTTCTTCATCTTCATGTGATAGATTTTTTAATAGAAAAGTCTTTTCTCTTTGGTGTGATTGTAATGCAAGTTCTGGCAAGATAGGAAGGGTTTGCTCCATAATTTCACCCTCTGGATTTGTCAGTATTTATTTAGCTATACTTTCAAATTAGTCGTTTTCAGCAATAACTGTCCAAAGCAGAATGGAAACAAACTGCTTACAGTTTCCTGGGAGATCTGTTTTTACAAATGACAATCAGCTTGCATCAATTATTTGAAAGCATCCCTCTTTTAAGAACTGATGTAGTTGAATCTGTGAGTACCATGACAATCTGCACCAATAGCAAGCAATCTAGCATGCCAGTCCTTGCACTGCAAGTCAGTTGTAGGCCAAGTTGAGCTAAGCTTTTTCTGATACAATATATTCTAAGTCCAGAAGAGTTCAGTTTCACATGCAATCTTGTTATTCATTTACAATCAGTTCCCAGACCTCATGTTTGTTGGGTGTTTTTTTAATCTTGAAGTACAATTTTGGTGAAGCATCTCAGGTAAAACACCTTAAAAAGGAAAGAAGTTCCTGTGAGAGCAGCTGTAAGAAACTAAGAATGTGTTTGGGAACTGGAACCAGTTGTGTAAGATGGTTCTTCAACAAAGAATATGTCATTATCTTCCTACTAAACCAAATTCAGCATTACTCCTTGCAAGACATCATTTCCTTAACGTATCTCTTCATTTTTAAGGCTGATATATCTTGACACAATGGTAGCTGATGATAGAATTAGGAATGATTAGTCAAGACAGTGTAACATCTGAATAAAGCTTTGACAGGGAACCTGCACCCAGCATGCTGATATTGCACAAGTCATCTTGTTAGATACTGTGGTATGAAATACGCTTTTTCTTACATTTCTGATAAATATAATTATAAACTACCAGCCAGATATTTAGTGGCTCTTCATAGCAACCACTCTTCATGGGGTTTCAGCTGAAACTTGTTCAAGCTGCCAGTAGGGAGCCAGGACCTATTTCTGCGTGGGAAAGATCACAGTTTCACAGTGCTGCCTTCCAGAAATAGCAGGGAAATTCGTCAAGATTTTCTGTACATTCTCTCCTTTTCTCCTACGTACAAACCCATGCAGCATTCTGAGGATAGCAAGCTAAGCCAAAATGAAATGTGATGTAATGGTCTTTGATGCTGGGGTGAGGCAGGACTGACCCTGCATCTCCTGACAGCAGTGCATGGTCTGTTTGTTACATGAGAGACCTATAAGCCTGGTCCAGTCACCATCAAGGCCAAATACCATGCCATAGGGTATCTGATGGCACACAGACTCTGCCAGTTGTAAAGGATAGCAAGGTGGCTGCTGTCTTACAGCAGAAATTACCAGAAACAGAGTATGCTTGGTCCTGGGTACATAGCAGAGGGGATGCTGAATGGAGGTGTTGAGGATTCTAAAAATATGAAGATAAAATCTTGATATCTACAGTTGGAAAATATCTCCTTCCAGGATTATGTAGAATTCCACCAGTGGGAGATATAATTTAAAACATAAAAACACCTGAGTGTAGAAAATGAAGTCTATGTCAAAGATAAGCAGGAAAATATTGTGCTCATGTGTGTAGTACAAGATGATGTTTTTATGGGTTTATTTTCAAGTGTATTTTACTGCAAAATAACATGGTGGGACTTTTTTGTTGGTGTTGGGTTTTATTTGTTTATTTGTTTTGGTTTTGTGGGTTTTTTCTATTTGTAAGTGGAATTAGGTAAATCATGAGGCCGTGGTGTATCAACGGTGTCAGACGGGCTTACTTATCTTAATTTTAGTTGAGATCTAATTACATACTCCCCTGCTGGACTTTGCTGAGAGAAGAATTTGCTTATATGATGTTATGTACAGGGAGTTGTCGTTAAGTGTCAAGTAGAATCTAAATCAAAGTAATCATCAGGCTTTTTTAAATACCTAGTTCTCTGTGTTAGGCAGAGATTCCAGTTGCAGTGGGTCTGAGATGCTAAACCTTAGGGACATTCTGTTGTATGTTGACTTCCTCAAAATCTCTGTGCAGGATGGATTTGTCTCCTTCACATGTATATAAAAATGTGTGGAGATGTGGCACTGTCCCAGTGCTGTGTGTCCTCAGTGAGTACTGGGCAAGTGAATTTGAAGAGGGTGAGTTTGCACCAGCTGGAGGTAAAGTGAGGTTAGTAACAAGCAAACGGTAGTTTTTTGCTTTCCCTAAAGTCATGGACTTCATTAATGCAATGTGATGAGGCTGCAGGGCCTTCTCTTCTAGGAACCTCAGTTTAAGTGGGAGCATTGCATGGAGGTGCCACTGGAGTTGGAGCAAATGGCAGTTTCAATGTCTGGACTTCAGAGATGTCTGAAGGTAATGTCAGACTGGCTGCTTGTCTGTGGCCAGTGTTTCTCCTCCTTAATCATCATCACAGGCAGTTAAAACAGAACTGACTCCACTCTGTACTATTTTAAAGGAGGGTAAGGAAGACAGACCGTCAGCTATTATCTAAACCTTGGTGGGGTGAGAATCCTGTGCACTTTTGTGACATGAGAATGAGACGTTTTCATTGAGGTATGAAGATTTAAGGTGCCCAGGAAATGGCACCTAATATTTTACTGCAACATCTTAGAATTTCCATTGCTTTCTAAAACATCTTTTTGCATTTTAAAAGTTATTATTAGATGATGTAAATTTAGTATAGATTTAACAATAAAGTGTATTTTAATTTATTATTTAAATTACCATAATAGCAGATGTTTTCCATGCTGTGGTGGCAGTGCAGATTTTATGTCCTTAACACATACCCAGGTGCATGTAAATATTAGTACAGCTGCACTGTTTTTCATATTCATCTGAGGAATCCAAAGACTAAATTTATTCTTCATTATCCACGGAGAGAGTATTTGTAACAGTTCACAGCTAGATTAGTGATCCAAACAGCAGCCATATGCAT
The DNA here is from genome assembly GCF_000277835.1 of Geospiza fortis. NCBI lineage: Eukaryota > Metazoa > Chordata > Aves > Passeriformes > Thraupidae > Geospiza > Geospiza fortis. The sequence goes on from NW_005054375.1 coordinate 228,918, forward strand.
ATGGGTTGTTTGCTGGGTTGTGGATTTCTTTTGAAACAATAGATGAAAGACAACCCATTTCTCCAAAAGCTGATGACAAATGCAGACTGATCAACTTACTTCTAAAATATTTATCAAATGTACCTGTGGGTAAGGTACATTTGCAAAGAACAAACTCCTCCTTTAATGATGGTATTTATGCTTCTATTTGCAGCTTGGTGTTTTGGCTCTGCTAAATTTGCTCATGGTTTCATGTTGCCACCATTCATCATATTATCTGAGCAATTTCCAGATAATAACAGGCAATTATAAATTCCTGGGAACAGGAACATTTGTGGGTTGTTTCATTACAAATGGGAACTAACTTTAAATAACTCCTCACTAGTCTTTTAGATAAAATTCCTAAACCCTCAAGGATCCTTGAGCTGCAGACTCACAGCCACTCACTAGTGGGGCTGGTTAGAGTTTCCATCCCTGTTTGACTCAGGCAGTTTGTTTTTCCTTTGTAGATAGGGGTTAAATACTGGCAAAGTGGAATTCTTTAGATGCCATTTGTTGTATCCTTAAAAATATTTGAGTATAAAGATTATGAGCAAGCTTGCTGATGGTAAGACTAGGTTTGTCTAACTTCTCTGGAAGCTCTGCTTGTGAATAGCTGCAAAGTTTCATCTTGACTTCTCAATACTTTCATTTTAGTTTCAGCACGAAACCTGGCAAGCCTAATTTGTTTTATGTTGCAGTTGCATTAGTCTGAGAGACCAAAAAGACCCCATGTGACAGTGGTCACTGGGGTTTTCAGGTGAGGGAAGAGACGAGAATGTTGACTCCATGTTCAGAAGGCTTGATTTATTATTTTATGATATATATATATATTACATTATAACTATACTAAAAAGAATAGAAGGAAAGGTTTCCTCAGAAGGCTAAGCTAAGAATAGAATAGGAAAGAATGATAACAAAGGCAGCTGGCTCGGACAGAGAGCGAGAGCCAGCTCTGCCGTGACTGGTCACTGAATCAAAACATCCACACGAGACCAGTCACGGACCCACCTGTTGCATTCCACAGCAGCAGATGACCATTGTTTACATTCTGTTTCTGAGGCCTCAGCTTCTCAGAAGGGAAAATCCTAAAGAAAAGTATTTTTACAAAAAGATGTCTGCGACAACCCCATAACTGAACTTTACGAGAATATTATCCTGCAGCAACACACAGGATCACAGGATGATCAAGTTTGGAAGAGACCTTCAGGATCACCTAGTACTACCATCAACCCAGCACCACCATAATGACCCCTAAACAATATCCCCAAGTGCCACATCCAGATGCCTCTTGAACACTTCCAGAGATGCTGAGTGCACCACATCCCTGGAAAATTCTTTCCCAATATCTACCTCCCCATGTGCAACTTAAGGCCATTTCCTTAATGAGATGACCAGACCAACCCCCACCTGGCTATAACCTCCTTTCAGGCGATTGTAGAGAGCAGTGAGGTTGCCCTGAAATTTCTTTTCTCCATACTAAACACACCCAGCTCCCTCAGCCACTCTCAAGACTCGTGCTCCAGACCCTTCACCAGCTCTGTTGCCGTTCTCTGGACCCTCTCCCGCACCTCAATGCCCTTCTTGAAGTGAGGGGCCCAGAAATGGGCAGAGGATTCAAGGTGTGGCCTCACCAGCACCAAGTACAAAGGGACAAGAGCTGCCCTGGTCCTGCTGGTCACACAGTTCTTGATACAGGCCAGGTTGCCACTGACCTTCTTGACCACCTGCTTCATGTTCCTCTGTCTGTTGACCAGTATCCCCAAGCCCCTTTCTGCTGGGCAGCTGTCACACCCCAGTCACTTAAAGGGCTAAATCAAGGTTCTCTGGCTCTAGGTAGACACAAAGGTGGAATACCAACCAGATGTCCTCAAGAGGTAAAATTCACACAAAAGCTTACTGGCAAACAATGGAAAATCAAGGAACTTCGTCATATGACTCAGTTAGACATAACAACACTTATCACAGCATAGACTTAGCCCACTGATCATAGAAAACATTTAAACCCATTTGATATAATGTTCCATGAAAAGAGAATTAGAAGAAGAAGAAAGGAATAAAAAGAGAAAAATGGGAAAGATACAGAAAATCAGACATATAGCTAACAGCTCCTGGGTTCCACTGATGTAAAACTCCAAGATGAAGGTAGAGTAAAAGGACAATGTGCTTGCCTTGTGGTCAGGCTTCTTGAACCCTTGGCCCATTCTGGGCCTTCCAGGTGGGATGTTAGTCGCTTGGCCACTCAGGGGCTCGGTTAGGTGACACTGAGGGGCTGCTTCTGGTGTGTCATGACTGACAGACACTGTGGGACTAGGGGGTATGGGGAGCAGGGCACTACCTCACCAGAGCAAGGTCTGACCCACTCCCTACCACACATTCCAAACAGCCCAAGATGTTTCAAACCATATTACTCTGTTCAGTCTCTGACAGAAGCTCTCAAGCCCCTCTTCCCCCACCCTGGAGCACTGCATGGGGTTGTTGTGACCCAAGGGCAGGACCCAGCACTTCACATTATTGAACCTCATGCAGTTGTCCTCAGCCTATCAGGCCAGTCTATCTAGATCCCACTGTAGAACCTTTCTACCCTCCAGCAGATCAACACTCCCAGCTTGGTGTTGTCTGTGAACTTACTGAGGGGGCCCTTGATCACCCCTTCCAAATCAATGATACAAACATTAAACAGCAAACTCTGGGGAACACCACTCATGACCAGCCACCAGCTGGATGAAGCTCAATTCACCTCTACTCCCTGGGTTCAGCCATCCAGTCAGGTTTTTGCGCCGTGAGAGTGCGCCCATCCCAGCCATGAACAGCCAGTTGCTCCAGGAGAAAGCTGTGAGAGACAGTGTCAAAGGCTTTACTGAAGTCTGTGTAGACAACATTCACAGATTTTCCCTCACCCACTAACTGGGTCACTTTCTCATGGAAGGAGGCCAAGTTGGTTAAGCAGGACCTGTCTTTTGTAAACCTGTGTTGTCTGGGCCTGATCCTCTGGTTGCCCTGCACATGCCAGATGATGACACTCAGGATGATCTGCTCTGTGACCTTCCTCATTAGTGAGGTGATGATGACAGACCTGTAATTACTGGGATCATCCTTCCAACCGTTCTTATAAGCAGGCATCACATCTCCTAGTTTCCAGTCACCTGGGAGTTCTCTGGTTAACCAGGACTGCTTGTAAATGATTGAAAGTGGCTTGACAAGCTCTTGTTACTTTCAGGTGCATCCCCTCTGGGCCCATAGATTTGTAGGTGTCTAATTGGCATAGAAAGTCACTAACCATTTCCTCTGGATTATGGTGAATGATGAGATAGATGTAAGTAACCAAGACACTATTAAAAACCAGAATTGTTTTCAAATGTTTTTGTTCAAACTGGGAATCAAAGGAAATAGGTCTCAAATGGTAAAACATTTTTTGCCACCACAATTCTGTAGTACAAAGTAATGAAAATCAACCGACTAAACCAACTAAGAAGCAATGCCCCTGTATTGAATAAGGCCAAGGTTGTTATCAAAGAAGAGCTATTCAGAAATCAGAACAGAAAGATCTACCTGGGACAGCTGTGTTGTAAAGGAAGTGTTTGCTAGCAGAACCTTCAGAGCAAGTTTATACTTGTGTGTTCTTTTAAGACAGAATATAGAACAGAAATCAGCAGCACCAAAAAGCTAGCAATGCTTTCTTACCCATATTGTAGATGTGTTAAGAGACTGAGTCAGAGGTTGTTGCAAACTTGAAATTTAAGGATACTTCCTTTCTGAGAATTTTGGCTGGCTAGAAATGATCTTAAAAATAGATAAAAAACATGATCTTTTACAGAATGTTTTCAGCTGCAGGAGAAAATTTTGAATGCTTTTAAAGTATATTAAGATAAACACAAATGAAGAGAAGGTATTGAATCTCTTTGCATTTTCAGTGCACCCAGGGGTTATACCTGCACAGTGTCTCAGGTATAACTGTGTATTATGTAAACTGCTTATTTTAAATGTATGTCAGCAAGTATTGAACTGCTTCCCTTTGATCACCAAATCGGCTCAATTTTACCTAGCTAAGGAAGGATGTCTGCTTCCCCGACAAAGACATTTCTCATTTGCATGAGGCTTTTAGCCTCTTAATCTTTAGGGACTCTAGGGAGTCAAAGCACTCTTCTGCATCAATAACCCTTCACATCAAATATCTGTCAAGAGAAGTACCTGAGGTGTTTGCTCCTGCTGCAAATATTCTTTCGTTTTTGAGTCCTTGCATTGGCTCTCAGGGTTCTTCTGTTGGCCTTCTGCTCTTCTTTGCCCAGATACGGCTGTTGAAGTTGATGTTTCCAAAATCATGATTCTGCAATAGGGCTTTCATGGATCTATGTGAGGATGGTGCATGATTTCATCCTGATAACGGGATGTGTGATAGAGCCAGTGATGAGTGGTGTCCCTTAGGGGTCTCGCTGGGGCTGATACTGTTTTTGTTGCTGACATGGACAGTGGGATTTAGTGCACCCTCAGCAAGTGGGCTGATGACACCAAGCTGTGTGGTGAGCTGACACTCTGGAGGGAAGGGATGCTATCCAGAGGGACCTGGGCAGGCTTGAGAGGTGAGCCCATGCAATCCTCATGATGTTCAATGAAGTGAACTGCAAGGTTCTACACCTGGGTTGCAGCAATCCCAAGTACACCTAAAGGGCTGAGTGAAGAAGTGAATGAGAGTAGCCCTGCAGAGAAAGACTCAGGAGTGATGGTTGATGAAAAACTCAACATGAGCTGGCAGTGTACGTTCTCAGCCCAAAAAGCAAACAAATCCTGGGCTACATCAAAAGGAATGTGGGCAGCAGGGTGGAGAAGGTGATTTTTCCTCTCTACCCTGCTCTTGTGAAACCCCACCTGGAGCATTTTGTACAGTTCAGGTGCCCCTAACATAAGAAGGACATGGAACTGCTGGAGCAAGTGCAGAGGAGGGCCACAAAGTTGATAAGGGAGTAGAGCACCTTTCCTATGAAGACAGGCTGAGAAATTTTGGGCTGCTCATCCTGGAGAAGAGAGGGTTATGTGGAGATCCTAAAGCAACCTTCCAGTATCTGAAGGGGGCCTACAGGGAAGCTGAAGGGGGACCTTTCATCAAGAACTCTAGTGATGGGACGGGGAGTAAAGGGTACAAACTGGAAGAGGGGAAATTTAGGTTAGGTATTAGGAAGAAATTTTTTACTATAAAGATAGTGAGATACTGGAACAGGTTGCCCAGGGATGTTGTGGATGCCCCAAACCTGGCAGTGTTTCCAGGCCATGTTATATAATGCCTCAAGCAACCTGATCTAGTGAGAGGTGTCACTGCCTATCACAGGGGGTTGAGATGAGATGATCTTTAAGGTCCCTTCCAGCCTTAACCTTTTATGATGCTGTTAATGAAAGAGCTGTATTCCTGCATGAGGTTTTTCAAGAGACAAGCTGTGTTACTTGGGAGGGCAAACTGGAGGCACGACTGTGACCCACCACCTCTACTTGAGGAACATGGTGGTAAGCAGCAGCTGCTCAAAGAGCAGGAAGCTCAGGTGCACAGTGGGAGGGTTGCTAGAGGGCCAAAAAAATCTATAATGATTCTGAAGCTCCTTCTACTGCTCTTGGACATACCTGGGTGACTTCTGGGGCAGGGGACAGCAGAGGAAATGAAAGGACTTAGCCACCAAGGTACTTTGGGAGGCATTACACAGCATATGCAAAGCCTGTATGTCTGAAGGAGTTTCTGAAGGCTGCCTGCAGTTCTAGGAAGAAGCCAGATGCTTTCCTGTGTCTGTACAAAAGCAACCATGGTATATCTTAGTTTCTTAAGATAGTTACATTCTACACAACTTTCATTTTAAGAGAATTTGCCTCCACAGTTTTATTCTGTTCTGTTCATATGACAGCTTATGTGAATGAGGCCTTCTTCCCATTTCCCTGCCATGATGCCCCCCCTTTTCTCTTTATCTCTCTTTCTCTCTTAAAAGAGAATTGGTTTTTAATTATCTGCCTTTAAAAACTCACTTTGTTCTATTTTTTGTCAACAGGGTCTAAAATATAAGTGCTATTACTAACACAGCAAATGCAGATCATTTTTAGCTATAACAGCAACTAGGCATTCATATCCATTAAATGCTAAAATTAAAAAAATGTTTTGATGCAATCCAGTTCATTTTGCTTACAACATTTTTGATGCTATCCACATTAATGAAAAAATACTGGGTTGGAGCCACTGTATCATTAGCAAAATTTCTAGTTCATTGAGGACATTCAAGATTTCACTTATCACTCATCCCAAACAATCAAAAGGACATATAACCAAGGTGGGGAAAACAGGATTAAAATACATACATATTTTCTTTTAAATTTTAATCAGATTTAAGGATTTAGTCATGAATGGTTGAATTGGAACATCCATGAAGGAAGCACTTTTGCTTTGTCTCCTTTAATGGGTGTTGACTCTTGTCAACTAAAATTCCAACATGGGGAATTTGTAGTTACAAAGGAAGCTTATTCAAATAGATAATCTACAATGGGATATTTCTCAATAGTCCAAACAAATAGAATAATATCAGATGTAAAGGGAAGTTATTAGAATGATAGAAAGAAAATAGTCAAAGGATTTATCTATATTACAGGGGTAAGAGATAAAACTAGATCATCCTTTAACTTGGTGTACTTTTTATATGTTCCAGTGATGAGAATACCTTAATTTAACAGTCAGGTGATCTACAAGCTGGTTTGCAGCTTTAATTTATTACTTACACATTCCTCAATGCCTTGTTACTTACTTTATTATAAATTATTAGACAAGCAACATTAATGAAATTAAGTACATTGATTAAGTGAAGAGAGATTCAATCTTGTTTGATGAAAAATGATTTACAAGCAAAATAGTGGTGAACGGGTTGGCTGTGAGCTTCATGGGCTTAGTCATAGTCCTTAGTTCCTAAAACAGCTGAAGATCACACTTTGTGAAAAAAAAAAGATGAGTTGTTCTACTTCTGTGTTTAAGCCTGCAGTATAATCTGGGATTTAGCTGCTATTTCTCCCACATTTTTGGCTTGGAACTGATTTCCAGCGATTTGAATTAATGTGGAGTTATCTGGAAACTTTAGTTTTACTTGAGGTGTTTTTTTATTTTTTATTAAACAAGCAAAGGAAAAACATTTTGTCTTTCTTTAGAGGCTGGTGCAAATATCTCGTGTATTTCCAGTCAGTGTAGCTTTCTTGCTAAACATCAAAGTATTATTTTTCAGAGACATTTGAGGGGAAAAAGTAGTTTCTTTAAGTTTGTGTTTCTTCTAGAGCTACAGTTGTAGGTGCCATCCAATTTATCTGTTAAAGAAACCAGTTCATGCCGTTTTACACTTGTTCAAGTCCATCTGAAAACTATCCTGAGATGACCATTTCAGCTGAAAAAGGATATGAAGGCTTTCTGAATCCGACTTAGGGGAGAGAGCAAGGCACATATAGAGAATGTTTTCGGTGGCAAAACATATACATTCATGCGTACATTCACTTACTGTCACTTTAGGGAGATAGTAAAAGTTACATACACCCACCCCCCCACCCACCCACCCACACACACACACACACACACACACACACACAGAGAAACACACAGAAGGCATTTCTACCATATTTATATTGCATACTTTCATGAAACAAATAATTTGTGTATGCTTGTTCTTTCCAGGGGTGTGGCCTTGAGTCTTTGTCATACATCAGCCTTTCTCCATGCAAATTTACCACAAATAAGGTATTACATCCTGGCCCTGTAGATAAGGGTACCTCAGGTTCCTGCTAATAGATCCTCTGGAGCAGATGATCAGTGTTTATATGTATATTCAAGCTCAGATTTCTGAGTAGCCAGTGGCTCTTTTTGCAGTCCTTTAAGGGCAGTGCCCAAAATGGGACAAACTGCCTTTTCTTTGTCAGATTTCAGTTTACATTCTGTTGTCAGAATTGTAATTTCATCCACCTATGCTTATGGGTCATGCCAGTTTTTATGAGGGAAGGTGAGGAGAAAAATTATCATCACAATTTCTTCATGAGGGGACAGCCCCCATCGACTCTCCCTCAGCAGTAATACCCTTCAGTCACCCTCTGGGGGTCAGTGTCTTTCTCCCCAGTACCCTCTCTGAGGGTTGGCTTGACTTCTCCCAGAGAAAATCTTGCAACAGATCCAGGTCATGCCAGAAAACTCAACAACCATACCAATCACTCCTTCTTATCCAAGGGATCCTATCATGCCCCAGCCTATTTGATGGGTCTAGGGGAAGATAGTTTGATTTACTCTGAGCAGTGCATGGGAGAAACAACAATTCTCAGGAGGTTCAATAACAAACTGGTCATTAACCCAGAAAGGGTTAATGTTTTTCTCCCCATTTACATTCTCCAAGAATCAGCTTGACTTTCTCATGGAGAAAATCTTACAGCAGGTCTGGGTTACCACAAAACCTTTAAACAGGTCTGATGTGTCCAGGTCATACTGAAAAGAGAAAAATTATCGCAGTGGGGAGCAGTCGAGATCAGGCATATCCTGGGTTGCTATGATCTTCAGCCAGAGATTCCAGCTTTGACTGGAAATCAGTTCTCCTTTGTCCAGGGCTCTGGCTGTTGTCCCTGTAGAAAAATCTGCTCAGCACTTTTCAGAGTAATCCTCCAATTTAATGCCACAACCCACCCCTGAAGGCAGAGGTGACTGAGGTTCTTGTTAGTAGATCCCTTGGGATGGATTAGAGTGCATTGACACGAAATGACTGGTGTTTATAAATATATATAGGGCAGGTTTATTTTCAACACTGGCTTGCCTTGTCAACAATCCACTTGTGTGGCAAAGCACCATGAAGTTTGATATCTTGTGATGCTGGGTGAGGTACAGGCACATAAAGAAATAACAGACTTGCATTCTAATTAGCAGAAGCTGTGAGTGGTGAGGATGACAAGAAAGGGATGACAGAGCAACACATGTAAAGGATGCTATTGTGAGTAACTGAGTGGTTCTAAATAATTTCAGGGGCTGTGAGAAGTTTTGCAGATGACTGCTGTTTGATTGATGCTAGTGAGCATTACAGCAAAACAACCTGAAGAAACAACACCAGAACAAGTTGAAGAATGAGCTAATAGATAGAGGACAATTATCCTCAATGTGTGAAGTAATATTTTATTATGCTAATGTTTCCTTGAAAAATGGTGGCACTAAATAAGCTAGGGGTTGAAAAATTATGACAGATAGCAATGAATCCTCAGATTAAGTACACACAGAATGTAAGCAGCCCACAGGAGTTTTGTGTGTCAATTACTCAGATCTCCCATGTGATCTGGCAGAAGAGACCCTAAGGAAACAGTTACTGCCCATGGAAGGTAGTTGATGAGTATCAACCAATCTGGAGAAATCTCTTCTTAGTTAAGCAAATTATAGACAAATTCTGCTAAAGTACCTCCTTTCAATGTGAGGAATTCACAGCGCAGGCAGTAAGAGATGTTCCTATCTGTTCTTATCTGTTATTTTACAGTCAACATCACAAGACTACAGAGATCACTTCTATACCAATCCATCTGTTGAGATAAGACTTTGTGCTTCCACTGCCTCTGCTATAAGTGACTTCAGGAAATTTCAAAACACATTTTGAGCCAAATAAAATCAGAGGGTGCATCAGACCTCATTGGAAGACTGAAAACAAGAAAAATATCCTCTGCTTAACTTTCTTGTGTAATTCTAAGATTTCTTACCTGCCACCAAGGACAGTACACATCAACAAGTAATTTTTGTCTTAAAGAATTATGTGATTCTTGTATCCAGTCCCAGAAACAAGAAGAGGCCAATGAATATATTAGAAATATGTGAAATAGGAACCTCTGTCCTAAATAATCTACTGAATGAACAGGACTGAATGAAGCAGCAGAAATTGCCTTTAGAATGCTGGCAATGCCTTGGGACAGTGTCTAGATCCTCATTTTTGGGGTGAACACAGGCTCCCTGATTTGTCTGTTGAGAACTTTCTGGAACAGATCCAACTTTGAAAGAACATGATTACCATGAAGAAAAGATTTTTCCAGACTGATCCAAAATCAGACAAGACTGTCATTTTGAGCTTCTTCACAGACAGGAATTTTTATAAATAGAATGGCCCAAATTGCAATAAGGACAGTTCCATTTAATTTTTTTCTATTAGGCTTGCAAAGCATTTAGTTCATGCCCTGGTATACATTTATGGTGAAATGCTCTCTCAAGCACTCAAAATAGTATGTAGGATGCTAAGGATGAATTATTTATGACCTTTCATTTTGTCTGTTCCAAGAAGTACTTAGATTATCATTCCTTTGTGATTGACAGTTTCATGAAAGTATCTGGCAGGTACTTCCAACCATAATTTTTATCCCATGTTTTAACATGTACATGTATATTATTATTTATTACTGATAAAACTTTCATTGACTTCTGTGGGAGCAATGAAATTCTGCATTTTTAGTAAATCTCAGCTTCAGAATCACACTCATGTAGATTAAAATCTTAAACTCCCAGTGACTCATTAGATGTAAAACGAAACCTTCTCAAAGGCTTTTGAGTTTTTTGGATTCATGTGCACATATGCTTATGGGGATGAGTCAAATGCTCTAACTTTTGAATATTTAGAACAGTCTCACTCTTGAACTTAAGAAAATTTTGACATTGAATTTTCATGTTATTTAAGAAAAAATTGTAAGGAGGAAAACTACACAGAAACAAAAAGGGAGTATTAGAAGTGTCACACTCTTTGAAGTGCATGTATGTGCCTAGAATTTTGTTATGAAGCCATTTGACAAAATCACTGTGAAAATTTCTGTCAGTAACTTTATTCTCTTCTGTGCTCTTAGAGCCACACAAATAGCACTGTCACTTCACAAAAATGTCATGCTTGATATTCACCAAATAGTATTTTACTGTTATCTATAGCTCAGGTTGGTTTATTTACTATTCTGAAGAAGCCCAGGAAAATTATCTGTGGCAAATGCATGAGTATGGGAGAGTTTTAGTTTTTCAAATGTCAGCCGTTTTGGAGTTACTGAAATTTAAACAATGTACTGCCATCTTAATCAGGGTAATGTGTGTTGCTGTTGTTGCTGAACTCTGCCAGACATTCACAGGTGAAACCTTTTCAGTTCATCACTCAAAAGACAACTCAGCCAAGGGAAGTCAATTTCATTCTACTCATCCACAAGAATTCTTCTTGGGAATTACTACTTCCTCCTGCTTGGGAGAGATTTTAACCCTGTCTGTAGTTTTTGAATCCTTTGTCAGTTTAAGAGGTGCATTCTCAGGTCTGGGTACCACATGCCAGTTACTTTCTCAGCCCTTTAACTGGCAACTAAAATGCAAGCTGAATATTTCCATTTCCCCATGAAGGAACCTGTTTCCAGCACCACCTACCTTCTGAGAAGTCCTCCCAGCCATCTTTGGACTGGGAATCCCACTGGGTGCCTTTGCTCCCCAGTGATTCCCCCCCATCAGCAAACGTCAGAGCAAGCCCAGGCACTGCTGGGGGCTGTGCTGTGGAGCAGGCCAGGGCTTGTCAGTGTGTTAGAACAGCTCTGGGATGGCTCCCAGGTGACTTCCCAAAGCTGTAGCTGACAAAGATTTTCCATCAGGTTCCTTTCATCTTTGTGCCTGTGAATGGCTCCACTCCTGCTGATGTTAATGGTCCTGCTTTTTCTCACAAAGTTCTGTCGTCTTTCCCGCTGTTGATCTTTGTCTTTCCATTTCTTCTGAAATTGCTGGGGGCTTATACTCTTTTCTAGCTTTTTTTCTCCTTTTTCCTCTTTTTTCTTCCTGGAAAATTTATGCTTAGATTCTTAGCTGCTCTTTTCTTCCTTCATGTTGTAGTGCCTGCTGCTGAATAAAAAATATCCCTGTTTATTTTCTGTCTTCATTTTCTCTCACACAGAAATCCTTTCCGTGGTACCTGTTGCTTCTTTCCAGGATTTCATGCCCACAGAATGTTCAGAGACTGAATAGAGATCATTTAGTGACTCACATGCTGCTATGCAAGGCACAGATGACAGATGCTGGTGTAAGATGTCAGCAAAAGTGACTGAATGCTATAACTTGTTTGGTCACCTCAGGCAAGTCATCTCTCTTCTTTGTTTCATCTTGAAAATGGCTTTAATAATATCTAATGCCTTTGTGATTTATGGGTAGAAAACACTATGCACAACCCAGCTGTAAATTAGTGTTTTGCTGTTGCTGTTTTTTTATTATTATTATTATTATTATTATTATTATTATTATTATTATTATTATTATTTCTTCTGCAGTCTAATTTTTCCCTTTAGCTCCTTCCAGTTAAATTAGTGTTTATGTCAACATCCTGAAAGTACATGCAAGTTTACCAATAAAGAGCAATTGTTATTATGAGGCCCATCTTTCACAATACAAATCTAAAGGGTTAAAGGAAGGGCTACATTTGTGATACTTTGCTTTTAAGACATTTAGTTGATATTCAGGTGTCAGCTGTGAAACCTGCTTGTAGGTCAGCTAAGCTTTTATTCTGAGAATCCTTTTTGTGAGTGGTTAGGAAACAGCAAAACACATACTGGATATTTGGGATAATGGTACCAACTGAATTCTTTCTCTAATGGTGAGTGGTAGGTTGTCTCTCTTTCTAATTCAATGAGCTAGAGAGCTGTATCCTATATGGATGACCAGGATGCAGACTCCAGCTGACTAACATTTATCAAGAAAAAGGTGATCCTCTTTCATGTCAGTGTCAGACATTGAACTGCACTGAAGAATTCAGGATGCTACTCATACAGCAGATTTGATTCACTAAGAAATGGTTTCAATACACTGAGGATTGCTATTTTCTTTTAACAAATTTGTATGGCAAAACCACTAAAAGCAGGTTCAATACTGCTTAATGGACTCCTTCTGCTTTTCTTTCATTTTTATTTATCCCTACTTTCCCAAACAGCACCATTTGTACTCCTGATTTCTGGCTGGATATATGGGAACGTAGGGTGAGGTTAGGGGAAAAAACCACATTTCTGAACAATAAGGTGGAATTTAGGCCTGCTGATTTCAGAGCATAACCACCCAGGGAGTGGGAGGTGTGGGTTATGGTCCTTGCTGCTCATTATACACTCAGCTAAGGAGTTAGACTCACTCTTGTTCTCCTGGTTTGATGAATCTTGCATTCTTGGATGCACATCTTCAAAGAAGCTTTCAAATTTTTTTTCTGTCTGGATTTACTGTACAGGAGCTGTGCATTTGAATGCCCTTAACCAAAGACCAACTGGATCCCTGTCTCGTGTATACCAGGTGAGAGGTTCAACCAGTAGGTGACTACCCAGCAGGAAGGGAGTCCCCAGCATTTTTAGAAGTCTCCTAAATGAGTATCTAAAGCACTTCAGCTCACACCATTGTGTTCAGTTGTTGTCAGACTCTCACATGAGTATGCCATATCTATATACAAACATCTATCCTCTACCAAGAGATGGACAGCTTTTTATAGAATTCCTGTTTGGATTTGGGTCTGAATCATGGTTTAATTTTAATTTTTAGCTGTTTTTTCCCACTCACTGGAATATACTTAGATGTCCAGTTTGTTTCTTCTTGATGCACTCCTCCTGGATTTGATATCCTGAAAGAATCAGTGAAGACACTGCACATCATTCTGCCTAAATACCTCCTTTGTATTTGGTTCTTTAATCTGAACAACTGAGAATATGTCATTAAAGCATCTTGTTACAAACCGCTTAAAATCTGCCTCACACATAGTTCATTAAATGCTGAGTGATGAACACATCACACATTTATTCAAAATGACCTCTCTAATTAGCAGCTGTAAAAGAGCTGTCTGATCTCCTCCATTTATCTAAATGTACTGCAGCTTGTGCCTGTGGTCTCATGTCTTGTTAGCTCTGTTTCAACCAATTTCTTCAGACGTTGGTAAAGTCAGCAGGAAATTAAGGCAGCTCAGCATTTTGAAAGATTCTGCTACTTTTCTAGGTGCTCAGATGTGGCACACATCCATCTGACCCAAATTCTGGGATGAAAGCCCTGAGGGCCACCGCAGCATACACCACCAGGAGTAAGGCAGAGCACCCCAGTGCTCAGGAAGCTCCTGTTTGGATTGTTTATGGCTTTGGGCAGCTCTCCACCTGCCTGTATGAATGATAATGCAATAACACAGCCATTAACATTTACAGTACAAATGATAAATCCAATTAAAAAAGAGACAGTGAAAGCCCCCTGCCATGGCAATGTTCCACATGAAGGAGGCATGTACAATATTTTACTTAAAGAAACTGTGGGATGAAATGAGGAGACCACTGAATGTATTTTTTAGGCTCTTTTCTTTGTCTATTGACTGCCACTTCAGATCAAGATTACTAAATCTATACAGGGCAGATACCGAAACTCCTCTGTATTAATCCATTATTATTTTGTCTTTCCATGGCCGTATAATGATATGCTGCATATTTATAATCTCAGAAGCAGGCTCTAATTCAGTCCCTCACACCATCTCTGTTTAGGAGTGTTTACTTAAAACCCATGGTTATGTTCAGTTGAACACATTTGTTAAGAACTCAGCATCTGTCAGAAAGATGTTGCTGAGTCTACCTGGACGTTCGATCTGACCCAGAATATCCATGCGTTTATTCTCAATATGTTTCTAAATCAGGAAAATGCACTGTATTTTATAAAGACCACATGGAGCCATTATTAATGTCTCACAATTCTTATGTGTTAAATACCAACAAAAGAATTCAATAGCTGCTTCTCTTAGAAAAGACACTTCTATTCATTATTTTGGTAATTTCTTTTATTTCTATAAAAGTTTGCATGAAGTGGTCTTTTACAGAAAGAAGACAGATGAAATGAAATGCCTGCAAATCAGGCAAACAAAATTTTCTGTCTCTGGATCTCTTCCATTTGTTCCTGTTTATTCCAAATCTGTGAACAATATGCTGCTGTGAGATGCTGCATGTGTTTTGCATGTAGGTAGTGGCTGGATAACAATTACAGGAGGGCAGCTTGCCAGCCAATTGGCAAGTGCTAAATTGAATTGGATATTCAAAAGCAGGAGTATAAATATTTTGGTTCAAAGTTTAAGATATTGAAGTATACCATTTGGCACCAAAAGCTTTTTGTAAATCATTTTTCTTAATCTGCAGTCATGAATCATTCCAGCAGTGGGTATATGCATTAGTGATTCCAGCCACAAGTAGCTGAAATTTGATGTTGGCTGATGCAAAAATGTAGCTATTACAGTGATTTGACATCTAGCTCCACATCTTGAGTAGACACCACTACCCCATTTAAAACTAATTCCTCAGGAGTGACATCTCATGCACAGGGATTATGAGTCATTAAATAATCATTTGGTAGCACAGTGCATCCCTTGCCTCTGGAAGTGGTGTTCAGCATGGTGCCTACTCAATTAATCAACCTTAAAATAATACTTTCCACTCTTCTAAATTACACTTCCCTTCTCAAGTTTGTAGAAAGGGCTCATTTAACTAGAACATGATTTTAAAGGTAGAAATGAGCCTGGGCAACGTAACTGGAGTTCAGATTTGAACTCTGTCAAAGGGCTGACTGATTGGATCTGGTGCCAAATGCTACCTTATGGCTGATTTGAATTGCTCTGCTGGTGCAAGTCAGAAGGAAAATCATCAGATGGAGCTCCCTGATGACCTTTCCTGCAGAAGGAAACCTGTGGAGCATGGAAATGTCTTGTGGAGAGCTTCAGCAATCCTCATTTGTTTTAGTGGCCTTCTGGGTCTCTGAGCATCAGGGAGCATTCCAGTGCAGTTGGGGTATCCCTGATCAATGACCACTTCTGGCCTAGGCTTACTTGTCCATGGAGGAGAGCATTTAGTTACCACACTCAGTCTGCTTGTAACAAATACAGCCTAAGTAGTTTAAAGCAGAGATTTAAAAACTATTTTTATAGGATACCAGGGGGGCAGCAGCTATTGGGAACAGCAGTATCAGTAAAGACAAGGGCAGATCTGGCTCTGTGTCAGCTTGTATATGGCTCAAAATAGCTCCTGCACTATTATTGACATGTATTATAGCTGATAACTCCTATTAGCCTCTGCTTTGCAGCTGAAACTCCTGCAAGTCTGGCTTCCAGCCCATGACCATTTAATTCATGTTCTATAAATGTAATTCAGTATTCAGGTCTTGAGTCAAAATTTCTTCAGATTTGGGGCGTTGGCCTTGACTCAGCACTTCTGAAAATGAAAATACATGGAAATACCCTACTGAAAATATATACTGAATTAACCATATTTAATGGATTTTTGATTTAAGAAAGCATTTTTGTTTAAAATATAATTTTATAAGCCCTTAAAATGAATATGCACTTGAAACTATTTCTTAGTTGCCTTATAACTGTATTCATCCTCTTGCATGAAAAAGCAGTGATTTCAGCAAAACTTTGCCACTTTATCTTACACAAAGGCTTGACCACAGGCTGAAAGACTGTAAAACTATTTGTGTAGATGAAGTTACAGGACATGAGCAAAGATTGTTGCTGTAACAATAAACATTGCTATTCTTCTTGTGAACTGGTCTAATGGCATCTTTAAACATTTCTTTTTCTTCAGCAGGGTTTGATAACATTAAGCTACAGTAAGTAAAATATTAAAAAATCGCACATTTAATGGCAAATGGCCACAGAGTCACTGAATTGTTAGGGTTGGAAGGGACTTTGGGAGACCATTTAGTCTAGCCCCCAGATTCTTGGTCCATTAAAAATATTTTTAAAATTTATTCAGTTACTAGGCCTTTATGAATGATTTGTAAATTTGTGTTTAATGAATGACTTGACCTTTATGAATGATTTAATGTAATGCAGTATTGTAAAATTAAATTTACCAGGAAATAACAGTCATTCACATATGACTGATTGTTCATTTGCCTTTATGGTGGGACTATTTTTCCGCTTGAATTAATCTGTTTAAAAGTAGTCATCTGGTTGTCTATGCTTACTCTATAATCAAGAAAAGAGATAGAAGGGTTGAGGAGTCTTCTGAGGGCACTTATCTTTTTTTCCAGTGACAATAGAGAAAACTGGAGGAACCAACTATGTTGGCCAACTATTGACAGATTCTGCCAATTAAGATAGAAAAGATAAACCCCACTGTAATCATATTCCATATGATAACCCCACTGTACCAATCATATTCCATCTGCTCATTGGCAGTTTGCTCTTCCAGTGGAATAGGCCAGAACTTTGCATATTTCTCATAAGATGCTTAATTTTTCCTGTACCAGTTGTAATCTATTGTCAGAGAGGAGCACCATGATCAGCTCTGACCTCCCTTAGAGGAAGGATATGGGACTTTACTGGGTGAATTTGTTTGAGTACTAGGCTGCATCTTTTGAAAAAAGCTACCCCAACTGGAGTAAAGGTGTGAATAATATGGATTTGTTATTTTTGCCTGAATGACTGGAGTCTCAGCTTTCAGGTGTAGTATCTTTCCAGATCCTTGTCTGCTTGTTGGATATCTCTCCATCATTGACTTGATTTCCCTTACAGAAGCTTTGAATGAATTCAGCTCAGGTCCTAACCCTATATTGATAAGCTTAATCAATTCAGGTCTTTGAGTCATTCATTTTAGGTTTTTTTTTTTTTCCTAATCCCTTTATATTTCTCATGGTTCTAGTCTGATTCCTTGTCAAAATGTGGATACTGTCACTGGACTGTATCCTAGTGCCAATTTTGCAGATTATAGATTTTCCCCAGTCTGTTATCCCTTTTGGCTACAACATTTTGCTGTAGCTCATATTCAGCAGATTATCCAGTATGGTTTGCAAATTGATTTCAGAATTATAATTTCCTAAGACTAAGTTTGCTCTTCTGTAAGGATGACATGTGGCTTCTTGTCCTGTTTTGGCATGAAACCGTTTTAAATTGCACAGATTTTGCCTTCACCTTTTTTTTACCAGCTTCTTGTACATGATGTATTCCCTGCTTCATTTGAAATTCCTCTGGTATCTGTACACCCACAAGCTTTATCAGCAACACTTTCATACTGAGTCATCAATAAAAACATTACATGGCATGAGGACAAGGACAGATTCTGGGAAAGCCAAACCAGGACACTGCAACTTATTAGATCCTTGGTTTACAATCCAGATCCTATCTTTTAACTATTTCTGTAATTCCAGATGTAGGATTTATGAAACAGAAGTGTCTGTTTGGAAAACACAAGGTTCCCACTTAAAACCTGTACCAGCTTCTCTTTGCACCCAGTTAGTTGTTTATGACACATGGCTCATGAGGCACTCCTTGTCAAAGGGACACTGAGATATTTCAAAGAAGCATTGAGCTGCAGTGTCTGGATGTGAGGGACAAATATGTGGCTATGTGCAGGTTACAGGTGTGAAGTTTACAGCCCTTTTTCTTGCCATTGCTTGGGATGTTTTCTGCATAATATAATTTTATTGGGTATATCCAGATGCAAATACAACTTTTTTTTTTTTTTTTTACAGACAATGCTAGGTAAATTCTGTTTTGTTATTGAATCAAAGACTACTGTGAAATAACCCTGAACATCTCTTGAAATTTGCTGCAGTGTCCTGGTGGCAAAGCAAAATTTGGGTCTTACAGCCTCTAAAATAACCACACACTGTTTAAAGATGCCCTTGTCTTACAGACACTGTGTTCACATTGAAAAGGTCACAAATCTCAGAGGTTTTGAGGTTTGGGTGCTGTTTGAGGCTGGATTAACTAATGTGTAGATTCCTGTAGGATAAAAATCAAACCTGTTTTTACTGAATGAATGGTAGGGAGAAAAACATTCAATTCACAGAAAGGCCAGCATCAATTCACTTCCTTATTAGTGACATGGTAAAAGGTCAGAGGGGCACTGGTGTATGTTTGCCTTGTCAGTTTTTGCTGTAGTAAAGATGGATGGTCATACTGTTGTGCTGAAAAATGGCTGGTATTGGAAATTGTTAAGAGGAACACTTTGTGTAAGGTGCTTCATTTTTTTTTAATTGTGAAAATACCTGTCTCTGAAAAAATATAGAAATTCTTCATTGTCCAGAAAAGTGAGACACTTTGCAGTCTCCAGTGTCTTAGATTTAATCTCTCTGTTTAAAGTTCCACACTGGTGACATTTATTTTTCTCTGTTTTAACACATGCTTCCTTTCAGCAACGCTATCTGCCCATCAGGAATCAAAGCAAATGCAGATGGCTCAGGAACAGATGGCTTATGGTTTAAGAAGCATGGGTCAGATTCATCCATACAGTGCACCAAGTTCACAGGAGTGCTCTTCTTACATCTAGAGATTGGGAGATGCTGAATAATGATTTTTCTCTGCTTTGCTATTGTCAGGCTGGAAAGTTAGCACGTATGAGAGAGTGAAACAGAAGGTGCTGTAAGAGGGAAAGTTCTACATGCTCCACTCAAGGAAGAGAATTAATTTCTCATATGGTAAAAAGGCACAATGTAGCAGTTGCAAAGACAGATATCTAAGAAGTATTTAAAAAATCTGCTTTGCTCTGAAATTATGAACAACGCTCATGGAAGAAGTCTGATAAATGATGCTGGAAACAGCCAAGGTGTTTCCAGGGAAGAAGAAAAAGGGAGATTTAACAACCTCACAGCACCTTCCCTATTACATGACCAGAAATGTGTCTCTTGCAGCAGACAGATTATTGCCTAAGTCTAAACAGAGAGCTGTTAGCAGCCAAGTAGCTGTGATACAGGACACCAGCAGCAATTGCAGGACACTACAATTACATACTCCTGTAATGAGTCAGGTCAAAAATTCTGTTTCAGAGGTCTGAAAGGCATCTTACACAGATCACAGCAGTCAAACTCATTCTCTTCCTCAAATTTGTAGTAGCACAATAAGTGTCCAAGAGCATGTTCATCACTACTCTTCACTGTCTGCCTCCACTCTAGAGGGGCAGGAAAGAGCCCCAAAATTATGTCCATGTGTGCTTCAGATGTTTTCACATCCAGTTGTGTGGGGTAACTAAAATCCAGGACATGGTTGGTTCAAGCAGTAAGACTATTATACATGACATATGTACATTGTGCCAGGAAAGTGTCTTGTTTCGGAATACACATAAGGACAGAGTCCACACAGTATTTTATCAGTAAATCCCCACTACAATACAGTTAGGACTGTTATCCCTATAGTTTAGGTGAACAAAGCAACAGGGAAGTACGCCAATCCAGTCTTTCAAGGTCATGCAATACAGCAGTATATGGAAAAGGAACCAGCTGTCTTTATTCTTACTTCAGTGTTTTGTTTGTAGGCTCTAAAAGGGAATTAATGAAGTTTTTTAATCCTCATAGCTTTTGCAGAAAGGGATAGTTTTGAGAAGGGATCTTAATGGGTGAGAAGATTCAAGATAATCCTACTAACCTAAACTTAGTGAATGTTTGGCTTCTCTCCTTTCAAAGACTTTCTGCTCCCTGTGTTTTGGATTCTTCATGGCACTCCAGGTGTGGCCTCATCTGTGATGAGTAGAGGGGAAGGATCACATCTGTCCTGGATTGCCAAGATAACATACCTTAATTTTGCCCAATGATGCCCAGGGCACCATTAGCCTTTATTGCAACAAGGCTCATTGCTCATGTTCTTCTTGGTCTCCACCAGGATATCCCAGGTCCTTTTCTGCCAAGCTGCTTTGCAGGTGGGCCATGCCCAGCATGAGGGTTGGTCCTGCCAAGGGGCAGGAATTTGCCCTTCCCCTGGTTGAACTTCCTGAGGCTCTTGTCAGCCCATTTCTCCTGGAGGCTGAGGTTCCCCTGCATGGCAGCACAACCCTGTAGTGGATTAGCCCCCGCTCTGAATTTTGGGTAATCAGCTGACTTGCTGAGTGCACTCATTCCCCACACTGCTTCACCATCCAGATCCTTAATGAAGATGGTAAATAGGATTGGATTCAGTATTGTCTCTTGGGGTGTAAGTAGCACTGCTTGTTACAGGCCATCATCTAGACTTCATGCCACTCTGTCCTGTGTTTATGTCTGTATTGCTTTTCATACTTACCTATAAACGTCACACTAACAAGAAAGACTAGAGGAGGGAAAAGGGATGAGAGAAGAAAAAAGCATCTCTCATACAGAAATCAAACATGATAATTTTATTCTCTATTGCATTGTGCTTGTTATCTGCTAGACATTGCTCAATATTTCCATTTGGTCGTTGCCTTCTCTCACCCTTTCTTGACCCAGTCTTGAAAAGGAGACCTATCTGGAGGAATGCTACCTCAAGGATCCTTGAAGATCAGCTTAGGCAGGCATAAATCAGGATAAGCTTTAACATACTATATTTTAGAGTAAAGGCCAGTCTAGCCCAGCCCAGTACTAAAGATATGATTGGGATAACTTAGTTCATAAAGGTCTCATCTGAGCTTGAGGACCAAGACCCTGATGTTAGTTCTGACACACAACATTGCCTTTCTACAGCCTTTTATTTGGCTGAACTTTGCAAAACCATCCTGTTTGGTAGGAAATGCAGGGAATAATATTAAGCCTCTAATGGCTTGGTTTCAGAAATCTTGATCCTACTGTATATGCAATCAACAAAACTGTGACTACCTGCTATCATCCTAAGTGTGCCTTTTTCTCCTAAATACATAACCAGAACAAATATGGATCTCCTGTAGAAATGCTTAATGCTGAAATGACATGGATTGATGGGAACAGAGCCAGTAGAGCAACATGAGAAATGTGTTCTGCCCAGCTCTAGCTAATATTCTCAATCTCTAAGATTTCTGAATGTCATCCCAAGTATAATTTAGACCACTGAGAGGGTTACATATCCCTGTATTTTTCTCCCTGCCTCTCTGCCAGTCATCTTCAGCAAGCAAAATCAAATCTTTCCATGTAAGAGTTGTAACATATTACATCCACTTTGCACAATTTACTATAAAAGATGTATAGCAATGGAAAATAAAAAGTCCAATGATGGCATCATCCAAAACCTCTCCAAAACTTATAGTACAATCTGATTTTAAAATATTCTCTTTGTCTTTGAAGAACTTTAAAACCTTTCTCAATGAAAGAGAAATTCTCTCTTCTAATGGGATAATCTGACATTTTGGATGCACAAACCATGGAGTTTTCCTTATAAATTGAATTGAAATGTTCCTTGTATGATAAGTTTACATTGAAAGAGTATGTATGGTGCATTTACCCAAACCAGCTCTAAACAAATTATCCTAGGTACCAGCTGCTGTGTAACTCTGTTAGCCAAAAAGTCCATCAAGGCTAATGAGTTCTGCTGAGAGGCAGCCAGCATTAACTTACCTAAAGTGTCCTGTTGCCATGGCAATCTCTTGCTCCTAATTTGATAATTTGACTATTGTAGTGATTTTCAGCAGCTAAATATCTGTAGTATCTGTATAACTGTAATGTATTTTGAATATTGTTTGCATGTAGGCATTTAGGATTTGGAATTAAATAATTCAGAATAAAATTTAACTCTAGTCTGTGTATTTACACTTATAGGGTGTAATGAACAGAATCTATTTCATACTAACTGCTCTTTATCTCAGTGAAGCTAATTGTACTTCATGTGAAGGGAAGTATGGAACCTGAACTTATGAGAATATTGAAGATAATGTGGAATTGTCTGGCAAACTCACAGTTTCCATAAATACACTTCCTAATATATTTCCTAATGAGGGGCTATAAATTTTTTGGTAGGGGAAGGGTGAGGTAAAGCCTTTCTCATTCTAAGATTCAGTCTGGCATAGAATTGAGAATAGTATGCCATACAGAACTTATAAAAAGATGCATGTTTTAAATGTGCTGTATACACCTTGGGGACATGGTAAAAAGCCAGGTTTTCCACTGGATGTTCATGGATACCTGGTGGGCGTATCATAAGTGTGCTGCAGACCTTCCAGGCTATTCTTTGGGCTTCTCTGTGTCTTGGTGTACCATATCTGTCCCAGCTTTTTATCCCAATTGAATGGCAAAAGCTGCACCTGCACCAATGCAGGAATGTCTTTTTGGAACTTCGACTAAAAGTAAAATCTAGGTGGTCCTATAACCTTAAAGGTCCTGAATGAAAATGATTTACAAAAAACTTAATGGAGGCTCATACATACAGAAGTAATTTTTAAAAAGAAGAGCCTTTTAACTACATATGTTCTACAATAATTTTCTTGGTATCTGATTTCTCTGACTTTAAAGCTATTGGCAAATGTTTTGTGGATCAGCAGCAAGGAAGCATGTGTATGGAAAATGATTTGTCCTGGGGCTGCTCTTTTCTACAGATTCTTATTGAGTATATAGGTCTAACCTACGAATTCTCATAGAAAATGTCATTGAAAATAGAACTGATTGAACAAAGGACATTTTGGTAATATTCTTCTTTCTTACAGACACTCATTAGAAATTTTAAGAACCCACCTTCCTATAACAGAATATATATTCTTCTCTGTAACAGGAAGGGAAGAATTAGGCCATGAGAAATATGAAGTTATTTCTGATTAGGTGCACTGAGATATTACAGTGACAGTGGTCCATCAGGAGCCCCACTAGATACATCTGCATAGTTAAAGACCGACAGACTTCTCTTCCAGATTAGTAAACCGCCACATTTGCTAAATATTTGGCCTTATGACAAAATCTTAAACTATATAGGTGTTACATGCAGAAACATAAAACTCCATGACTTTTCTGCCTCAAAACAAAAAAAATCTACTTATACCTAAAGGCAAAACCCCATTGGCATGCGTTTGAAATTGAGTGCTGAAAATCACTAGTCTTTTGGAAAATGCAATTATGTGCATCGAAAGTGTGTGTGGGTGTAAGAGCTTGAGAGACAGAGCCACATGGCATGGCTGTTTGCAAGTCCCCCAAGCTTTTTCCATTTGAATTCCTTTACTTCCCAGAAACTATTCTCCAGAATAAGTGGCACCTCCTCTTGGCATTTCCATTTGTCACATTAAAAACATAATCAAAATTAACATTTTTTCCCAATATTCAAAGGATGAGAGTTAGATTAGCTTTTTATCCAGGACAGTATGCTGAATAAAAGCTTTTTGCACTGTAGTTTTTTTAACTTTATCACATTAAACTCTAGTGAAATTATAGAATTCTCTTTCTGAACTCAAGCAATTTATGTATTATGAAGTGTTGAGAGTAGATTAATAATTTTTGGGAAAGGCACAGTAATAACCAGTCATTCAGCTTTGTGAACTCTCAAATAGCACAAGCTGCTGAGCACACCCATGCAGTCCTTTGTTAGCTTAACAAAGTTAAGTTAAAGCATACTTTTCAAAAAGTGTACTCTAATAGGGTGAAGATTTTGAGTGTGAAAAGTGCCATACAACCCTTTATAATGTCTTCTATTGCCAGATTATGGTCTCCTTTCCCTGTTAAAAATTACTGCAATGGAATTCCTATTATGCACATTGTTGTTCCTTGGGATAAGAACACCTTACTGAAAAATCAGGAAAAATGAAACTATTTCTCACTTTTGCCTGAGCAGTTCTTCAAATTCTGCACAATTTTATGACTACTCATTATATGGTAGCGATGGCCACATCATAAATATCCAGAGATTGTTCCCAACGTGCATCCAGCATTTGTACATAGAACATCAGCACAGGCCAAGCCGGCTCTGCTGAGTGAATGAGGCTAAGAGGAGCAGCACTAGCAATGGCACAAGCTGTGTCCAGGCTTTCCCATCACTGGGAATACACATCCTGTGGCTCTGTGCCATCCCTCTGCTGGATGCCAGCCCAGACACAAGCCTGTGCCACTTTATGTCACCTCTGTTGCAGCACAGGCTGCTTGGGTGATGGCAAAGGCGTGTGGGTCCAGGAGAAAAGTCAGTGGTGAGAAGACAAAGGTTCAGAGCACACACAGTGAAGAGCTCTCTTACCCTGGGAGCTTTGCTGACTGCCTGTGCCAGTGTAGCTGAAATAACCAGCGCCACTGACTGGGGGGAGAGCTGGCAAGTGACCAGTTTCTTCTCTCCTGTTCCTCTCATCTGCTTGCCACTGCTTACTTAGCTTTCTTCTGGTGGGGGAAGATCATGGAGTGGTGAACGGGCTCTCTCTTACTGGGCTGTCTGGAGAGCTGACTACTCAAGTGGGCAGTGCGATGCAGTGCTGCCAATGCTGCCCGTAAGGCTGGACTTTGAGCCATGTTAAATATAATGAAAATTGTAGGAGCTCTTGCTCTTGTGTTTAAAACTGATTTTGCCCTACTCTGATGCCCACTTCTAAGCATACCTGCCTGACTCTGAACATGCTGCATGCCACAATCACACTTTATTTTTATTTTCGTGGCAAAATGAGTTAGTGTCGTGATTTGAAGCAGAAAGGTCTGTGCCATTTGCACAAGCAGATTTTTATTTCTACATTGAATTGAAGGAAAATTAGGTTCAATGTGTTAGTTATATTAACTGTGGTGAATATTAGGAATGTTTGATGGGAATTTGATAATTAAAAGGATTTCAAGGGCCTGATAACAAAACTTCAGCTCCATAATGGAGCCACTTGAGCAGAGTGCTCGCAAATATATGATGATGTTGAGAGATTAGAACATGGTAGAAATTACTGTACATTAAAACAAAGTAGTCAATAAAAATGCAAACACTCTCAAGTGTTTTAATAGGACTACACTAAATCACCCTCAAACAGCATTCAGTAACACACATCACAGGGATCCAGGGCTGCTTATCCAAGCTCTCCTGTTCCTCACCTTTTCTGTAAGAAGCCTTAATCTTTGCTGAAAGATTCAGATTTGTCACTCTCTAACTCCTTCTATATGTTCTTTTAAATTACTCTGAAGAAGCCTTGTATATTTAGGCTTTATTTGCATGAAGCTTGACCTGAAGTCATTTGGAATCATCTGCAGTCTATGGAGCTGGATGCATGTTTGACCCCACGGAGGTCATTAAGATTAAAATGCTGAATGGGGGCTACAGAGCTAAGTCATGGTGCATTCAGCTAAATGCACATCACCTTCCTGTCAAGGAGTTAAATATGTATTGCATAGATAACCGTGGAATTCTTATTTTGGGTGGGAATTTAAACAAAATATTTTGCATTTTTAACAGTTGCCAAACTCTTCTTCAGCTCAAAACAGGGTAAACTTTTTGGCTTTGCCTATAGACTCTTTGACAGCAGGGTTTGGTTTTTTAATTTCTTTTTTTCACGGAAGGCAAAAATCTGATCAATTTATGATCTTCAACAACAAGAGCCTATGGACAGAAGTTTTTCCTAATTTCTCTACAAACACTGCTAGGTGGCAAAATGCACATGTACAAATATTTCCCATTCATTTCTGCTGCACACAAAAGCATTAATTGTCTAATAATGCAGCACAAATATGGACAGCAGTTTTGTCAGAAACATTCTCACCATTTTTTTTTTCTTTATTTGCTGGGGGCTCTTGTTAGCACCTGGAGGTGAGTTGCTCCAACATATCGAGCCCCAGCAGTCGTGCTGAGCAGAGAGATGAGTCAGTCCAGCCCTGAAAGGTTCCTGCAGGGTGACCATACCTGCTCACAGCCACCACGGCTGCTAAGGACAGAAAATGAGCTACAAAATGTACAAGACAGGTTTTCATGCCAGCCTGTGTAGGGTTTTGGCACCTGTCTCAGGCCTTAAGGCAGTATTTTTCAAACTAATAGCTAAAAAGTAATCTACAAAGGACTGAAGCGTCTGAAATGCTTCACCCCACTCTTATTCCCATGCTTTCCAGAAGGAGGCAAACACTAAGTTGGAAAAACCAGAAGTAACCTATATACCTTCAGTGTTTCAGTCTTAAGTGATCAACAGTGTTCTTGTAAAAGATGAACACTGGGGTTTTTCAGACTTCTTTTCCTTTAGAAGTAACAAATGGTCTTTGAAATTTAAAGAAGTGTAAAGGTTAAATCATATTCTCTGGGAAGCATATCTCTAGAGCAAGAATTTGTCAACCTGTTTTGACTAAATGTATTTGAAATATCTCAAAAGCAAAATTCACTGCCACTCAGCAATTTCTGATGGCACCTGGTGCACTGATCACATTACTGTATTTCAGGTGAAGCTACAACCCATTCAGTCTGATGCAGGATCAGTCATACACTCTAAAGACTTACCACAGCTCCTCTTTTGCTGATGTAGCTTTTCAAGATCATATTTGTCATAATCAATGAAACACTAATTTTTATCTCCATCAGCTTTCCCAAGCAGCCAAAATCTCCCTGCTTCCATTTTGAGTGGTTGTTCATAATTCAAGTATTTGTACTTTCAGCACTTAGAGCATTTAGAGCTTCTGTTGCGATGGGAATGAGTCATGTATCTCAAAATCTTTTTTCTGGGACTGTAGCCAAACAAGATCTTTATTTTTCTTCTTGCCTTCTTTTCTTTTTTTTTTTTCCTGTGCCTCTAAAAAGACATGTCGCTATCTGAAAGGGAAATACCTTAAGCTTGAAACTTTGCCCTCAGGTGAAGCTGTTCCACTGTTGAAAAGTCTTGTGTTTTTAAATGTTTAAATAATAGATTAACTGATGGCCTGCATGTTTCTTAGAAACAGAATGAAAAATGTGGGTGATTTAAGGTGATTCTGGAAGTTACAAAGGCTGAAATGCCTCTCAAATACAGAGGATGAGAACAGAGAAGCAGGGGCAGGTAAGGACAGTTCTTCATCATAACAGAGCAGATCACCTCACTTGCATGCTGTTGAAAGACACTGACTGAAAAAAGAGGAAATTCCAATTTTGTTTAGAAATAGTATGTCTGAAACCCAGAATTTATTATTTATCTCATATTGCAAAGAAATATAATGGTGATTCCCCTGCAGCCATGTTGATAAAGGCTCTGAAAAATATCAGTTACTCAGAAGAGACAATCTGAGGAAGTGAAAGGCAGAAGACTAATCACTATTGCTATGCAAAAAAAATTTCACACCTAATAATCCTGATTTTTTTCAATACAAGTTCTTATGTCCATCACCACATTATAATGGGAAGCCATGTGAAAGGGGAATTTTCAGGTTTGCAAATAACAAGTAGGTCTTCCCCACATTGTTTAATAAAAAAGGTGGGTTTTTTCTATTTGTTTCTCTATTTATATTGTGTAGCTAATGGTGCATTTGAAAGGAAGATGACAAGCCAAGCTTTCAGCCCTCTAAGAACATGTTTAGCTGTTAATAACATTCAGACTTTATTTGACAGTACACAGAAAAAGGTACAGACAGAAACCATGCTGGGCAAATTAATGTATTCCCATTAGGAATGTATTCCCATTGTATTCCCAAATTAATGTATTCCCATTAGGAACTGAGGAAATCTAGGCAGGATATATATCTTATTTCTGGAGGGCCCAGACTTTTTGAAGGCAATCAGAATTCTAATTGAACTTCAACACAAGAAAGCTTGAAGTATTAGCTGAGAGGAACGTTTACTAACATTGACATAGAGATGTGAATTTTTTCTTCACTTCTTACTCTGCATCTAAAATTGGGAAAGGATCTATTTTAGGTTATTCTTGTCAACATATTATTAAAAACTTGAATCTGTGAGAAAATTTTGGAAGCATTACCCATTTTACTTGGTAATTTGCCAGATAAGGAGCTGTGTGTTTCAGTATTTGAATTAAGTTCAACACACATATAAAGTGTTAATATATCCTATACTTACAAAAATAAAGTAAAAATAAGTAAATGGCGTGATAAAGTAATTTTGTAATTATGGAAAACTGCTACAGATACTGTTTTATTGAAATTTGTCACTTCACTGTGAGGCTTCACTTCTATTAAGCTTTTTCCATCCATGCTGTAGTTTCAAATCATCTCTAGCAATGATAGATCTCAGCTGGGGGAAGATTGAGATCCAGAAGTTCTCTGCAGCAATGCAGTCTGGTGATAAGCACAGTTGTAACAAATGTGAAAGAGCTGCTCAGGAAAGCAGCACTTTGCAGATAATGGTTTTAATTCAGACACATGCAGCTAATAGTAAATGGGCATCAGTCTCAGCCTGCAAATGAGTCAGGCTGAGAGGTTCAGCTTGAGCATGGGTCACAGTCCTGCTGCATGGCAGAGGTACATGAACCATAAAATGTGCCAGTGGCTAAAAGGCAAAATTCAAACTGGTCCAGTATCTGAGGAGAGGGAATCTAATTGCATACAGAGGTTTGGAGGAAGAAGAGGTGTAATCTAGGGAAACAATTAGTTGACTGTTGTTAGCTGCACTTCTTTTCCAAAGCTGAGGTGTCTCCTTTAGAAGTGTCAACCAAAAAAAACCATCACCATAATATCCCAGCACAGCAACACAGTGTATTTTCCCCAAGTTTCCTTCACAGAAATGGCTGAAGTAGCTTCCCTGGGAAGTATATAAAAACCGATGAAGTGTAATTTGAATTTTATTGTCTACCTTGAAAGGAAAATGGAAGAACATGTGGCAGGGATGCATTTTTTACTCTAATCCTACTGGAAGATGCTTTGCTCTGATGATGATATGAGTAGGAAAAAAGCATGATATTTTTGTTTTTAGTAGAAAGGATGCCTATTTTTGCCTCTTTTTCCTTTAAGTTCTGGTTGCCAGTTCCAAAAATTCAAGCAGAGTATCAGAATGGGGCTCAGTCCATCCTCACAAATACAAGGTTGTGCCATTCAGGTTGTCTCCTTGTTACACAGGGACAAGTCTTGCTCTCAATGATGACCAAAGTGTTCCACTTAAAATGTAATGTCAAACTGCTATGAGTAATCAGATTAATCAGTGCTGGAGGCACTCAGTGGCAAGTCAAAGAAAAGGAAGCAGTTTACATGGAGAGGCTTTTCATGAAAGCACACGCATTCCTTTTTATCTGCATGTTTGTGGATGGAGTCATGTATTTGTAATGCCATGCCAGACGTAGGGAAAAAATATCCATTCTGGTAGTTGTAACTAGCCCAGAGCAAGGAGGATAGAAGTGGAGGAATGGAAGAGAGAACGTCTTCTGCTTCCCTGACAAAGTTGCCCATAAAGTAGGTAACTGATGTGCCACACTTACATCTTAACCAGCAATGACTTACTCCTTAATCCTCTCTTGACTTGAGAAAATGTATAATTAGATCAATTCTCTGTATATTACCCCTGATTATATTGTTGCTTTCTCATGTTGGACTCTCCCAAAACAGCACCACCAGCTATAGATCTTAAAGGAAATCAGCCTCAGAAAACTTCTAAAAATATATTACTCCTGTTGTAGGGATAGATAAATAACCATTAGATCAAATAACTTAATTTAGACATGGTATTGTTGTAGGTAGTGCTCCAAGGTGACTGTAGCTCATTACATTCATCAAATAAAAAACAGATGCCTATAAGGGGCTAAATTCTTGCTGTTTTACCATCAACAGAATTTTCTGAACTGCTGTATTATGAACACTTGCATAGTCACTCATAAATATAAATCACTATGAATTGCTCAGGTTCCTACTGAAATCACTCTATGAATAAATGAAGTCTTCATATGTCGAGGAAAGCAGTTTTGGTAAAACTGATGTTGTAAAGGTGTGTGACTTCAAGCTAACTGAATGAAAAATTTATGTGAAAATACAGACCTAGGATAGACTCGGGTTTTTTGACATACTTCAATTTCACTATAAAGTTAGCAGCACCTCTGTGTTGTACTTTACTGAAAGGATAAACCTATGATCTTCTGCTCAGGTTGTACCAAATTTTTCACCTTGGTTTGAAAAGATAAAAATGTAACATTTGTTTTTATACCACATGTGGAACATGGTTTAAGATGCTGATGAAGGCAAAGTTACCATTCTCTAAAAATCCACAATCACTTAAAACTTTCAGTGTTGTGTGTTCAGAAGACATATAATAGCTGTTATTTAAGAAAATGCTAGAATTTCAGACACAGATTTCCTAAATTAATGTTATCCTGAAGGTACTGACAGGGAGAATTCATATACTGAGTTGGTAGGTAATAATAACCAGAAAGAGAGCTCCTCCCAGGTGGAGTAGGCTCAAATTACATCACTGGAAATGAGGTGAAGGATATGGGTCTTGCCTTTAAACTCAGCAAACTATCTCATAAAGTGTGAGCACCCAAGATACAGCAACTGACTCCCTCTGACAACACAATTTACAATATAAATACAATTCATACCAACATTTGCAGTTTTACTGCATTTAAATATACCTGCTATCTTGAAACACTGAGTATTGCTGTGAATTTATCATCTGATTGCAGAGGTTCATCTCTAACTCCTACGAAACTGAGAACTAAATGTTTTAAATAATTCAAGTCCTTCAAACAATCTTCTCTTTCATATTTTATCTTTGCATTCCCACAGAAGAGTAACAGGCTTTTATTATTGTAGAGTGTGAAAAAAAAAAGTGTGTGTGTGTGTGTGTGTGTGTGTGTGTGTGTG
This sequence comes from Geospiza fortis, assembly GCF_000277835.1. NCBI lineage: Eukaryota > Metazoa > Chordata > Aves > Passeriformes > Thraupidae > Geospiza > Geospiza fortis. The sequence goes on from NW_005054375.1 coordinate 260,260, forward strand.
TGTGTGTGTGTGTTTGCAGTACTATATGAAAACTTGTAGTGGTATCAGGAGAATAGAGCCCCAAAGCTGATTGAGTCTAAATTGAGCTAAACTCTGCCCTCCAAAACTACTGAATTGTTGGTTCTGCTTTCTCTGAAAGGCTCCTGATAGGATGAGCCACCACCCAAGAGCTGTGCCTCATTTGAATGTTTCTCTTGATATTTCATCTATACTTAGGGTGGGAGATGGGGATGAAGAGGGGAGACTGGCAACCACAGAAAACATCTGTCTGAATAATGGGATGCTAATGCCTTTCAGGCTATGGCAAGTATGGAACAATTTGATTTCAAAAGTGGAATATTCTGATGAAATAGGTAATTATCCTGCCCCACAGAGAGCTTTCAAACTGGTTTTGAAAATAAGCACCAAATACTTTTAGTTAGCTACTGAACCATCAGTTTTCAATCTTACTTTAGGACGTTTTCTATCATGTCTGTCTGATGACTGGACTAAGCGATAAGTCAGGAGTAACTCACTGATTTTGATACCTGTCTGTTTTAATCCTCACTTAGGGCTCAGATGGATGGTTTAGTTCAGCATAACAGGCTGCCCTGCATCATGAATGCCCTGTTTACACTTTTGGTCAACGGGAATCAAAAATGCCACAAAATTAATTTCACCATCTTTTGTCACCACATTTCTCTCTACCAGGTTCTTTTAAAATCTGAATGTAAATCAACAGTCCAAGAGCTAGATCCCATAAAGTATTTAGCCAATGCATGCTAGTAGAGACTTTTTTTTAGTGTTCAGCTCACAAGGTAGTGTCCAGAGACTTAAATTTTTGTTCTCTCTGCAGTTCATGAGGGAAGTCAACTACTACTACTGAACTTCTGAAAAGCATCTGTGTTGAAGATGGAACAGTCTGTGCTAGACTGGCACTTCTGTTTCCTTGTAATAGTTAGTCATTCAGATACTTACCAAACAAAAGCATCTTGGATGCTTTCTCATTACCTCTTTCTCATTACCTCTTTCTCATTACCTCTTATTACCATGGAAAAGTCATAACTCAATGCCAGCTTCTTACAAGATGAATTGGATTGCCAGATTGATAGTGCATTAGTAAAATAAAAAATCAAACCCATCACATTGCAGAGAACAGATGTAATTTCTAGGTAAAATGTTCAAAATGTTCAAAATGTATGTAGGAAGCTGGGACTTAACCTTTGACCTTCGGTCTAGGGGAAATAACAGAAAAATAATCTCTTGCACCTTTATCAGACCTCTCTTACCTCCTCAAGTGTGACCTCCTTTAACAGAGTGGTTGCACATGCAAGATTCCAGTTCTATATGAGAATTCCTGATTTATGGCAAGGATTCAGATGCATAAAGTGACAGTTCAAATTTAAACAAAATCACGGAGCACATATGACTAAAAGGACAAACAAACCATAGCTCATTTTTCTCTTTTGAGACAATGCTATTAGCTGAATTAATCTTGAATTGTTGCAATATGAAGTGAGGAACAAACAAGTACAGACCATGCCAATGCATGGAAGGAAGTAAACTGTAAAGTACAACCAAACAAAATCTACCCCTGGTATGGTCTGGTCAAATTTCGAATTTCTTCTTTGATAATAGGTTCCTAACCTTCTATTGAGCATACCCAGAAATATATGTCTATAATTTTCCATAAACTTAATGCAAGTTCTGGAAACACCCATGTGTCAGTGTGCTTGGGTAAATGCTGACTGCTCACAACCCTATGCACATTCTTTAAAGCATGAGAAACAAAGAAACAAAAGACAAACATTTTATGCTTACTTACTTATGGAAATGAGGGAGATTCTGTTTTCCTTTTTTAATCAATATATAAAAGAAAGCAGACATTCTGTCACCTTATCACCTCTGATTCTGCAGAGAACAATAAATGGAAAAAGATTTCAAGTAAACAGACATCAGTTGTTGGTGTGAGTCATCCTGATGAATAATGGTGATAATGAGAATGGTATATTGTGTATCTAACATGAAATCTCTATTTCTGAAATAGTTTGTTATTGTGCTTTATAAATTTTTTATCTTCTCTTTATTTATGTGGGGCATACAATGGCATACAACCACAAAATCCTTTGTGTGTCTGTTATAGAAAAGGTGTACAGAAGACAAAATTTTAGATAAAATGCAGTACTTTAAAAATAATCTTGATGCAGAACCATCTTAAGCAGTTGCAAACTTACCCCTGTTTTTATGGGCTTGGAACATATGCAGTATAGAGTTCTATTAAAAAAGTTTTTTCCCCATTTAAAAATTGAACAGAAAAAACATTGTGCAAAATGTCTTTGTGCTGGAGTAGTAAATAAGAGGACTTCCTAACTGATAAAATAGGTTCCTTTCTTTTCTGAAAATGCTATTTTTGCTATGAAAATGATTACCTGACAAAAATAGTAGTGGAAGACAATATCAGAAATGAATTCTGCTACCTAACACGTAGTTCAGTCTACTCTAGACTGTTCTGGTACAGGCAGTTTAGACAGAGAGAGACAAAGACAGGACTGTAGATGCCCAAATAACATGCACTGCATTCTTTCCTCTTCCCCATCTTCTTTCTCTTCCTCCTCATGTGCCCAGTTGGTAATATCTCTCCAGACCTGTTCAGGAGTAAAAGGAAGACATAACTGCTGTTAAAAAAGAAATTGGTTCAAATGCCACTGGTTATTTGGTTATGTCTTTTGGCTTAAGTGGTCACCAGTCAAATAAGTTTTTTTTCCTTTCCTAAGACAAGATTACAGTCTCCAAAAGAATTCACAGGGGGCATTAAAATCCTTCTATCTTGACAGATTATCATCTCAGAAGAAGTTGTGACTAGTCAATAACACAATAAAAAAAGTTGGACATAGAGAGGTGTTTTTATTTTACCTGTTATTTACAGGAGAAAAAGGAAGAAGTTAAAGCTGTTTAGGGAAGGGTTTCTCTTTTTTTCAATTAAGGATTGTTATAGCAAACATAGATGTCTAGAAAACATCAGTGGTTGTTAGTTGACACAATAGTAAATTTATACACAAGAGAAATGGGGAAAAAATAAATTGGTTAATAACCATGTTCCTTTGAAATTCCTGACCCTAAGATAGCGATGTGTAAAATCATTTGTTGCTATAGTAAATGTCAGTTTGGTACTGGTAAGCATTTAATCAGCTTTCTGCTTGATACATTTAATATGACTTCAGTGTTTTACTTGAGAAAATAACACATCACCTGGTGAAGTGAATGATGATGAATTCCAGGAGAGCACAAGCGCCAGTCACAAAGAATCAGGTCTGTTTAGTGCCCACATTACCTCAGCTCCCATGAATAATTCTGTCTTGCAGAAGGTGTTAAGCAAAGCCATTAACTATCCTCAGCAGCTATCAATAACTTCCAGCAAACCACAGAAACCCATAAACACAGATAGTATATTTGATATGTTCAGTCTAATGTAGAACTTTCTAATATTTTCTTGACTTATTCATTTATGGAAACAAAGTAAGTTCTCTCTAAATTCTAAATCAGAAATGTGTGTCTTACTGCCTCATTTTCTGTTTCCTTATTTCAGATTGCAATTCACCAGTCATGCCTGGACATCTCTCCCCAGATCATTGGAGGACACAGAATGTGCTGGAAGAAGAGTGGCTCCCTCCATGATCAAAGTGGCACAAGGTCAAACAAACCCAACATGTGCACCCCTATTTTAGAGGTGAATTAGCCAGGAGAGTGATGATGTGACCCAAGGTCACAGTAGAAAGTGGTGCTGGAGTCAGCAGCAGAGTGAAATTTCCTGGCTGTCATCTCTGTGCTGTCCTCTCGCATCACCGATTGCTCAGGTCATCCAGACCTGCAACCTGGCAGTGTCCCTTGCACTAAATAAATAAGTTAAAAGCAAAACTGTGACAGTGGCAAAGCCTAAAACTCTAAAGTGATGAAATGCCACAACTAAGGTGGCCGTTGCCATCAGAATTAGATATCTCATGTGCACAAAGGTGTGCTACCACACATCTATCCACAAATCTATACACACATATGGATGCTTATATTTATGCAGCAGTTCTGTCTTCAATTACAATGTAACATAAAATTTTTGACAGAATCCCCTAATTATAGAATTATTACAAATCCATATGGTGGAGACAGAAAACTACTCATCCCTGTGGCCTCATGTCTACTTTGCAGGGGTCACTCCAGTGCAAGAAGGTTATCTACTGCTACCTTGATTCAAAGGCACTTAATTACTCTTAACAGGGGGTAAAGGAGATGGGTGAATTAAGTTATTTTCTTTTTTTAAAGACATCAGTCTCTAACTGCATTGTCGTAGATACAGCTGGGGAGTTTGAGAAATGTACTAGTGAAATTGATTACTCAGACATGTGTGATTATGATTCATCTGGGAGCTTGGAAAAGAAAAGATGCGCAAATTCTTCCTCAGCCCCATCAATTCTTCCTTTATTACTTTATCTGAAACAAAGCTTGGACAACACAAAAAACAATTTTATTTTATGATAGCCATAGGAAGAATAAAAGGTTTTTTTTATACCTACCCATGGCAGAACTACAGGCTAAAGATCATTTTGAAACAATGGTTTTCCTCACTTCATTTACTAACCATTTCAAAGGCATTACATTCTCATTTCTTTCAGGCAATCATAGATTTTGGGGCTGGAAAATTTGTTCTCCTACTAAAGCAACAGGCCAGATACTCTTGAAATCTTTTGTCTCGCAGTATCTAGTTATCAAGTGCTCCAAGGAAAGTTAAAAAGGAGATTGTGCAATTGATAAACAATTCACCCTTGAAGGTTTCAGATTTTTCTCTGGCTTGTGGGATGGCGCATCAAGGCAGCAATACTGCCAAAGAAGTAGTGGTTTTTTTCCTCCTTAGTAAGAGTTCTGGATGTTTCCATGATGAATAAACACATCGATTTCTCTTTAAAATACTATACTAATACTCTTGAAACATTCTAAATGCTTTCTTCTTAGGTGTTGTCATAGCTGACATATGAAAAGTATCCCTGGGCTATCCAGCCTTGTAACTAGTTTTCTCCACGTGTTCTCCCCAGGCCTTAGGTCTTTTCTAACTCAGACTCCAGCTGTGTGCATTCCCACGTGCTGGCATGACCTGGGACATGACTACATGAAGCTCTTGTTCCTAGTTTGTAGTTTTTACCTGTTAACTGTGGGCTCCTCTGCATGCCTGACGGCAGGTCCCATCCCAAAGCGTCAGTGCCTCTAGGGAGGGGTAGTGGATGATGCAATGAGTAGGCAGTCTTAAAGTTGTTTGTTGGTTTTTGGGTTTTTTGTTTGTTTGTCTCAGGACAAAATCACTGCTGGTAAAAAATACCTGTTTAAAACCAAAATATATCACTCCCCTTTTTAAGGTGCCTGTCCACCCTCTGCATGGGGACTTTGGAAAGACCAGCATTGTTCCCACAGGGCCTCCCTCTACCAGCTTGTCTCCTAGGTACAGCTTTTGATCTGCCCTGGACATTCCTAAGACATTCAGCACCATTTAATGGGGATTAAGATGTTTTTAATTGTTTATAATCGCTTTGACCTTCTGCCTCAGCTGAGATCCTGGAATTGTGCCATTGCACTTCAAGCAGGAGTGGTGGCTTAGGGCAAAGCAGTTTGTAGAAAGAAGTAATTTTTTTATCAGCCCAACTACTGTGGATGGAGAAAACAGTTATCTTGCAGCAATGCAAAGCCTTGTGTAG
>NW_005054375.1:266003-283939 GCF_000277835.1 Geospiza fortis
AATAAAGGCATATAGAGAGCAATTACTCCAAACTTAATTTCTTTATGTTAACAAATTAGATTACCAGAAATTAAAGGCAGCTGGTAGCTGTGAAATGGAGACAGTGTCTTAGCAGAGGGAAGGGTGATAAATTGTTAGCTCAAAAATTTTCATCTATTTCTTGAGGTTACTCCAGGACCACAGTAGCCTTATAGAGGTCGTGACCATCAGTAAACATTTGACTAAGAATCACCATGCCAACTACACTGTAGGACTTATGCCTCAGAATGCTAGAAAAACCTGGAAAATTATTTCCATTATCTAACCACTCAAAAATAATAAATTAAGACAAGAAGCAAAATAAAATGAAGTGCTTCTGAAGTTTCCCTAGCCATTTTGCAAGACTCCAAAATGTTATAAAAGTAGTGATGATAGGTACTGATCACAAGAACCAGCACAACAGCAGCTGCCCCAGTCTGTACCTGATAAAGAACCATTCAAACATCTTCAGTCAATGAAAAATCTGCTAACCAAAGGTGAACTGTCTGCTCTGAAAGCCAAAATGTCTCCTGAGAGGAACAACCACATAAAATGCTGATTTATGGGGAATTAGAATTACTTTGTTGACTTTTTCCTCATGTTTTTGTAACAAGACAGAAATTAAGTCTAGTACCCATCCTCATATGCCAATTTCAAGAAGAAGACAAGGAAACATATTGAGCCTGAAATCTCAAGACAAAATCCCATCCCTGACTGCTCTATCAACTACATATGGAAAAAAGCCAGAAGAGAAATAACAAGCCAGCTATCATTACAATTTTTTCCTGTGTCAGAAAGAAAGTCTGTCCTAAATCACAAGTAGTGCAAACATGCAATTAGATAACACTATGACTAATGAAGTCAAGGAGACTGTGCAAAAAATAACATTTCCTCTCCAGTGGACCAGTTAATGACCATAAATTCCAACCATCCCCAGTACTGTCATGTCCACCAGGAATGGTCCCAGCCTGCCCACCATGTTCCACTCCCTGATAGCATCCTGCTTTGTCCTCAGTATGGCCCCAAGATAGATATCTAACTTTCAGTAAGTTAGATACGCTCCAGCCCATGTGAAACAAATGTCATCTAGTCCATCCTCACCCATGCAGCTTCATTTCTGTCAATTTTCTTCAAAAACTGGGCACAATACAAGCATAAAAATAGCTTTATTACATTTTGACTTTATCATGATCTACCTTAAAAAAAAAGGGAAAATGTAAAGGAAAATAAAAAAAATCCAAATCTTTTTATCACTTTTATCACTAAGGTTGTGCTCTATCTCATATATGAAAGCTTTATTATGTGCACTGTAAACATGGATCTCATAATTGATTTTTATTTAATTCAATAACAATTGTCCCTCCTTCAAACTCTCTTGAATATAACTCCACTGAAATCACCTTAGATAATGATCAGTACCAAACTGCAATTTACCAGTTGTGGCAAGACACTCATGGATAAATATACTTGTCTGAAGAAAATCAGCCACTGCTCAGCTTTTCAAACCTTACCTCATTTGCTGCAAAAAGATCACTCATGGAGATCACCTTAATTATTTAGAAGTCTTCCTGGACAGGAATACTCCTTGGGCAGGTGGTTGGCATCTGTGAGTTAAAAGAACTGAAAATAGTGTCAAGCACTATTGTTACCAGCATAATTTGGGACCTATATAGTCAATAATGAACAATTTACAAGGTCCTAAGTCAAAATAAATGTCAGAAGCAGAACTCCTTCCTTCCATGTAGCTGCAGCCTCACTGACTCCAGCCTTAGGAACAAATACTCAGCAGGTACCCCTGTATTTGAAGAGCAAACACTGAATTTGACAAGACATCTCACAACCACAATCATCCTTGGATCCCTTCCAGGGCATTTCTGCAGCCCATCCACTGTGCCACATTCCATTCCAGACACAACAGCCAAGACTAAACAACCATGATTGATGCACCAGGATGAGCTCATGGAGTCGAGAAAGGATGGAAACTTCCATCTTCCAGTGGGGGATATTGCCCCCAGTGCGGACACACCATCCCTGAGATTTTTGGTGTTATCCACAGAGACACAATGAAACACAGAAACAGGAGAACAGGTACTAGAAATCATCTCTCTTACTAGTACTAAGAGATTAAAATCTCTTTTGAAACCTGTTTTCATTTAACACATTCCACTCCAACACAATCACTTTATCACTCCCTCTTGATAAGGGAAAAATACAATTTTCACTTTTGTCCAGAGTATTGGATAAGCTTTTTGTCTCCGCAGGTACTAACCACATTCTTTTTTTCAGACAGCCTGATGAGTTAATTTCATCTTCTACTACTGCTGTTTCTATTTCAGACCAAAAGGGGGGCTGTCCAACCACTAGTGTGTCCAACCACTTCTTAGTTGATTCCAGCTTTAACACACTAGTCTAATGAAGCAGTTCCCTTTTCCCCACCAACTCTGATATAGTTCTGCTCTTAGGCCATCATGGCTATACTACTTCTGCAATACTCACACACAAAAACATTGTTATATCTCTGTATCCATGATATTCTTACATTTTAGCTCCATGGCTGTCATGCAGACTCCTAAACTGAATTATTTATGGAATTACTGCTGGATTTCTGTGCTTCTGTGATCCCTGCCTGTGTTATTTGGGTTTAGTGTGCACAGAAATTTAAATGTTTCATAGGCAGGTCTTGGCCTGGCGTAGTGCTCCACAGTCCTCAGGCCACAGTGTGGCTCTGCCAGCTGACAGTGGCACCTGGTTTCAGGCTGGGAATCTCTGCCCCCAGAGCAACCTGTGAAGCCAAACTCACCCAGTGCCTTCTGGAACCAGCAGCTGTCAGAAACATGTTCATTGCAGAAGCAGTGGGAACATAATCACATCCAACATCTATTTAGTGTTCTCCCAAGTAACAAACACTGTGCTCGCATGGAGCTGGTAAAACTGTTATTATCTCCGAAAGGGGAGAACCAAGGCATAATGCAGCCAGAACCTTAAAAAAAAAGAGCATAAAATTTTTACCCAAATAGCTTGGTTTTCAGAGCTAATAGTCATTCACACCTCCCACAGAATTTGTTTTTTAGATGCAGAAGCCAGAATGAGCTGCAGGTGCTCAACACCTCTGAAGATCAAGCCCATCCTCATGGCTGACTAATTGGGAGGGGGAGGTGGGGTGTCTGAGGTGGGATGGTAGGTTGCATCTTGCTGAGGCTCATGATTTTCCCAATGTGGGCCAGGTACACATGACATTTCAGTAACAGTCTGCTGAATGTATTGCTTCTCATCCCAGAGTTAATTTGTAGGATCACATTGCCTCTCAAAGCAAGATTTTATTTTCCTAGAGTTCTGAATGAAACCTAGTTAAATCGGTTAGCATACTGTTCCCTGCACACACAAGATAGCTGAACATCCTTATTCTTTTCTAATTACATAAAACCAGCATTCAGGAACTAGAGAGGCACATCGTCCATGCAAAACTGATTAGAGAGGGCACACATCTTGCCAGAGATAAGGGAAACAGCAGCCTGACTTGGTGCAGGCTCATGACTCCCTATGACTTGTGTCCAATTTCCTGGGGCCACTGACCCTTACCCCTTTCTTCTGTGAGTGAGTGGTGCCAACATTACATTACAGAGAAGGAGAATGGTTACCCTGTTTAACAGCAAATAGCCAAGAAAACCCTGAGACAGGTCTGTATCTGTTACCTCTGCTGCCTGGCCATGAGGGATCTTCACCAGACAGCCTGGTCCTAGGAGCAAGCAAGATAAGTGTGGGGCTTTTTCCAGTAGTATGTTCCAGTTTGTCACTTGGATCCAACCAAGTTTTGTGGTTTGGAGTGTGTAAAGCAAATTTGATGTACTGTGTTTAGCTTTTGATGGATTTGTTTTTTGTTTTGTTAATTTGACTGTCAAGGTTTTCAATAGCATCAACAGCATTAATTTAGCTTCTGTTACCTGTTGTGGGTGGCTTATGTAATGTTAAATTCTTTCTTTCCTGCAAAGCATCCAACTGCCAAGACCATAAGCATTATATAAATTAAATAACTAAATGAGAGGCTTTTCAAGGACTCAAAGAAAATTCAGGGCTTTAGTATTGCTCAGAAAATAGCAGTATGACAGGTATAAAACTATTAGGATATGAATTCCTTTCAAAGCAAATTCCATGCAAATACTACCTCCCTCTAGAAGTGTGTAGGTGCCTCCACCAAGGTCACGGTGCTTTGTTGCTAAGCTTCATGTATATGAGAAGAAAAAGAGAACAACTCCTTTAAAAAGCTGTCTCCACTCTAGGAGACATTATCACCTCTGCTGTACACAGAGAAATCGAATTATTTGTCCAGCAATAGGAACCACCAGGGCTTGCCCTCTTCCTCGTGTGTCATTGTGTCTGATTTTTCTTCCATGTGCTTGTCCTTCCTATGCATAACCTCTCCTTCCTTTACAAAGAAGACTCTAAACAGAAGTCAAACCTGAGCCCTTTTGCACTGCAGGACTGCAAGTAGTTTTGGGTTTTTCTGAAGGTTTGAATTTTGAAACAAAAATGTTGCCACTGTACATTTGGCATTGCTGCCACATTAAAAGGACACAGAATCAATGCAATTCATGGCAATTCCAGCTCTGGGCTCTCTGAGGGCTTGTAAACTAACTAGTTTTTTCAACACTGCCATAGTTCTCTGTCCTGTTCTGCTGGCCACTCAAGGGTATCCAACATGTTTTAGCTGATGGCACTGCTCCTTAACAGATCTTTACATGCTGGGACACGGTAGGATTTGGAGTGAGAAATGAAACTGCAAACAAATCCCACTGTTCCCAGATGGCATGGCTTAAGATTGTCATCTCCATCTTGTCAAATCTCATTTATTTACTTTACTTTAATGTACAGAAAATATGCATTTAAGATTTTCATATTTATGGAAATAAGGGAAATTTAGTATTTGGAAAAATTACACCACCCTTTATTAAATACATGAAAGATCCAGTAGTAACTGTAACAGCAGAGATGGGGTAAATTAACTCACTAGAAATGAAGAGATAATTCAGTACAAGGGCACATGTAGTAGAGAAGAAACCCATGAATAAAAGGCAGCCAGACATAAAACTTGATGTCCTGATTGCACTCTTTATGGACCTCAGCTATTAACCATGCTATAGAACAGGAAAAATAATTTTCTGCAAAATCGTAAATCAGTTTTGTGCCATCAGATGAAATATTATGTGATATTCTGAATTAGTCTTTAAAGTGACCACTCTCAGATATGCTCATATCAGGGGTAATAGAAGAACTCTGTGTGAGATGATACACATTCAAGGAAAATAAGTGATAATGACAATGATAGCTTCAATAAACCGATGATAAATCATACACAGATATATGCCAGTCTAGATGTAGCTTGACAGTGAAATCAGCCATTGTGCAGGATGTGAAGAACATAAAAAATATCCAAAAAATTACTACCTTTACAAGGTGCTGGCAAATAAGAGGAGAAAAGTATGGGCACAGCATATCTGTCACATAGGTCACCATTTATTGCTGTATCTTTGAACGGAGTGTTTGGAAATGTAACTGTAGCTTGTAAGGGAACTGAGCACAGAAAAGAAGTTCTTCATTTCTTGCTCACCTTGATTTAAGCAGTGTCAGGAGCAGTGTTGAAACATAAACACACTGCTGAGGAGGGAGGAAATCCAATTTCTCCCTCCAGTTTGCCCAGGGAGTCAGGTATGGGGTTTATGTCACTGAGCATTGAAGTGGTGAGAATAAGGCAGCATCTTGTTTCAATTCATCTTCCCAGAGTGGCACTTCTCAAACACTTTGGAAGTGTAACCCACTTTTGGCTCGTGCCTGTTCGCCCTTTCTGCTGGCAGCTGCTCGTCTCCAAGGCAAGGTGGTGGGAATTGGCTGGAATTACTGGCTGCTAGCACTGCCACCCGTTTGCTCACTCTGGTTAAGCTGAGCTGCTGCTGGCACTTAGAGATAGTTAGCAGCTATCCACCTAGCTGAAACACTTGCAGCCCAGAAATAAAAAATCTGTTCATGCTAAGAATGGAACTGCAACCAGCTTAGGAGGAAACTGTATTGCCACAGATATATCTCATCTAGCACTTCTCAGCTATTTCAGCCTGTATGTGGTTCCTCTTCCAGGGCAGTTCTGGAATTGAGGTGTAGCCATGGTGTTGCTGACCTGCAAGAGACTTCCTGGATCATTTGCTCTCATGGAGAACTATTTTGACCCTTTCATTCACTTGAGAAGTTAGATGTAGAAACAGAAGTAGTTCTCCTATCACTGGAATGTTTCTCCAGTACCTTTGTCATTAGAATCCTATTGCTGATTTCCAGTGATTTATTCTTGTGCCAATCCTCAAAAGTTATTTTCTATTTTTTTTTGTGTGTGTTTGTTTTAGAGGTTTTTTCATTCCTGCAGGGCCCGTTTCCTCTACTATACTTACTCATAAACACCAATTACATTTTTCTACCATAAATAAATGAAGTCTTTCTGTCATAATTTTCTGATTTCCCATACTCCTGAACATAGTAGCAGTGTTAGATATCTGCAATATTTTCTAGGGCTCAACTGGACAAATTTGATAAGGACTTCTAGAGAAAGCTGTACCTTTTAGAGCAGCCTTGATGTTTTCCTGTTTCCACTGGAAACACCAGTGTTATACCCCAAGGTCGGTTTTCAATATTTGTTGGTTGATCACCTCAGTGAATCATAATTATTGGTGATCATGTGGTACATCCAGGACCCTGTTATTTCCCATTTAAGAGTCCAGAGGCACCTGTAAGCTGTACAAGTAAGATTTCTGGGGGTGGATGAGTTTTGCCCCCCTTGCATAAAAGGGGGAAAAACCCAACTAGTTTAACATCTATAAACCTCATTATTGCAAACTCTGCTTTCCCATACTTTGGAAATGGAAAAATGAATAACAGAAAAACTGGAATTTATTCTTTTGGCTAGAAGAAGTATTTTTTCTCTTAAGATGATTTTTTTTTTTAGTTAGAGTCTTGCTCTGTGTTTGTTTCTTAAAGCCAAATTTATAAAACACAGTTTTATAAAATGACTGTGTTCTTAAAATTTGAGCCACAGATAATATAATTTTTTCTTTGAATGGATTACTCAGACCTTATTCTTTATTGTATGAAGGCAGCTCAATGCTACAGCTCATTCACCTGTGCTTGTGTTTTTTGCTCACAAAACTTATAAATGATTGCTGAGTCTTCTGTGTGCAAAATAAGTCAACAGCACTCAAGAGGAAAAGAGTGTATGATTAGAAAACTGTGGTATCAGATTTGATGAAGCTCACAAAGATGTCACCTACCAAAAATGTCTTGGAAGCATTCTGGCCAGCAGCAGTGAATTGTGCTGTGTTAACAATGTGCTGCCTGCAGGTTGAGAGAGGAGTTTCTTCTGCTCTGCTCAGCACTGGAGAGGCCACAGCTGGAGTGCAGAGTGCTTCCCAGGGAAAAGAGAAATGGATGTGCTGGGCAGTATCTTGTGATGAGACACACAGATGATGGTGGTGTATCTCTTCTGCAACAAAAGGCTGAGAGCTGAGCTTGGCCCAGAGGAGGTTCAGGGGTGTCTCATCTATAGAGGTAAGTGCCTGGAGGGACAGTGCAAAGAAGATGGAGCCAGGCTCTTTCCCGTGGTGTCCCCAGGCAGGACAGAGCCCGTGGGCACACAGTGAAACACAGGAGGCTCTGCGTGCACGTGAGAAAACACTGCCACTGTGAGCAGGATCGAGCCATAGCTCAGGCTGTCCAGGGACGTTTTGGGGTCTCCATCCTTGCAGATATCAACAGTCATCTGGCCTTGGTGTTGGGAAACTGGCTGGAGATGGTGCTGCTGGAGCATGGGGATTGGATGAGATGACTTTCAGTGCCTCCTTACAACATCAACCACCCTGTTGATTTTGTGATTCTGTGATTCTATGATTCTGTGATTTTATGACACATTTTTTATGCAAAACCACCCTCTTCTTTGAAGGAAATACAGTAATCAAATTTGGGTTACATGGAATACATCCTTAAAAAAATTGCATGTACAACTAAAGATAAATATTTGAAGGAAGGACATTAAAAGTTGTTGTCCTTATGCAGTAATTTTTTGTGGGAATGTCTATAGAGATATTGCATCAAGTATTCCAGTCCAAACTTTCTCTGCCTTGCTTATGCTAAGAAATACAGCATGTTCCCTTCCTCATGAAAATATTTTCAATTTAAAATCTGTTTAAGTCATATATTGAATTTCCCTATTTGGGTACTTGGATAGGTAACAAGAAGATGGAGAAGGAGTTGTTTTGTTTTCATATTCTGATAGGTGCTTGAAAGCTGTGCTATTAGCTGTATGTGGAAACAGATACCTTTTGGAAGCAGTTACAGATTATGGGAATATTATTTCATGTTTATAAATTAGACTCCCAAGGGGAACACGTAAGTGGCAAATTTGCATGTCCATAGCTGACTGATGAGAAAAGCGTAACTCTCTACTAAATGCAGCTGTTGGTACAGAAGAAATGCAGTGCAAGGGATTTGAGAACTTGAGTAGAGAGAAATTGTAGATATCAGTCAGAAACTTGCTCTGCTTTAATTTGGCTGAACTACTCTAGTACACAACTGTAGCTAAAATTACCCTCAAGTAAGAGAATAGCAGAGAAATTCTAAAACCTGGATAACAATAGTCACAAGTTTATGTAAACCAAAAGAACTGCTGCAAGCACATCATGAATAAGCTGTGGTTTGGGAATTGAATTGGAAAAGCTGAAATCCAGTAACCAGTGAAATTCTGCTGTTGTGAAAATGTGTGTAACCAGGAAAAAAATCTGCTGGTCCTCCTCTTGCAGTGTTGATGATGGAGATCCCCCCTTGTCCACTCTTCCATCCCAGGTACTGTCTACTGCCAGCTTCTCTTAGGAAAAGATATTTGCAGCACTTTGTTAGAGTGCTTGAATTACTGATGATTGTTTGTTTTTAGCATATTAATCAAAATCTAGATTGTATTGTGATATTCACAGTTTTGACAGACGTCCTTCATGTATATAAGAAGTTCAATTATGCCCAAGAGGAAAAAAATAAAGGGAGGTCTTTAATTACTTCAGATCATTTTACAAGACAGCTAAATGAAAATACCACAGGAGCAGCAGCAATGACTTTCTCAGCTGTCTAGTATTGGAGCTGGCATGAGAAACTCAAATGCTGTGGGCCCCTCTTATTGCAATACCTCTGCCAGGCTGTTATTTTGCATGAAAACAAAGTTCTATAGGAGGCAAGAATGCTTCTACATCTTAACACCATAGTGGCTTTTAGCTACCATACCTTATTTTAAAAAAAATTGTTTAAAAGCTTGTCTCTCTCCAAATTTCTAGAGTTGCAGAATTTTAAACTAGCACTCAAGCTGTACCAAAAGTGATGACCAGTGACTGTCATAGGAAGGATATGCCAGCCCAGACATTGGTGAGTGTGGGGGGATAGAATGTAAGAAAATAAAGATAGTGCAGAAGGTAATCTCGCCTCTGAGGAGTTGCAGCTGTACTAATCACCAAAGATTGGAAACAGGCCTGCCCTTAACAGGCCACAGCTGTGTCCAATGAGGATGAGTGAGTGGGTTAGATGGGTGAGAAGAGAGTTAGAGTTTGTTGTCTGTGCTAAGAAGGAGTCGGAGTCAGTGCTGTGAGGAGATGCCTGTGAGAAATCACCAAGAAGGTATGGGACTTTTGCAATAAGATGACAACAGGAGAGGGCTATTTGCGGCCTACTGGTGTCTCATAAATATGTTTGGATAACAGAATATTTAAAAACCAATTATGTGAGTACTTTTCATACAAATATGCATATCTCATGTTCTGCTTCAAATTAGAAGGGACACATGCATAGAAAGAGGTCTTTTGAGGCAGGGGGTTAGAAATTAAAAGGTGCTTGATTAAGAGTATCTGTTTAGATGGATACATTGCTTAACATTTGCTGTGCTTGTGAAGACAGGGTGAGAGAATGGAACGTAAACAGAGAGTTGAGTTCTTTGGGAGGTGCGTGTCTTTAGAAGAGCTATCCCACTCAGAGCTGCATAAATACATACCTACTTTACAACTTTGACCAGTTGTAGAGTTTTTCCATGTATCACTTTGTTCATCAGCTTTTGCTCTTCATATTTCCATAGCCATCCATGAACTTTGCAAGTGTTTTATGTGAAGATGAGGCTTAAGTATAGAAGAAGGCAGGGATTGGAAAACGTCAAAAAGTACATATGCACAATATTTCCTGGGGTGGTGGGTGTCACAAGCTACTGAAAATTAAATTCTTGATACAAGGCCTGCAGTCTTCAAGGAGGTGTTGGCCCTTAGCTTGATTGTCTTGCAGAAAGAAATGTTTTCATTTAACAATCTGCATCTATTTTCACCATCAGTCTAATGCTTCAAGTTTCTTTTTATTTTTCCTTTCTTTCATTCTTTCTCTCTTTAATCATAAATGTAGTATAATTATAATGTCCTTTATGAAATGTAGAAGATATTCTTGCAATGCTAAGAGTGCATGGCTGACCAAAAAAAAAAAGCCAAAGGAAATGCTCCATTTATTAAAGGATTTGGAAGAAAGCTGGCTTGATTGCACGGCAAATCTGCATAACAGAGCATAAAAGAGGAAACACCTTCTCCAGAGGAAATAGATAGATGCATAACTGAGATAGGATTCCTTGAGGAGTATTTCATGGATTTCACAGGAAGCCAGTATATTGTCTAATATTTTTATTTCAGGCTTTACACTTTGTTTTATGAAGCACATTGAATCATTATTCCTTGGGGGAAAGTTTGCTTTAGTTCCTCACTCATGGCAATTCAATGAAATCACTGTGAGCAAAAGGTGAACATTTGTTAGCAGCGCAGAACTTCTGTGACACTTCCTATGATGGCATTTACACCTCCCAAATCCTTCTTGTTACACTGGTTGCTGGCATGTAAAATGAAGCTCCACCTGCTGCAGCTGGATTCATGTCTAACTTTCTGGAACATACGGAATTTCCAGAAATGTGACTGACAAATGAAGTACAAACTATGTTCTATTACTCATCCTGCACTATAATGGGAGTATTTAAAGTTCTTTCTTGGCCCATGTCTGCTTGAGTCACTCGGATGAATAAATGGCTCTGTCAAGTCATACCTGACTGAGGAAGGCAGCAGTAATGCAAAACTACATGAACATAGGAACAGATGCAGCCCCTTATCAACACAACCCCTTATGAACTCTGTAAGTTGTATTACCAGGGTGATACTTTAAAATAAATGTAAAATGGCTATGCTTTTAACCAAAGCAGAATCCCAATCTAGCCATGGTCAATTACCTAGAGATGGCTACTTATAGGAGGGCTGAAATTTTTACTTCAGCCATAGATAGGCAAAGATGTGTAGACACAAGGGGAAGCAGTTAAAATAAGTAGTTAAAATTTGGTGTGAAGATGTTCTTGAAACTTGAGGACAGAGATGTCTCAGATAGAAACAGTCAAATTGCTTTTGGAGGAAGCAGTCTGCATGGGATGGGGATGTGAGTGTCTAGGGAACTGCAGAAGGGCCAATGCCGTAATTGAAATGGGAGCTGATTGGGAGGGCACTGAGCATTTTTGTTTTGATATGGTGGAAAGCAGGCAGAACTTCATCAGGAAAGGAAAATAACAAGGTTAGGAAGTTGATAGATTTATGGCAGAATGAGAGAATTATTTAGTCAGGAATGAGGTGATAGTGTCATCACAGTGGAAAGGTTGTCTACAGGACACTGACAGGTGGAAAAACAGAGACTGGTTTCATGGCTGTTCAGAGATTTTGGAGGCAGGCGGACATGCTGATTCAAGTCTGAGAAAAGGAGCTCCAGGTTAAACTAGCTGATACTAGCTGATTTATGAGTAGTCAACAGTGGAGTATAGAAAATTATATTAAAGAATATGAAAATACACTTGTGTGTCTGTTTTCTGTGTTACAAGCAACATGGGAGAATGAACCTAAGTCCTTAAAGCAACAAAGCCCTGGCCTGCCTCTTGCAAAGAGCTTGTGTAGAACTGAAGTTTGATTTCACCTGCATGTGGCATGGTTGGGAGTCCTTTCCTTGTTTAAAAATACAATATACCATCGTATTTTGATCAAAACAAATGCATTTTATATTTCTGGAATGGGTCAAGTCCTTTGCAGATTAGTCAACAAAAATAAAGGCTGTGCAATGCTAATCTGTTTTACAAAAAGTGTTTACAATCTCAAGAAAGTAAGAAAAGAACATCCTGTTTTACAACACCTTCTAAGCACGCTCCTGGTAACAGACTGTGAGTTCAGACACCATATTAATATTGAAAGAAGTGATGACATTAGCTTATTCGATATCAAGGGCTATGAAATGAAATATCACTTTCATTCTTTATTGGTTTCACTTGTAATCATCTTTCAATTAAGAAGACACATATGAAAATGCACAAAATGTTCTCTATGCTCCTACACATTTATGATACTGTAGGTATATGCCTAGATGTGTAGATCAGCAGCTGAATTTGACCTTATTTAAAATAAAGCAGAGAATTTCAAATTGTGACTTTACTGTGTCTCTCAAACAGCTAACTAGCTCCAAGTACTGGCATAGTCACCACATGTTTACATTTGTACCCAAAAAGCAGTGGGAATTTTTTAGAATTTATAGCACTCCTACAGAACACTTTAATTTTGGTGAACTTGGTTTGCTTTGAATGTAAAAAGGTTTCCTCAAAAACCACTAAACCCATTTTGGATAGCTCTGTTTATATTCCTGAGTGCTTTACCAAAGGACTCAGTCCATCTGGAGTGTGGCACTGTATTGTGCCCACAAAAAAGCAAAGAGCTGGGTGTAAATCAAAGCAGTGATAATGAATAAACAACTCTCTCATCTACCTGCCATGTGAGCTGTGCTCACACTTGTAGGGTTGAGGATTGTCCTTGACCCAAGCAGACACAGGGCACAACCACTACAGTGTGAGATGTTCATTAGGATCCAGATGTTCATTAGGATCCAGTGCATTGTGAGTTAGGGAGACGCACAAAACCCCTGCTGCCCTTCTGATGGGACCAGCACTGTGCCCAGAAGAATTGCCCTCACAAAGATGCTGCACTCTGCAGTATTAGAGCTGGCTGTCTTCTGCACTGACCTTCACACGCCCTGGGAGCACAAATTCTGAAGGGTATAAAGCAATTAAAATGTTCTGTCTGCTCCTTATGGAATGAGAGGAAGGAAACTCATCAGGTTACAAAGAGCCCAAAAAAAGACACACATCTGCTCATGTCATCATCAGCTCATGGGAGGAGCAGCTGGAGGATTCCTGGCTCATAGTTTGGATTGCTAACACAGGGAGATTGGCCCATGGGGATTCATGCAATAGAAAACTGAAAGAGAAGCCTACATTACTACAGGGAAAAGTCTAGTTGTACTTATGTTCATAATTTTTCCAATCATGCAAATAGCTGATAAAACAAGAAAACGCTTCTTGAGTAACTCAGAGGTCAATGGAGTTAGATCAGGAGTCAGTTTAGCCCCAAATATTACCATTTGGTGATCAAAAAGTGTATGGTCCTCAAATGAACTTAGAGTAATGGCATTTATGGGGAAAAAAGGACATGCACTATATAGATTTATAATGAAGTTATAATTAGGAAGGAATTGTAATTGAGGACCAAAGATAATCTAATCTACATTATTGTAATGTGAATTATAATTGACATAAAGATGCAAAACAGGGACATGCAATGTGCATTCTGCAGACTATTTTCAAAATAGAATGTGCTATAAATTAACAACTGTTAAGTGTAGGTGTCCCAAACTTAGAAAGGCTTAGGAGTGCTGTTCAGTTTCTTCTCTTAAAAATCACAGAATAGTTACAGCTGGAATGGACCTCTGGAGATCATCCAGTCCAGCCCCCTGCCAAGGCAGAGTCACCTGGAGCAGGTGACACAGGTGGGTCAGGTGGGCTTTGAATGTCTCCAGAGAGACTCCATGATCTCCTGGGCAGCTGTTCCAGTGCTCTGCCACCCTCAGTGAACAGAAGTTCCTCCTCGTGTTAATGTGGAACTTCTTGTGTTTTAGTTTGTGACCGTTACTTTTTGAAGTATGCAAAAATGTTCTGGTTTGTTGAAATTAAAACCTTTAAAAATATGTATCTGGTATGAAAAAAATTTTATAGTTTGAGAATAGAATTTCCTTTGAAAACAGATGATATCCTGATAATATCCCATGGATGTTTTAAGCAGGTTTATCAGAGACCTACATCCAATCTTCCACTCTTGCATTGAAATTTCATTTCTTTTTCCACTGCTGTTGATGAAAACTCTACTTTTCATATTTATGAGGAAAAATAATTCTGATACCCTGTCATTTTCACAAAATTCAGAACTTTTGTATTTCTACACAAACTTAAAATACTTGGAAGCAGCATTAATTTGTTACTAGCAATGCATGAACAACACAGAAGAAGAGGCAATTAGGAGCTGCATGTCTCTTCCTAATTAAAAAACACCAGAAAATTTTAAGAAAGATGTGATTGTTGAAAACAGTTCTGGTTGTTTGCAGCATAATTGCTGATAGCAACAAAGGAAACTTCACTGTTGCCTCAGTTAGAAATGATTTCCAGGAAGGACACAGCTTTTTCCACTGTACTTAACAACGTCTTCCAAATACTCATAAATTTCAGATTAGGACTGTGAAAGTGCTTGATCTTCAGTTGTTAACCATTTCTAACTTTTATTGGGGCATGAAATAAATTATGGAAATAGTTTAGGGAGAGAAAACTATCCACAACATGAGTACAGACAACTAAGTCTATATTGTAGGTACAAATTGAAAACTCAAGCGTCTTCAGATCTTGTGTAGGAAATGAGGAAGGGGGTACAGGTATCCTATTGTTACTATAAAACTGGTGGTTTTCAGGCTTTTTGTTTCAGAAAACACAAATGAACCTGCAGAGTTAGTCATACTTCTGAGCAAGACAGCTTGGAGAGACGCAGATCGTGGCCACTGCTAACAGAAGTGTCGAAGCCTCAGGGGAGCTGGTGGAAGTTGTGTTTATTGCTGTACCCTGTTCCTGATGCTCCTGTGCTGCACCATCCCACACCCAGGTCTGTTTCTGTTCCTCACCTCCTCAGAGCTCCCCCTTGACTCCATGGTGCACAGCCAGGGGGTTTTAGTCCCTCCTCCTGCACACAAATTCTGTGCCCACTCCAGGCAGGATTGAGCCCCTCTCTGAACACCCTCTGGCTTGAGATGACTGCCCACAGCTATTTCTACATTATTGTTTTCCAATCAGTTTTGATGCTTGTTGTGGTTCCATTGTAAAGAAGTTTCCCAAGGTTATTACCAAAGTACCATTTGATATAGTCAAAAGGACAGTGAAAATCAAAATGTAAATCCTGGGGTTTTTTTCTTCCAACCACATACCCTGTCCTGCTACCATGGAAGGGAAGTTGGTTTGTAATCTGTGCCTCACAAACCCATGTTGATTGTTGTTTATCTCCTTGTTATTTCCTTCCTGTTTACAAGCACATTGATTGATGAATTGTCACCATATGTCTGGAATTTACATTATTTTCATTTGTCTGTGAAACTTTTCACTCCTCTTTTTTTTTACTTGGCTTAGAACTAAGTCCTAATTTTTTCTTTTCTATGGACATTTAATACCTGGTCTGCTCTCCTATGGATTTCTAAAAGCAGAATGAATTACAGTAAGGGTATCACAGACTCAGCCTTCCAACTTAGCTTTTAAATGTCAAGACAACACTCAATATAACTCAATTCTTTCAAAAGAAATTCAGTACTTGTGTAGTTTTCATTCCTCAGTTCATCTGATTGGAACATAATCCGTATACAACTAAATAGACCAATTTTGAATAACTTTCCTTTTCCTACTCCTCGGGTGAGCAGCCCTCCTCTCTTGCCCTACAAACTCAACAACTAAAAAAGAAAGTAAGAGCTAAGGAGATTTTGTTCAGTACAGCATCATTTTAGCCTTAACAATAGAGGGGAGCTACTGCCGCAATGCAATGTCTTCATCCTGTAAAAGATCTCAAGTCATTGGATTCCTTTATCAAAAGCAATTTGACTCTCCACTCTAGTACTTCTGGGTAAATAACTTCCATGTGGCAAAAAGAGTCAATTAGCTTGAAATAACACTTTCCCACAAGCATGCAAAATGGCACTGCTCTGTTGCATGCTGTTGAAGAATAAAAAGACACCCACAGGTTCTCTGCATACAAAGTTAAAATACAATATTGAACTGCTGAGTGAAATTGTGCTTGTCCAACTACACACTGCCACTTCAGCAGTGTTTGTTCAAAAGTCATTACTAACCTTTGGCATCTCATCTGGGCTACTGAACACCTGCCACTAATGTTGCATTAATATCTGAGCAATGGTAGAATGTAAAAAAGTCAAGGAGTCACAACTATGAAAGGGAAAAGCTAGCCAAAATCTATGGTAGTCATCAGCAAAATCAGTAGAATATTTCAGAAATGTAGGAAAAATACTGTGTTTAGTGCTATGTTGCAAGTAGTAATTTTATGCCACTATCTTACAGTCAAATAAATCCTTACACCAAAGTAATTTCCACCTGTGTTTTTAGCTTCTAGCTTAACCTTTCCTTTGACAAGGTGTTTTGTTTGTCAAGAGAGAGATGGGATAGAGGAATCAAATTTGTTATAACAGAAAAAGTCAGTGTTTTTCTTGATGGAGGATTGATCTGTACAAAGAGAGCTGTCTACATTGTAGGCCACCAACCTGACCTCACTGTGTGTGTCTCCCATTAGAGACAGTGGGAAAAAATGGGCAATTCTACTGCAGGGTCCAGCCAATGCATTTCAGATCCCCTGCCTTTGGATAAGGGGGATGAGACCTGCAGCATGCCTGTCACTCTCCATAGACCATAAAGAAGCACAGCCAGAAGCTCAGAGGTAAATGCTCACTGGGCACATATTCCTGTTAAGAGGAATAAACACTTCCAGAAGTCTGACAATTATCTTCTGACTGCCTAGGAACAAGAAGGAAATATTTCTGAAAAAGCATCTGGAGTCAGTGCCAAGCTCTAGAATGCCCAAAGTGAATCATAGTGCTAAAAAGGTGGCTTCTTTTGTTTTTCACTTACATTTCCTTGCTTGTTCACCTTGGATAGCTCACCCTTTGTAATTCAGGTAAATCACAGAGCTTTCCCTCGTCGGTTCACATGAAGCATGATGGTCTGTTTGAGACAGCTCAGCTCCCCCAGGCTGCGCAAGATGCTTTTTTTGTTGTTGTACTGCCACAAGTGCTCTCTGAGTCCTGGCTCAGGGAGGTGTGGGGAGGGTGAAGTGGCTGTGGCCCTTCCCACACCGGGAGGCAGCCCGGAGGCAGTAAGGCCAGAGCCAACAGTGGCAGGAAAGAGAGAACTGTCCCTGCCAACCCCTGGGTGACATTTGAGCACGGAGATCAAGTCCCTGAGGTGAGGAGTCAGAAATTCAGGCGTGCTGTTCCCAGTGGGAAAGTTAATCTGCTATTCTCTCCTTGCTGCCCCATCAAAACGAAGGTTGTTTTCCTTTCTGTCCAAATGGTTGAAGTACTCTATTTCCTGGGGGAATTTGGGAGTTTTTCTTTTGTGTCCATTCATCTCCTTTTCCATTTTGAGTCTGTAGCCCTACAGATGAAGAAGAGGCTAGTTACACATCCATCAGGTCTAGATTTTGGTTAAAAGTAACAGTAAGTCCATATAGTAAATTAAGGGTTTATATACTGGGTCTGTCAGTGAATAGAATCTTGCAAGCTATATCTGTATTTTCCCCTGGATCTGAACCAGAAAAGCTGCCCTTGTGGTTTACTTCCCTGTTGCTGGGGTCAAGGCCAAGAAAGTGTGCATTTATGAAATAGAGTTATCCACTCTCTTCAAGTTCTGACCACATCTTCTACCTGTTTTAAATAGGGAA
>NW_005054375.1:283949-288083 GCF_000277835.1 Geospiza fortis
AAAGATTATTACTTCATTTCTGTCTAGCTGAACACACTCAGGAGATGCAACACACTGCAGTAGCTCTTGCAGCTTCAGATAGCCATGGAAACAGGAGGCTGGGAGCAGGCTAGAAATGTGCAGGGTAACAACCTAGGTTCTCTGATTTCTCTCTCTGTGCTTGTTTTCTTGCTTAGTGGTTTCAGGAACAGATTCTGGCTGCATCTTAATGCATTAGGAATTGTGCATTTATGAAGAGGGAAAAAAGTGCTAAAAATATACATGCAAAATCTGTGCTCCATCTAATGAAAAAGATGATGTCAATCTCCTTTACTAATAATAAGAACGATCCCAAATTCTCCTTTTTATGCGACTTGTTGATGTTTATGCAGTTTGATGATGTTTAGACATTATAGTAAGATAAACAGTTAATTGGAAAATACTGTTGGTATTATCTAGGGTATATCTACATATCTCACTGCAAGCTCCATCTCCCTTTTATATGAACAACACACAGCTATGTGTTTATACATGCAACGTCCTCCACAACAGGATTCTGATTTTGAGTGATGAATTTTCCTCTTTCTCATTTTTGTTTTTAGTATTTTAACTTTCTTTGCAGAGTAAGCATTGACTTAACACTTAACATCTTACTGCTGGTTTTTCCAATAATGCTTGTCATATAGAATCTCATATTTACTTAAAAATTAATAACATTAAAAGTCTGATAAATTCTTGTCTACAAAAACTAATTTTTTTTAAATGGTCTTGAGAATTTTGTATCATGATAAAAACAGGCTGTGTAGATTGTAACTGTAAGTCCTGAAAATTTGACTAATAGGAAAAGAAAGTATAACTTCACCTCAACATTTTTTTTTACAAACTCCAGAACCAGTATAAATGTATTTTCTGGCCTCAGATGTAAAATGACTCAAAGGCCAGATATTTTTAATGAGGCTCTGGCCCTACAGTGATGGCTTTGGCTCCTTCTGCTTTCCACACTTTTTTTAAACATAGTTTAAGCCTGTTTACATCTGAGGTTTACAATGCATCCACAGAGTGAGAAATGGGAAAAGTGCAGCAAGAACAGGCACCTCAGCAAGCTTAAATGTTTTAGAGGTGGCAGTCCCCATATGACATGGATCATTTGGTGATACAGAGTGGGTCTGCCTTTGCTTGCTTCCCAGGGATGCAAGGGACATAGAAAAAGGACAGGCTTGTGCACATTTCCCCCAGAGACATACACTGATAGAAAGCCATTAAATTAGTTCTAGCCCAAAATATAAGGAAGAAGTTGTGGGAACTCTGCACATCACTTCGGATGTGAGGAGTCTCCCGAACCCACGTCGAGAGCCGAAACCCCGTCAGGGGGCTCGGAGATCTTGGCATGATGCCCGGAACACTTGGTGGCTGGATTTTGATCCTGCAAATGAATTGCCAGTTTGGTATGAGGGCTGGAAAGTCACACAGGTTTAAAGGGTGTTTTTATAGGGTGTACACAGGGTGAAAATATAAGTTTTAAAAATTTTGGTATAAGGGTAATGGGCACAAGATGGAGGGAACAGGGCGTGTCTCGTCCTTCTTCTTTCTTCTTCTTGTTCTCCATCTTCTGCTGTGATGTTGGCACTTGGGGATTGGTTTAGAGTAGAGGTGCACTGTCCAACATGGGTGATAGGTATTGGAAAGTAAAGGTAAATATGATATACGTGATTTGTAGTATAAAAGACGGCGCAGCCTTGGGATCAGGCAGAGAGTGTTGTGGCTGCCTTGCTGGTCAGACCTCTGTCTGGCAGGGAGAAAATTTTGTAGATAAGATTTAATAAACAATCCGAAGACCGAACACCAGAGAGTCCAGTCTCATTCTTCAGAGCCTGGGGTCTCTCCCTAGACCACCCAACTCACCTCGGGGGCAGAGAACAAGCAGCCGACCCCGAGAGAAGTGAGCCTAATTCTGTGCTTAAAGCTCTGGTGATATTTTTCCAGGGTTGAGAACACGAAGCTTTTTTTGGTGTTTTTTCAGTTTACTCAGAAACTTCTCGGAAGTTGCAAATATTGGCTGATATTTCTTGAATATATATTTGGGTATATTTCCATGCCATTTGTTCTTGAAGGGAGTGCAAATCCTCTATGGATTAGCTATGGAGAAAAAACAGTGGTGAGGTTTTGAACTATTTGTCCATTGTTTCTGAAGTATTTATCTCCTTCAGTGCCGAAGCCAATTCTGCCATGGCTGCAGAAATAAATCTCCACTGTCATTGGAGCTAGACTGGAGTATAAAAGCAGCAAGTAGGGAGAGGAAATAAAACCTGTCCACTGGAGCTGAAATTGAGTCTTTTTCTTTCTCCTCATTTGGTATTTGTAATCTCAGTTCTTAAATTCAGTGTAACAGAGCACACTATAGAAGGGTCAAGAAAAGATATTTTATAATCTTCAAATGATATGTAATGAAATAGAGAAAATGACACCTAGAAAAGACACTCTCAAGCTGGAACAGGCAGGTCTTTTTCTTTCCAGCAGCCATCTGATTTCATGACTTGGACATCAATTTATAAAATTCATAGCAGCATTTTAGTATAGATTGTAAGATCATTAAAAAAAATTAAAGCATATAGGAAACTGTAAAAGTAGAAGCATTTTCCCAAGAAAAAAAAGGAGAAACTTTGTGAGAGTCTGTCTGCATGGAGCTGTCAGTATGCTGAGTTCTTCTCCATGGAGTGGAGCCAGGGCCAGTGATGCTGGGAGGCCTTGTGGAAAGCACGACAGAGGGAAAAGGCCAAGCACTCCCCATGACTCAGCTCATCTTCCTGCTCTAAATGTCCTCTTGCCACAGTCACACTGCTTAATTTTTCATTACTCATAACAAGAGACATCTGAGATTGCCAAGAGAAATTTAAAACAAAGGAGATTTTCAAATTAAAAAACCATATAAACGGAAAAAATATTAGGAGTAACAGCAGTCTATTAATAATGTAGAAACGAATGATTATTGTACAGAAGAATTCAAGATCTTTCTGACTGAGTAAATGT
This sequence comes from Geospiza fortis, assembly GCF_000277835.1. NCBI lineage: Eukaryota > Metazoa > Chordata > Aves > Passeriformes > Thraupidae > Geospiza > Geospiza fortis. The sequence continues at coordinate 286,956 of NW_005054375.1, forward strand.
TACCCACCGTATATCTTTATTGCCCCAGCCATAAAATCAGAACAATTTAATAACACTTCAGACAATAAATATTAGTCTTTTCTTGAGGAAAGGGTGAGTAGCAATCTGAAAATAATAAAGGCAGTTAAAAGAAAGCCACATAACATGAGCAACCTCTGCTTAACTTCACCATGTTGTCTCTGCAGGTGCCCTATCAGCCCCTTTCCTGCTGAGATAAGGAGATTTTGGGTGTCTTGTCATTCCCACCTGGTGACACAAGACCAGTAGAGCCAAGGCTCACTGACCCCCAGGCAAGGTGGACATTGCTGAGGTGGCAGCAGAAAGCCCTGCAGAGACTCCAGCACAGGGGCTGTGCCTGTCCCAGAGCCCGCCCAGCAGCTGCAGCAGGGCAGTGGGCTCAGTGCTGGGCAGTGGTGTTCCTGGTGAGGTAGTCCTGGAGAGCACAGGAGCTGACATCTCCAGGCAAACATCATTTCTCACGAGTTGAGGAGTACCAGAAATGCATTGCAGAGTTTATGCCCTGGTTAAATATGAAAGAGGCTATGTTCAGACCTGAGCAAGATGCGCAAAAACGAAAGCATTTGGTAACAGATGGCCACTTGAAAGATTTATAAAACCTCCCCCAGCCTTGAGAAGAGAAATTGAATTGCGCTTACTCTGTATGGATGGCAAAAATTCGTGGTCCCAGAAGGTTAGGGCTTCAGTTTCTGGGAAGAGGGCTGTCACCTGCTTGTACCTACTAGAACACAGTACTGAGTTGTTGCAAACTTAATGTGTTGTATACCTTGTGTCACCCTTCTTTATTTCATCTGTCCTCTCCCATGCCTGCCACAATTTATCTTTATTCTCCAGGGAATTGTTTAATGTTCCCTCCAGGTCCCATGTAGGCATCCCTCTGCACTTTTGTCTGCATCATACTCTCCAGAAGTGTTCTTGGAGATGAAGAATTGCCTTGGTTTTATGAATGGGCAGAAAGAGAGGTTAGGGCCTATGACCCAGGAGTGTGACTCTCTGTCCCAGATCTGATCTGTCTTCCTGGCATCCAGTTTGGAATTTTACATTGCCAATCCAAACAGAATATGATTTGAGAGAAAATTTCTTATCTCTCTTCCTAACTCCTCTTAATTG
>NW_005054375.1:288099-301107 GCF_000277835.1 Geospiza fortis
AATTATTCTTTTTACCTGGGTGTTACCTGAAGTCTCTCTCAGTTCTTATAATGAGACTATGCAAGACTCTTCCACACAGTTTGTCAAAGACACAGCCTTTCTTATCCATCCATGCAACAGATTCTTGTCCAGGGTCTAAGCTGTCACCTCACATCTCAAGCTGAAGCAGCCTTTCTAACTCTTATCCATTCAGAATAATTTTTTATATCCAATTTTCCAACGTGCCACATTTACTGTAGCATCTTTGTCTTTGTAAATCCTCATTAACCCTCCAGAGTACCAACATCTGCTTTCTTCTCGAGGTTTCCTTGTGTGATCTATCACTTCTCATCTTCTATACAAGTAAACACTCTTCTTTGGCCTGAATACCAACCTCTCACCAGCTTTCACATTTTATAAAACAATTCTTTCAATTTTTTTATGCTATTCCAGTGCTTGGAAAAGTCTACCCAGCAAAAGTACTTTGTTATTTCTCTTCAGATCCTACTTCAACATCTTCCTTGGCTGCAAGACCAACAAAAATTAAGTATACTGCTCCTGTGGTTGTACCCCTGCAATGCTGATTAAAATCTCCTGAAGTCCTTCTGCACCTCTATGGACCTGCATTCATTTGGTCTCAAATTGTAGATCCAGTGGGTTAGGAATTAGGGCTTTATTCTGTGTTTGTCTGGTGCTGCAATGTGTGCTCAGAAAGTAATTGACCCTTGTGTCAGCATTTTATCAATGCAATTCCAAAAAGGGCACTTTCACTCCATCCCCCATCTTCAGGGTTTTTGTTGAAATTAATAGCTGAGAGAGACAACTACTAAAGCAAAAATTGGAGTTCTGTAGAGCTGCCTCATATTGTGTTAAAGAACAAAAGACCTGTTATTCAATTAATTTTCCTCCTGTGAAGTAAGATAGGTACACCTAGGCCAGCACTAGAAGTCAATCCTCCAATCAGTCTTAAAAGATTCCAACGATACCACTTACCCAAATGAGGATATTTTACAATACAGTGCTGAACTATTGTCCCTTCGTTTCTATTAATATCAAGTTTGATTCTCTGTTTCTGCAAAATTAAGCCAACAGCAACTTTTCCTGTCTCCTTCAATTGGCAAAACCATTCATTTTATTGTGTTTTCTGCAGAGGGTTTTTTACATATTTAAAATGGTCTTTGTTGTCAGTAGAAACAACAGATTTTTTTCAGCCTTGCTTTGCAGGTTGCATTCTGCAGTTCTCTAGTCTTTATTGTTTCTTTCTTCTCTGCTCTTTTGCTCCTTTACTAAACTTGCTGCTCAGAGCAGAACTCAGTGGTTCCTAACTGACCTAATCAGTATCAAGTAAATAAGTAAATGAAAGCAACTACTTCCTGTAATAACTTATATATTAATACATCTGGGAATGTCATTAGCCATTTTCAAGGCAGGATCATGTTGCTAGTTTATATTCAGCTCATGATATACAATGCCCTCAGGACCTTTTCTGGCAGAGTTGCTGCTTCACGAGTTATTCCTCATTTCGTATTTGTGCGTTTGATTTCTCCTTGCTAAGTGTATCACTTTGCACTTGTCTTTATTGAATTTCATCTTATTGATTTCAGGTCCTTCAATTTATCAAGATCATTTTGAATTCTCATCCTGTCCTTTGAGGTGCCCACAACCCCTGCTAGCTTGGTAGGATGCTCAGCTTTTGTAAGCATACAGCGTCCTTTATCATCCAGATCATCACTGAAAATATTTCATAGACTCAAATTTAGATCTGACCCCACTGGAAATGCCCTCCCATACTGACAGTGAAACATCCAAACTTTCAGAAGGGGTTTTCAATTAGTCTTGCATCCATTTTAAACCACTGTTTCCTTGACCATATTTTCCAATATTCCTATGAAAATATTGCCTGAGATGGTCAAGGAAAAAAATAACTGGGAATATCCATTTGCATGTGAAGCAAAGTTTCAGAAAAAAATGCAAAACTTCCCAATTTAACTGGAATGGAAAAAAAATAAGGAGAAAAGGTCAGGAAATAATCAGAAGCTATACTCTGTTGCAGCCTGTTGGGAAGATTGAAAGAATAATTAAGCTATCAAACAGATAAACTGACAAGAGCACTAAAAATTTAAAGTTATAGTGAAATTAATGCATTTCTGAGATTCCATGCAAAATCCAGCTTTTTGAAAAGGATAACAGAAAATGTCCAGCTTCTTGGTTAGATGTAAAGTAGAAATAATGCAGCATTAAACTATGTGAGCTTTAATAACATTTTGTCATTAAAACTAAGCAATTCTGAAACTATATATAGTCACATTACAATGCATCAGCTCTTAAAGGGGGATGAAGAGTCAAGTAAAGATAGGTGGAAGGAAACTCCTTGGCATGTTGTGGAGCCACCAAAATAGCCAAAAGAAAACCCTCAAACAGATTCACAGAAAATAGTCCTGTCAGGGCCTGGCAGGTCACCCAGAGCATCCCCTGCTTAGGGCAGGATCTCCTTCAAAACCTGTTCTGAGAGATGTTAGTCTGACCTCTTCCCAAAACCCTCCTGTGCTGGGGTCTCTTTGGGATCTGCCAGCAATCAACTGCTTAGCTTCACCTACTCTAATGTTGTAGAGTCTTCCTTGAGGAACAAACCCCCCCTTTCCTTTCTGTAATTTCAGCCCTCTCCTTTCAGTCCCAGTCCCAGCAGACAAGGAGAGCAATTTGGGCTGGACAGAGCTGCCAGCCCCTACAGTGGCTGTCAGCACTGTGCCTTTCACCACTGCTGCCAGGAGCAGTGCTGAGCATGGAGTGGGGATGGAACGCATCATCACAGGGCACAGAGCTCTGCAGATTGGTGAAATGCACTGCAGAAGCTCCTATTCTGGATGACCCCAGGCCCAACAACTGAAACAAACTTGATGACATGGGAACAAAATCTCCTTTATTCTGGTCAAAATGAGAGGCACTACAGTGCAGGGGTAGACAGCTTTTTTCCATGTGGGACACTATGCCGTGGTGAAATCTCATTTTTCAATGTCTTATCATTGATCCTTCCTCCTGTTATTTCACCATGGCAACATTTTGGTCCCATTACTGAGTATACAATTAAGATTTCAGATTTCTAATTTCAGACTGCAGATGTACTGATGGATATGAAGCACCCACGCCTGAGATATATTATGTGTGCTACACAGGCAGATCCTCTGCAGCAGAAACCTATGCTTGCTTTTTCGCCCATTACACTGCCACAATAGTGTTTTCCTCAAACCATGCAGCAGCCAGAAGAGAAGTGGAAGGCACTGACGCTACAAGAGAGTGGAGGCAGCAGCAGAGAGGCAGCTGGGGAAGGAGGGAAGATAGTGTGGATTAGGGTAGGGGTAAGAGAGAATGGTGGAGAATGATGGGAGAGTGATAACAGGTCCTGAGGGTGCAGAGCAGAGATGGAGAAAGTAAAAAAAAATGGGACATGAGATGGACTCTACTGGGTGCTCAGCAGGATGGAAAGGAGATGATGTGGGCAAGGTAAGAAAAGCTTCCATGTAAGTGTTAGAGAAAAGGTGGCATGTGATGAGAGGCATGATTAAGGTGGAGGAGAAACAGAGGGAGCAAACAGTTTGGGTGGAGGGAGGCTATCAGGTAATGGAACAGACTAAGGAGGTGAAGAGTGACAGTTTTCTCCTCCCAGCTGTAAACAGAAATGAAATGTTTCAAACGTCTGAGTAGCCAGAATCTGCCCAGGCATCTGCCTTTTCAATCTGAGATAACTGGGGATGATTGTGGCAGGCTTCCTCCAATATTACTACACTTATGAAATTTAACTCTTTACAATTTAAAAATCAGCCACATATCTTGAGGGACAAGCATTATACTGAGAGTTTTTAAGATATGAGCTTGGCAATAAGAGTGTTTGCAGAGAAAGCATTTCCTCTCTGCTTGAATTCTCCTTTATCTAAAAAAAATAAAAGTAAAATGTAATAAAATGTACCAGAATGCATGACACCTAATCACATAGCTTCTTATTTGTATTCAGCAACAAAATCCTTCTGAGGCAGCAGTTATTAAGTGCACAGTATCCCATAATGCTCTTTAAATATCATGAGCAGGAGCAGCAAAGCACAGGGGAAGTGAAAGTGCTGTCTCATGGCTCTCTTGTTTTCCCAAGCCAGTGCCCAGTGCACATTGCATTTTTGGTGTTTGAATTGTGCCTGCTCATCCTTGGTGCTCATGGGGAAGACAAGTGGGCCCCAGTCAGTTCTGGGGGAAGTCTGGGTTGTCAGTAGTGTGGCCACTTTCAGACAGCACTTTGGAAAGCTATTTATTTCAGTCTCACCATGGTGGGATCTCTGAGTGACAGGGAAGATTGTAGACAGAAAAAAGAAGGTGGGGAAAAAAACCAAACAACAACAACAACAACAAAAAACCCACCCAAACCCCAACAACAACAAAACAAAAACAAGCCCCCACAAACAAAAAACAAAAAACCCCAACAAACAAACAAAACCCCAAACACAACAACAACAACAACAACAACAACAACAACAACAACAATAACCAAACAGAAAAAAAGAGCAACAGTGTCCCCTTTTTGCTTTTTTGATTCCAAAACTCAGATTCCTTCAGTCCAGACAGAAGAGAAACATAGGGCTTTTGGGGTAAGTGATGTCCATGACTTCCTGCCTGACTTCCACTCAGGGGGGTGTAGTCTGAGGTTCCCCCTTTGCAATTTGTCACGTCCATCAGTTTCACCATGAGCCGCTGTGAGGCCATTGCATCTCCATGAGCCAGCCCAGCCCTTGATGGGCACCCTTGACTCAGCAAGAAACCCCGAGGCTCTGCCTCTCTGCTGGGCTGAGGAGCCAGCAGCTCTCCAGCTGGGATTTGGGCCCAAGAACCTGCACTGTGCTTGGGAGGACAGGGGACCAGGACACCTCCTGGCACAGCCACTGCTGCCTTGGCCTCTTTTCTCTTGAACTGAAGCCAAAGAAGCACAATGGATGTGCTCTTGCCTGTGGCAATCCCCAGGGTGGGCAGGAGGCTGAGCCCCATCCTGAGGGTGCTGCTGGACCTCTGCACCCCTCTAAAGTGCAAGGGCCTCTGAGCAGTGGGGCTGAGGTTGCCAAGGGACCCACAAGGCAAGGATGGGGCACGTTCCCCACCCTGGAAAGGCTCCCTGTGCCTCAAGAAACAGCAGAGGGGTCTTTGCCAGCTGCCCCTCATGTTTCTGCTTCATGGGACGGAAGGATCAAGGCCGGCCAGCAGCACTGGGATAATCCCTGGTGCAGTGTGAGGGGGCTGGGTCATGGCTCCTCATGTGTGCCGTGGGTAAGAAGCTGACAGCTGTCTGCTTTGATAAAGCTGAATTTCATAAAGGACCCATCTTTCTCCAGGTTGCTGCGCTGTTTATGAAAGTGTCAACAGTAGCTAAGAATCTTTTGCATTCCAGACATAAAAATACTAGGGATTCCACATTTTTATGCTTTTAAAAAGCTGATATAAATGCATAAAAGAAAGCTGAAATCCATGGAAATTACTGCCCTAAATTTTGTGTCCCCATATCCTAGTAAACTTAGAGGCAGACAAGAGCTTCTTTTAAGGAGGGCAGGGAAAATCCAAACAAACAGGCAAGCTCATAGACTGCCTAGATGTGAATTGCATTTTCTTTCTTCTTGATTTGGTGAAAACCTGCTTGCACCTGAGAAGAGGAAAAGTCTATCTTCAGCTGCCCTATTTACACAACAAGAGTGTGACCAAGAAATCAATGCACTTAGCAGAGGAGAAAGGTACCTCATAGTAACTAGGTCATAAACACTCTATCTCTCTTTTGCCTTGAAGCCCTGCTCTTCTTCTATTTATTTTGTGTTTCAGTACAAAAACACATTGCTCTTTCAAAAGCTTCATTGCCAAACTTCTCCTTAATGTGAGCTTTTATTTTCTGAGCACTGGTGCATTGACAATTGCAGGATGTGTACACACTATGTAGTGTCCATCAGAGAGAAACAGAAAATACCAAGGCCTTGCCTTGCAATAACCCTTTCTGCAAATAATGCAAATAAAATATTCTTCCCATTATTTATGTTGAACATTTACTCAAGGGCCAGATAACCCTTACCCATGTTGTATTATTGATGTTTTATTGATAAATGTGATAGGTGTTTTACAGGGTTGAACACACATATTTTAGCGATGCAAGCTGAGACAACCTGGATGAGGAAAAAGGCAACTTGACCTGAAAACGAGCAAGCCACCTTACAATTCTTCAGTTTTTCTTTGTCCAAAGAGGTTTTGCAGCCCCAGTGCAAGAAAGTGGTGGGTCTCAATTCCATTCACTGTGACATTTTCCCCCCACAACCCCACCAAGTTCATTGCCTGCTGTGTAACTGCCGTTACTGGAGGTACATCCAGGTCTCATGAAATCCTCATGGGCAATGAGACAGGTAAAAAAAACCACTCAAGTTATTAATATTTTGATTATTCCAGTCATCTCAAGCAAGGGTAGTGGTAAAAGTGCGATCATTAAATTCTGAGAAGGTAGTAAGTCAAACACTGCTGCAGAGCTCTGCCATGGCCCCAAAATGCGGCAGCGATGAGATCAGAGATTAAATGACACTTCCAGAATGTTACAAAATGAAATTTGTTTTTGCAACAGGAATGCTAATGTGTCTGAGCAAATGTATTCACAAACAAGGACAGTCAGTGCAAGGGGAGACATGCTTGGCAGAAGTAATGACAAAGGAGAAGTTAATGGGCAGCTAATGAAATGGGAATCAGCAACAAGGCTGAGCTGAATTGACATGCATTGCTCCTTTGCCCACATAGACTCTTGGTAATTCCAGCAGCAATTCCAACTTTCCTCAGAGACACATCTTGGATGACAGGAACAGCACTCTGGGTAGAGTTTCAGGATATGTTGTAGTTCTTAACAGCACAGCCTGTCCATTGCCAAAGTCAGGATTTATGGGTGGGCAGGGAGGAAGAGGAGGAGGAGGAAGTTGCTATTTCCTAGAAAAGACTTGACACGGAGTGAGCATCTGGCAGATGGCACCTGGGTCTCTGAGGAGTCAGCAAGGCTGAGGGGAGAGCTGTTAGTGCTGGGGACTGTGGAGGGGATGGATGAGGGTAGGAGAAAAAGGGAAAGAAAGGGAGGAGTAAGGGTAATGATGTGGTGGTTCTGCCTGTTAATCCTGATGACATGCTGCTGTTGTGCCTTTTTATTTCTTTTTTTCTCTTTTTTTTTCTTTTTTTTTTTATTCTAAAGAGCAACAAATAAGAATTAAAAAATGCAGAACTGCTTGGCTCAAAAGGTTGTTTTTACCCAAGCTGCAAATTCCAAAGGGAAAAGCCTTTCTCCAGTTTTGGTGGAGAAAATGTGTTTCTGCATAGAAGTTCCCAGGTATGGAAAGAAGGAGACACATGTACATGCACTTTTTGAGATTGGTGTAGTTTAAGATTAAGTGCAGGCAAGCTGGTCTCTTATTTTCACAGTGGAGGCTATAAATGACAGTCCTGCAGTTCAGAGAGGGAAACTGTATTTTAAAGTTTCATGTGGGAAAGATCTGAGGTATTTTGGCAACCACTTCCCTTAAAATCTTCTCTTTACTTTTAAAGGGAAAAATATTTGTTGTTGCTGAATTCATCATACCTGACAGAAGTTTGTATAATCCTGCACAAAACATTTTTTTTTCCTTGGTTTATGCCATTAATGGAAAAATTTCACTGCAAGAGATGAAGTAGATGAAGTAAATTTTATGGCTAAAAATAATAAATTCAGACATGATAAATTTCAAAGAGCACTGCAATTATGAAATATTTAAATATGGATTGTTTTGAAAAAATGTATTGTCTACAGTAATTCTACCACTTGCATTTCTGACATGGGTTTTTTTGGAACATTTAAGCCATGTAGTTTAATAAGAAGTGTTTATGTGCCAGTGCTGGAAACAAGGACATTATCAAAAGTGTGAGTACAGAAGGTAATTTCTCTGCATCCAGTGTGGCTGTAATGCTTCCTGAAGTCCAGACCTTCAGAACTTTATCTTGATTTCTCTGTCAGCCTAAACAACAGCTGCATAACAGCATTCCTGGATCAAATGGAGCACATTGAACAAAGTGACAGAGGATAGATGAAATCTTGTCTGCAAAGATCAGGGAGGAGACCGGGGAAGCAAGTCTGTGGAATTGTTCATCTTGCCTGCTCTAGGAGATGGACTTCCAGGGTTGTCATTGTTTAGGCAAGACTTTTTCACCCCTCAGTGCTATGGCCCCCATTTTCTGCTCCTGCTTATTCGAATCAGTGCATTCCCACAACCAAAGGAAAAAGTGGATTTACAGCAGTTACAGAGCCCTTGGACATGTCCTACACAGATCAGCCACCCAAAGTCCAGCAAGTTACAGATCCCTGGTCTATCCCAAAGAATATCTTTGATATTTAGCAGAGGCTTTTACCCCACTGACATAGTGCATTTGTCAGAGCATTAAATCTGTGTTAAAAGGAAACTCTTTCATACCAAAGCTGTCAGCACTGTCATTTCTGTTGCCTTTAATGACAGAGCATGCAATGAGAGACCAACCCTATTTTAATTTCATAACTGCTGACTCTGAAAAGCCACTATTCTCTGGCCTTTTTTTTAGTGTTTTCTCTCATAACAATTACAGTTTGTTGCTTAAAGCTGCAAATTACAAGTTGCATGCTCCCCAAGCCTGCTTTGCCCAGAACACACCTACATTAAAAGAAAATCCTCATTTCTTCTACCACAGTTGGTGGGGACTCAGGAAAAGAGGAACATTCCTTCCATCACAGATTTCATTGTGTGGTAAATTCTTCCTCATCTAGATATTAAAAACTGTATCATAATATATTGATCTTAATTCTTAGTGGGTTTTCACAGTAAAAACTGTTTTCCTTTGGGTGTTGGTCTTGTTTGGTTTTGGTATTCAATGATTTTTCAGGTAGGGTTTTTTCATTAATTTTAATCAAATACAACATTGTGGCAGGAGATGGAGAAATTCACTGCAACATCTTTGTCAGTCACCATATCTCTCTCCTCATCCCCATGGTGAACCTCATACCTTTGAATGTGGGCCAGGAATGAGACAGGAAGGGCAAGTGGCTACCCAGGTGTCTGACTGTAGGTCTGTGCTGCAGAAACTCTGCACAAGGTGGGACTTCAAAGTGATAATCATAGAAATTAAATCAATGTGTATATTATGTCATTTATAGTCCAATGACATTGAAAATGATGTTTTTTAGTTACTAGTAATAAGTTAAACTTCACTGCTCAGAGCATTTAACTGTGGACTAAAAGTGCCAAAGAATACTCAGATAACAGTGGCTTACTAAAGCTACTAAAAAGAAGATAAAACATGTAATTAAAGTTCACTGAGGGAATATTCTCTTCAAGAAACATATGTACACTACAAATACCTTTAAAAATGTTACGTTTTCTAGTCAAATATCTGAAGGGAAGAAAGTAGCTCTATAAGTGAAGTTGTTCTCTGCATAAGGCAGCACCCAGTGCCTGGTAGACAACAGAAAGGGTTTGTACACCTGGCAATAGTGAGTGACCATTGAAATGGGCAGCTATTTGGCAGAGTGGCCATAGACCTCTGTCAGCAAAAATACCTAAAACTTTAACAGCCTTCAAAGCACAGTGTACAGACGTGGAAACCACCTGGCATATAGCACACAGCTGTATGATATTATTTTATATAATTATTATTAACAAAACACAGCTGCTGGCTGATGTAGATCCAGGCTTTCTGAGCTGTCTGTTTTTCTGGAGGACTTTAGTTAAGAGAACCAAAGCTGTTCTGGCTGTCACCAGGGTGACCATTTTCTGCCAGTTGTTTTGTGTCTGTGTCTGTAACCACCCAGAAATCCCAGCACTGACTTTAAAAGCCTGAGAAGTGTCTCCTCTTTCCTCCCCCAATAGCATGTATTTTTTTCTTTGTATTGTCATTTCTATTAAGAGGTGTTTAAAGTTAAATAGGCACTCCTCTAAAAACAAAACAAACAACCAAGAAAACCCCAAACAACAGCAACAAAAGACATTTTGAAGCAGTACTTAGTGTTTTCTGGTGATATGTGCTGTTTTGTATCCAGACTCCGTGCAGTTCCCATAGTCTGCCAGCCTCAGAGCTGTGACACTTCTGAGGTTCAAGCCTTCAAGAGGGGGTTGCTACTGAATTGCCAAGACTTAAAACTTTCCAGTGCCTAGCTTATAACTTCCTTGGACTAATAGGTTTCTGCAACAGCTCCTCAAGCCTTTCACATTGTTACAGTATGTATTTCAGCAATTTCAATATTGCTGCCTATACAGCTCAGTCCATCTTGAAATGGAAATGCATGATTAACCCATTCAATGATTTCACTGCGCTATAATGAAAGCTGTTCATTAGTCCAATATTTGCAGATGAGAGTGGACTTGGTACATGCAAATTATTTCACTTAAACCTTGCACAGGTAGGAGTTAATTTGTGATCATAATGTGCTTTTGCTGCCTTTACTAAAGATAAACAAGGCAAAAAAAATTCTTTTGCAAGTATTGGAGTGTTCTGACTTCATTAAAATATCCTCAAGTGCATTTTTAAACTGTTTAACCATCTTTAACTTTTCTCTGGTGCTTTCATAGTGGACATTGTGTCCCATCTTTAAAAAAAGTAATTACATGCCACAGCATCCAAACTAAATAAATGAAGTTTCAAGTACCAGATCTGGGAATAGTTACTCCATTTCCCTTATCTTGTATCCACACACTTTGTGCCTGTGAAAACATACTGTCCATGTGACTGAGAATATAAGAATCCATCTTCTCGCAGACACAGAAGAACTCCGAAAAACATTTCAAGATCTGAGAATTTAATTCGGTTAGTTCATTTAATGTTTACCTTATTGCAACAGCAAGAACTACCTCATAAATAAATTGTCAAAATCAAATGTCCCTTTTTGACTTCATTTTCTTCACATTCTTCTATCAGTTGACAGTGATCAATAGATAACCTTTCCACAGCAGGGCTGAGGACTGCAGATATTCCTGTATGTTGAGACATTTCTGGTGTCACTGACTGACAGCAGCGTGGTCTGGAGTGGAAGAAGAGCAAGGAAGACCACAGTGCTCTAAGCTGCCCTGCAAAGGCTGGTTAATCCACGTGCCCCACTGCTCCTGCCCCAGAGGAGTCTCTGTATGCATCGGCCACTGCACCAGGCAGGCTGGGTTTCTATTTACAGCACTTCTCTAAATCTCTTGGGAGCATTAGCTAAAATCTTCCAGGCATCCCAGATTCAGGCTACACTGCTTTTCTCCTTTCCAGTCTGAAGTTGGGGCTTGCTTTCTGACCTCCAAAGAGGTTCAGGTACATACATGTCTACATCCCACCAGAAAATGAGACTGAGGCATCGGTGTCACCGTGGCCACCAGGTTCTGATGCGTGGCTTGTGACAGAGGCAGCCTTTTATGCCATATTTCTTTCACATCTCAATGAACTGTTAATTATTCCTTGCAGTTCAGAGAACAGAGTTCACAAAATCATCTGGCAAAGTGTTTCTGAGAAAAGGCACATCTCCCAGGGTTATGGACCCTCTCTGCTAATGAATGGCTGAGTGGCTCTTGGGTTTCCCTTGAAGAGATCACATTGCATATTTTTGGCTGAAATGGGAATCAGAAGATTTCTTCAACCAAGGGAGACAGTACAGCATGTTTTATTTTCTCATTTTAATATACATTTTTGTATCTTCACAGGCACAGGAGTGACAGAATGAAGAACCAAAGCAAGTAAAACTGCTTTTTAACATAAAGCACAAATTTCCTTAATTGGATGCTCTGTAGATACTCGGCTTTTGGAGGAAACATGTTTGACAACATGTGAGGCTTTTCCATGGTTTCATTAAATAAGTCACTATTTTTTTGAAACAGCAGAGGCAAGTAGGCAGCATTAGACATCACTGCCAGAATAGTCAGACTTCATTACATTTTATTGTGACTCAGCTCAGGGTTTGCATAATGGCAAGGTGTCACGTAGTTGCAGTATTAGATCAATGGTGCCACACTCTACAAGCTTCGGCTTGGCCAGTTCTTGGCTTTCATTCTGGAGCTGCAACATATTGATGAAAATGGCCACATACAATCTCCAAAAAAACTAATTTTCACCATAGGTTGAAATGCTTAAACAAGTTAAAAGCATATTGATCCTCATGCCTGTTCCTTCCACTGTAACTGCTGCAGTTTAAGGGTTTTATGAACTGTGAAGATTTTGCTTTGATTTCTTTATTAAGCTCTAGAAATGGCAGAACACTAGAACATTTTATTAGCTGTATCTATGAGAAAAGAGGAACCATGGACACTCCATCATCTTGGAAGATATTAAATAGCGAGGAAAACAAGTGTTTAAATTTGGATGATGAACTTTTTATACTTAGGCCTATCATTTATTATTGCATTTGTAAATCATCTGCCACCCGGGAGTTTATAATCTGATTTGCCTCTAGGCAGGTATTTTTCAGCTTGTTCTGTCTGAGGGGCTTCCTTGCTAGGAGAAACCCTTGTCATTTAATAGGACATGGGAAGGGTGCCAAAATGATATATATATTCACTCATGGACTGGAAAAAAAATTCACAGTAAAAAATGAGGTCATTTTTCATGTGCTGCTGGTGAAGGATAGACAAATTTTAGGCACATCTGCATGTGTGTTGGTTTGGGTTTTTCCCTGTTACATGGAGTATTATCAGACACAGGACCACGGGTGGGAAAACACTACCTTAGTGACACCAAGTTATATATTGGATATAGAAATAGAAATTATCACAAACTGACAGGGAAAATGGAGAGAAGGGGCGCATAAATTGTTCTGTTACTGCATTTCTCTTTCATTTCTGGTCGCAATCAAGTATTGGATAGATAAATGTACTGGTTCACCACCAAAGCCCAACCGGGGCTAAAAGAAATTGCCAAAATTAGGAGTTGTGAAATACTCCAAAAGTTAATTTACAGTACTGTGTTTCAGAGTAAATACATGTTCAATTTACATCTTCAAGCTTATATTTCACCTGTATTTTG
>NW_005054375.1:301147-301528 GCF_000277835.1 Geospiza fortis
GCTATAAGAATTAGAAGCATAATTTATTTACTTTTAATAAAGATAAAATTTCTAAGAAAATATCAAAACATGATGTATTGCCTATTAGTATTTTGCAGGATCTGAAACTTACTAAATGCATTTAAATGTAAAGAATAGCTGTAAAATTTTGCCTCTTTCATATACAAATGAAAAGTTTAAGAGGCTGAATCCAGCACAGTCCAAGAATCTAGCTTCTTTTGATTTCTTTTAGATTTATGTAGAAAAGCCTCCAAAAATAGGGATGTCATTTTTTTTTTCTTCTTTCTTTCTTTCTTTCTTTCTTTCTTTCTTTCTTTCTTTCTTTCTTTCTTTCTTTCTTTCTTTCTTTCTTTCTTTCTTTCTTTCTTTCTTTCTCTCTCT
>NW_005054375.1:302083-341048 GCF_000277835.1 Geospiza fortis
TCTCTCTTTCCTTCTTTCTTTCTTTCTTTCTTTCTTTCTTTCTTTCTTTCTTTCTTTTCCTTCCACCACTTCCTTCCTTCCCTCCTTCCTTCCGCCACTTCCTTCCTTCCTTTGTCAGGCTATGTTGGTATTTTTCACAAGGCTTATTCACAAGGCTCACAGGTTACAAATCGGGGTTTACGTTGGATATAAGGAAGAAATTCTTGACTGTGGGGGTGGTGAGGCACTGGAACAGGTTGCCCAGAGAAGCTGTGGATGCCCCAGTCCCAGAAATGCTCAGGGCCAGGTTGGATGGGGCCTGAGCAAGCTCCCTGTCTTCAAGACAATTCAGGCACCGACAACTCCACTTTGTTCTTTCTCTGTGTCTCTGATCTGGCCAGGATATTCAATCATAATGAAAAAATCTGATATAGTAGTGAGCATGACCCATTAACAATTTTGAAACTAAGAGTAGTCTACAAGCCTTCTGCATCATTCAATTCACCAGAAATTACTGATAGTCAGAATCTGGGAGGTGAGGAAGCAGAATAGTGAAATTATCTAAGTACTCTGTTAACTGCACATTGTTTCTTCACTCAGTAGATTGTATAAAAGTGCAACATTTTTCTTTGGGAATGTTAGATTCCTGACCAAATTCATCCATGAGATACCAACTAGTGCATAGCTTATTTCTCAATGATTTGGCTAGTGTGTAGGCAATTTGCACACCTAGACACATTAAAAAGAGCAATTCCTCTGTTTGGTTTCTGGGTTTACTGTGGTTGCTCTAGGTATTTTCCATTCTTGTGATGCTTGATGTAGCAGGATTATTTTGAAACAGGAATAATACTCCACTTCTCTTTAAAATTGTTAAGCAACATTTCTCCTAAAACACAATATGTCTGCTTTCCTCAAACCAAATAGTGAAAAAGAAATCTGCCTGGGGGCACGAGTCCTGAGCAGAGTCCAGTTTTGTAAGCCTGTGAAACCCTTGGACTCACTCAACAGTGCTCCCTAAGGCAGGTTGTTTCCTTGTGTTGAAACAACATCTCAGTGGAGTTCCTTTGTTCTGTGATACAGCTTTGGTGTTTTTCAGATGGATTCAGTTGCCTGAACATATTGGCAAGGTCCTTTTTGATAGCTGGGAGCATAGAGTTCATGTTTGTCCAGGATTCAGAAAACATTTTTTCTGTATAAGAAGCTCACATGTACAAGGTCTTGGAAACAGCCAACCTGGGTGCAGGGTCTGGCTGTCTATATAGAAAAGCACACCTAAGGACTATCAAGGTTTTGTACAAAAATACAAGTTTTCAAATCTTTGGCGTAAGGTTTTCCTACTGCCTGAGACTATTATCTGTTTTGAGGGAGAAATGCATGAGAATGGGAAATAGAGAGTGATTCTTGCAATTAGTGTCTTCAAGATTTTAATACTACAGAATGTATTCAAGCCAGTGCTCTTAATATTCAATGATGGATATTCTCTGTTTCAACCCCTCCATGACCCTGTGGGAATCCCAGAATGGGTCAGGTGGGAAGGGAAAACAGTGAATCATCTGGTCCAATCTCCCTGCTTGAGCAGGGTCATCCCAGAGCACACGGCACAGGATTATGGCCAGACAGTTCTGACATATATCTCCAGTGAGGGACACTCCACACCCTCTCTGGTTAATCTGTCCCAGTGTTCAGTCACTGCACAGGAAAGTTCTTCCCCGTGGTCAGGTGGAACTTCCTGTGCATCAGTCTCTGCCTTTGGTCCTATTGCTCAGCACCACTGAGAAGAGCCTGGATGCATCCTCTCGACACCCCCTTCCAGATACTTGTAGACAGTGATAAGATCCCCTCTCAGTTGTCTCTTTTCAAGGCTGAGCAGGCCCAGCTCCCTCAGCCTTCCATTGTAAGAGTGGTGCTCCAGTCCTCTAATCATCTTTGTTGCCCTGCACTGGACCTGCTCCAGGAAATCTCTGTCTGTCTTGTGCTGAGGAGCCCAGAACTGGACACAGCTCTCCAGACACCTCACTGGGGCTGGGTGGAGGGGCAGGATCCCCTCCCTGCCCTGCTGGCACTGCTGTCCCTGATGCACCCCAGGATCCCCTTGGCCCTCTTGGCCCCAGGGCACTGCTGGCTCATGGACAGCTCATTGTCCATGGGGCCCCCAGGCCCTTCTCTGCAGAGCTGCTTTCCAGCAGGGCACCCCCAGCCTGTGCTGGTGCCTGGGCTGGTCCTTCCCCAGGGCAGGACCCTGCATTTGCCTTTTCTGAATTCCAGACCATTCCTGTGCCCCTCTGTCCAGCCTGTCAAGGCCCTTCTGAAGGGCTGCCCAGCTCTCGGGGGGATTGGCCACTCCTCCCAGCTCTGGGTCTGCAGTGAGCTCACTGAGGAGGCCTCTGCCCCAAGTCACTGATGGAGAAGTCAAATAATACTGGGCCCAGCATTGAACCCTGGTGGATACCTGTGACAGGCCTTTACTGTGCCACAGATCATGACCCTCTGGGTCGGTTCTCAATCCACCTCACTGTCAACTCATCCAGTCCACACTTCCTGAGTTTTCTTATGTGAGTATTGTGAGAGACAGAATGAGTTTTTGAAGTTTAATTATGCAGTTTGGGGAGTGTGTGCATGAGAAAAAACATTTTGATCTGTTTTAAAGCAATGGCCTGATGAGTTCAATGCTTGTTCTATGAGAAATACTTCATAATTATTTACTTTTCACCATTTCATTCATAGAGATATGCATACAGTTATTGCAGCCTCTTCCTCCATAGAAATCTTCTCTCTTTCAAATGGAAAGGTCTTTTTTTTCATAGGTTTCTTTGTTTGTTTGTTGCCTGTCATCACCTCTGACTGCTTGGGGAAAATTTTTCATTGTAGTAAAGCCACAGAATGACATCCTGCTCAGGAAGGAGTGTTATCCAGCCCTTGTGAAATGTGAACACCACTCCTTCTGTACCCAGTTATAGACAGGAGAATGCAAACTACACACATCTTTGAAGGTGTGGGTCCCACTAAACATGCACAGGGACATAATTTCTAGCTTTCTCCTTCAATTCCTTTCCCTCTAACATTCTATTTTGATTTTGACCCCTGCTGCCTATCCAACTGATGTTTTCATCAAGCTGACTGTGATGATTCCCTCTTCTCCCTCTGGGCCTGTTAGTAATCATTTAGAGTTCATATTTTTCTCAGGTACATCACATTCATCAACAAAGGGTTTTACTGACCATTTTATTGCTTGCCAACGCAGTCTTGCTTTAATTCTTCCTAGCTCTGGTTTTTATTATCCTGCCTATTTTTAAACCACCAGCAAACATTTGCCTATTCACCAGCTGCCTGTGCTTTCGGATGTCTTGGGATGAGATGCAAAGTGCTGATCCTACTGCATATCACTGTAGTATTGCACCTGTGACTCTGCCCACTGTAAAGCTGACCTCTACCCCTATTCTTCTTTCTCTAAACTCTAATCAGCTATTAATAAGTGTCAAGTTAGCTTCTTAAGAACCTTTGTTGAGGAACCTTGCCCTTTAAAAGCTCTTTAAAAATACCAGGATGTATTTAACAAAATTATACCTCTTTAACAGTCACTGATTCCTCCAAAGAGATTTGACAAGTCTGTGCAGCATGAGTTCCCTTCTCAAAGCCTTACAGGCTCATCTGCCGTAGAGAACAATTTTTCCATGCTTTCTCTAACCCTTTCCTTTATTGCAGAACCTACTGATTTTCCCAGGACAGCTGTTAGATACACTGTACAAGTACAAACAACAAGTACAGCACAATTTTTCAGCCATGGATTTTAAAGCATTTCTGAAGTTGTGCAGAAAGTAATTGGCAGAGGTGGAAGCAAGAGAGAAATTAAAGGAAAAAGAACCGAATATACCCACAAGCAGGGAGTGTACAAATCCCATTTTTCTTCAGGAAAGTTTTTTAAGGAACAGATTTAGACCCCACAGAATGCAGAAGAAAGATTCTTGCAGAATTCTGTGGGCTTTGGGTCAGATTTTAAATCCTGAAACCCTCAGTATCCTGCCAGCTCCCTCATCATACCAAAATGTACTAAAAAATCTATCAGAAGACTGGAGAATACTTCAAAGGAAATATGCACAGAACCCCATAGGAGAAAGTGTGTTATAAATGTGAACTCAATTTGATTTACTCCTCTCTTTGATAGCAGAAATATCCTGTAGCTGAAAACAGCTGTGAGCATACTCTAATATGGAAAAACACCATCAGTGGTCTTCTTGTCCTTGGGCTGCTAGTATAAAAAAATCAAGGATTTCTGCTAGTCATGCAGGTAGGAATTCACTATATTTGTGCATAAAATGGAGGGGGAAAAGCCATTGTGTTGGTTTGCTTTTCTTCCCCTTTGAGAAAAAAAGGATTTAGATTTATCAGGTCCAATTTAGAAGGTCAAGTATCCACTGGATTGGAAGGAAAAGCTGTAATGTCAAGATAAATTTCAGAGGTCAGTTTCCTCTACCTTGGGACTTTATTAAAGGACTTAAGGACATAAGATCTTCTAGTTCATTTGCATTGTTTGGACATGTTCTCATGCTTTTAATAAAGGCTGTGTTGTTTCTCACTGGCTGTGCACAGGAAGGTTTAAGGAAGGCACACAGGATGTTACACATAAAACACACCATGGTGGAGTACGATAGAAGAGATTCTTGCCCTCCTATAAACAAATGGGAAAACTTACCAGAAAACCAGCAAAGAAATGCATGTCATGAATAGATAGCACTCTTTCACATTTTTGCAAATAAATGTTACAAAAATTTATTTATAAATAAATAAATAAACAGTAAACACTCTACCACAGGAAAACACTTTGGAATTAAGTTATCATGGGGAAAACATGTCTCTTCTTTGGAAAGGCCATTCTGTAAGAAAGTGTGTGAGGCTTGTGTGCATTTAGCAAGATGAGGATGGGAGGGAATGTGGATGCTGTTTGTGGATCCATGAGGGAGAAGGATGAATAAATTCTGTTTGGGAATTACAATTCTGCAGATTTTACATTTTATATGCTCAGAGATAACCATTGTTGCAGAATCTAATAGACATTGGAAATCTATGATCTGTGATAATATGTCCAGTCTATATGAAGTCTCATGTTTATCCATACAGAACTGTTATATGTGGTACTAAATAATAACAATTTTTAAAAGAATTAAATTTAGAATTATTTCTCAAAGATAAGTATACCCTCCAGTTATTCAAAACTGTCAAATAACTTTTAGTTGCTGTTAGAATACATGGTAGCATTAGGGAATCACCACTGTAACTCCTCATTTCCTCAAAAAACATAAGGTATGAGCCTTATGGATGGTATCGACTATTTTAGAGGACAAAGTATCAATTCTGCCAGAGAGAAAGATATTCCATTTCAAATTTTCATGACTTGCCCAAGATCTTTCTTCCTTTCTCTAAATAAAACAGAATTGTTAAGATTTCATGGCAGAGTTATGCAAGACAAGGCATGTTGGACATAGCTGACATTGTTGGGAGGGGTGATCCTTGGTATACACTGCTATCAGTTGATCAAAGCCTCTGCAACATTTCTGGGATACCAGGGGTCCTCTTGAAGAATTTATGCCTGTAATGCAAGCAAATTGTTGAGACTTTCAATGAAAATCTTCGAAAATCTCCATACAAAAGGCAGAAAAAGGCAAACAAACAGAATAATCTGGCTGATCTTGTCCTTGTGAGTAGCCAAATGCTGTTGGGATACAAAGAAGTAAGAACAATGACAGTAAACATGAAATAAAACAATAACAGCCACTTGAGATGGAAAAGGAGACAAAGACTGTCTGAACAGCAGCCCACCTTTATCTCCACAGGTCTCAGATCTTCAGAGAAATTGTGGGAATTTTGTAACTGCATTGGTGACTCCCTGCCATGCTGCATCACAGGATTCTTGTACACAGAAGGTGCAAAGGAGTGTTCTGGTTCTGAAACAGGCCTGGCCAGAGGGACAGACACACGGACATATATGTCTATATATACATATATAGCCATATGCATAATAGGTGTAATATCTGTGTATATACAGCCTGTCATAGGCTGGCAACCCGAGTACAATGAGAGAAACCAAAAGGTTGCTTTCAGAATTGCTTGCTCCTTGGAAATTGGAACATGTGAAATTAGTTTGTTATCATTACCAAGGTTTTTGATCCATCCTGAAGAACCCAAACTAAATTGTTTTGAATTATGTTTTTTTGCATAGACCTTGCCAAGAACATGTATTTTCTGACTCTGTATTTTGCTGATGTCCACTGGCATCTAGAATTGCTCATCTCCACAGAGTGCTTGTAGCATGGCCAGTATCTTGTGGAGAACTTGAGTATCTCCTTGTTATAAAATCTTCGTTTCCTCCTTTCCCTAGAGGGTATGTGAGGCCTTTTGGATTTTTATCAACTCATTACCACAGGACACTAATAACCTCACTCAAATTCTTTGCAGTGGAGAAGAAGTTGCAGTGGAGAAGAAGTTGAAAAGTGGGACTTTTTTCCAAAGGAAGCAAACTAGTTAGAATTATATATTTTTTTCCTGCTCAAACTGGAAACAATCAAGAACTTAAAAATAGTTGAAGAAAGTAGTATTTTTAAATATAATCAATCAGCTCAGTTGTCAAGATTTGCAGCATTTGACAAAGCAAGAGTCTTCATTCACCCTCAGATTTATCATATGGAGTGTTTGTGCATGAGAAATTCTCTAACCCTGCAGTGGCCACAGAAGTATGAGATGTCTTATTCACTCTGTGTCTTCAAAGTATTTGTACTTCAGAGATGACAAGAAAAGCCTCCATGTAAGTAATTTGTGGGATGATAAGTAAAACAACAGGTCTTTCCTTCTATGAAAATACTGTCAGGTATCAATTTTTTAAAAACAAAATTTATGTGTAAATAGTCAGAGCACTGAATGAAGTGATGGGTACAAAATGCAAATCAGATGGGATGGGGATGATTCTCCAAACTTAGTATCTAGCTCTGAAAACCCTTTCAGAATTCCTAAATAAGTAGAGCATGCAGTGGGGAGTGAAGCCATTTTGAAAGTAGGACTTAATGCATAACTTTCAAGAAATCATTTTTCTTTTAACTGCATCTTAAATATTCAAAGGCATTTTCTCTGCAGAGCAGCTTTTAAGGGGATTGGTATGCCAGACACACTTCATGTTGTCCTTATCTTTATTTAAACAAATCAGCTTCGTGCTCTGAAGTATCAAACTAAAATCTGAGCTGAGCAATGTCACAAAAAGAGCTGTTTGTACATACAAATAGCATCAATTGTACCAAGCACAACAGAAAACATCGCCCACTAGTAAATGTATTCAACTATGAAGTGCAAATTTTTGGCTAAGGGGCTCTACATCTAGGAATGTTTTGTCCAGAAGAGTTGAGTTTATTTAATATTAACTAAAATGATAAATCCTGTTAAGAAAATCTATTTGATAATATTCTCATGCTTGAAAGGAATAAAAAAGATAAAAACATATTCAATATATTTAGATCTTTGTAAGCTCTATGGTCATAAATTAATAAGCTATACATTGACATAATAATGAGTCATAGAATGACTTCTGGAGCAAGCAACATCTTGAAACTCCAATGAGCCAAACAGGGAATCATCTAGGATTTTTTGGTTAAAATCTTATGGAAAAAAATTGAACATATAATGATAAATACTGTAAGTAGGAGATCGGGGTGCTTAAACTCAAATATTAGCTAAAAATCCTCACCAGTTAAATGTAAATTTACAATAATTAATTTTCAAATTGCGCTTTACGTTTTATAGGCATTAAAAGGCATTTCCAGGAGTTTTTTTGATTATCATACCATCAACAGACAATACATGACTAACAGCATCTGACACAGAATACCTTGACTTCTAGATTTTGTGTTCCATAGTGACTAAAGCACATGGATTTTGATCCAGAGCTTGGTGTTAGGTGAAAACTCCTATTGGTTTTTATGGATTTTGTAATTACCTCACAGTAGCTCTTGTACCTCCTTTTGTTAAAACTGAATCAAAATGGTGCTTGTGATTGCCAATCAGTAGCACTGGTTGGATCATTTATTCCTATGTGTGAGGAATACTGGATCACATATTTGGGAGTTCAGACCCACATCAGCTTTCTAGACAGAAGGAAAAAGAGAAGAACAAAAAGCAAGGCAAGGCAAGGTGGGTTGGCTGAATATACAATTAATGCTTGCTTTGGGATAGTGATTTTAGATATTAGGTGTGAAGATTGGTGATATAGGTGATATAAACTGTCATAATTATAAGCATAGAGGACCATAAAATATATATATTACAAGTTGGTTCTCTGTATCTGGTACTCTGCAAGACAGCTTGCATGTTGAAAGCCTTTTGCTGGTCGTGTAGCTTCAGTGAGAGTGGACTAAAAGCTGGGAAACATTTTGAATTTTACCTACTTGATCTTAACAACAGGCATTTCACCTATATGTACCTTCACTGCTTTTCTGGATGGAGCTGGTGAGCTGAATCTGGAGAGTGCCCTTTAGTCCACACAGCATTTGAACTCCCTGGGGACCAAGCCTGTCAGGTAGTTTTGGGCATTTAAAGGGAAAAAAAATGTACAGAGAGAGTAAAGCTACCCAGGCATTACTGCAAATGATGCTATGAATCATTAAACCAAAATGGTATATGAAAATCTTTGATGATGCCAATGAATCTACCAAAAAAGACATCACATTACTTTAGCCTTGGATTGTCCTTCAGTGATTTCTCATCGAGCCCTGGTGCTTTTGCCATTTTCTCCAATTGTCAAGATCAGATAAAAAATGGATATTCCTTTATGTACCCTGGAAAGTATGGTTCATTGCTGTTGTATAAGGATCAAATTATTGCCCTATTCAGTCAGCAGCTGGAAATGCTGTATGAGGCATTTAATGCTTTCTAGGAAAGAGAGAATTATGTAAGACACAGAACAATAAAAGCACCAAAATTAGTTTTGTTTCAGATTCAAAAAGTTTACTAATTTCCAACAAAAATAGGGCCCTTGCTGTGTTATGAACAGATAATTGGCAAGTAAAAATTTGAAAGAATGGTAGGATTTAAAAAAGGACTTATTTTTTAACTTCCTAATGCAGAAAAAATTGAGACTGTATATGGAATGATCAAACCTTCATAAGAACTGTCTAGCAAAGTTAAAGGAAGATTTTAAGTCCTGGTCCAAGACTGTAACCATGAGGCTGTCCTCATTTTTGTAACTGAGAAATGAGATGGTGTAAAGTTGACTCCTTAAAGTGGTTGTTGTTATTTCTTAAATTATTTTTAATATGGCATTGAATTCTTATCCTTCTTCTTTCATAATAAAAATAGTAATGTGCAGCTTGGAAAACACCTACTATTTTGACATCAATAAATTAAATAAATTCTTTCCAAAATTCAACAGCAATGTTAAAATGAAGAAGCATATTAGAAGAGATTCTTTGGACAGTTTCAGGTATACTTATTTGCCTTTAAGTATGGGCATTTAAATGACTATAATTAGAAGGCTGGGTGGGGATAAAGCAGATTTGATTTTCATACAAACCAATAAAACTTCCAGAAGTATTTCATTCCTGTGTAGTGTTAGGAACACCTTGATGTGGTTAGTATGCTAGAAATAGAAGATACAACCTCGTTTCCACAGAAGCCAGCATGTGATTTTCCCACTGGCTCCAAAGGCAGCAGCACTGAGCAGTAAATTAATGCAGAAAATGAAACAAAGCAAGATGTTTCTTTACAAAAACAAAATGCTTGTTTTGTGCCAATGCCAAGGCTGATGCCAATGCTGCTACTATATTGATGTAAACTCAATTACATCCCCTGCAGCCTTATTGAAATTAAACTTAAAAATTAAACAGCACAAAGGCAAATTCTTCCAACACAGCAGAGTTCTATAGATTAATCACAGGTGTTTGAGTATTGAATGCTTAAAGCTACTTTTGTACTCTCTGATGTGGCCATGTTCCCCCCAGCAAAAAGCACAACAACAGAAGCCAAGAACCCACCTTTCTTTGCATTACATTCTTCTCAGTGACAACTGATTTTCCTTGGGACTCTGTTTTTCTGTACTGCTCAGCAGGCAGCATGAGTCAAAAAACTTCAACACTGGAGCTGATTGTGGAGAGTGGATTTATTGATGCAAAACCTGCAGCAATGATATTGAAAAAAATTCCTTTTCCTGAGGTCCTAGGCATTAAAGCCATGACATTTAGTGCAATGCTCTGAGTCAGGGTTGTCTGTCATGCCTTAAAAAAGAAAAACTAATGACTTGTCAGAAAAAGTCTTTGATATATCTGTGTGGTTTATATTCTAAACTAAACTTCACCAAAAGTTTTGTTTTTCTGCTAGAGAGACAAGGCACACATGTAACAAGACTTCTGTACTTGACCATTGCTGTTGCAGTTGGTGAAGTTTGACACAAGTTTCCATCTGCAACCCCAAATTTTGATGTTTGACCCAAGTTTCCAGCTGCAACCCCAAGTTTGTTGCTGTCCCAATGTACTGCTGTTGCAATCCCAGTTCTTTCAAGCCCTTAGTAAATAGCACCCCTCATATAACAGAGACCTTTGACTGTACATAAAACATGTTGGTGATCAAGAGAGATGATCCTCACAGTGATGACTCTTCATATTGCTATGGAAATTACCTTAGGATATTCTGGTACTGAAGGTGTTTTTTACCTAGACTTCATTAAAGCCTTTGACACCATTTCAAAGTGTGGGACAGCATTCCCCTGATGAAATTGGCTGTTCTTGGCTTGGGTGGGTATGCTCTTGGCTGGGTGAAAAACTGGCTGGAGGGCTGGGTGCAGGGATTGGTGGGGAATGGACTAAAACTGAGCTGGCACTGATCACTGGAGATGTTCCCCAGGACTCAGTGCTGGGGTGAGTGCTGTTTAATGTTGTTGTCAACAATCTGGGTGAGGGGATCAAGGGCTCCCTCAGCCAGTTTGCAGAGAACCCCACCTTGGATGAGAATGTCAATCTGCTGAAGGGTAGGAAGGCTTTACAGAAGAGTCTGACAGTCTGGATCAATGGACTGAGGCCAGATGTGTGAGGTTCAACAAGGCCAAGTGCCAGGTCCTGCACTTGAGTCACAACAGCCTCAGGGAACTGTCAGACAGGGGGAAGAGTGGCTGCAAAGCTGCCCTGCAGAAAAGGACCTGGGGGTGCTGGTCAGCTGCCAGCTGAACATGATCCAGGTGTGCCCAGGTGGCCAAGAAGGCCAATGGCACCTGGCCTGTGCCAGCAATAGTGTGGCAGCAGGACCAGGGCAGGCATAGTCCCCTGTCCTCGGCACTGGTGAGGCCAGACCTCCAATCCTGTGTCCAGTTCTGGGCACCTCACTGTGAGAAAGACACTGAGGTGCTGGAGAGAGTCCAGAGAAAGACAGAGCTGGGGAAGGGCTGGAGCACAGGTTTGGTGAGGAGCAGCTGAGGGAGCTGGGGTGTTTATGCTGCATGAAAGGGGGATCAGGGGAGACCTTTCCGCTCTCTGCAACTCTCTGAAAGGAGGCTGCTGCAAGGTGGGAGTCAGTCTCTTCTCCCAAATAACAAGAGACAGGATGAGAAAAAATGGCCTGAAGTTGCACCAGAGGAAGTTTAGATTGGACATTAGGAAAAACTTCCATCACAAAAGGGATTGTCAAGCAATGTAACAGCATGCTCAGGGAAGTGGTTGAGTCTCCATCCCTGAAGGTATTTAAATGACATGTAGATGTGACACTTATGAACAAGGTTTTTTGGTGGACTTGGAAGTGCTGGGTTAATGGTTAAACTCAGTATCTGAGAAGTCTTTTCCAACCTAAATGATTCCATGTTTTGGCATTTTTTTTAGAGCTTCTGTCTCCTTTAAGTGCTGTGTCGCACATGTGCCTGAACATATTTAAAGTGCCTAGGTATTAAAAAAATAGCCTTACCAGGAAGTTTGTTAAAGTCAGTTTGACTTCCCTTTTGCATTACTATGCAGTTTAATAGGAGGTTTCCATAGTGTTCTCTTAAATTGCTTCCAGTTTCTTCAAACTAATGCTGCCAAGAAAAGCAGACTCATTTTTGCCAAATGTTAATATTCTGGATTAAGAGAAGATCCCACTGTTTTCTCTAAATCTTTTAAAATGTCTGCAGTCCTCAAATCACTTTTATAAAGAAAAAAAAGAACCCTGCATGAAGCATTTTATTCCATTATTGAGAATAGTAAAGGATAATAGTAGGGAATGGTTGGAGAAGAAAAATCTTGTTTAAATCCCCTTTAAAGATACCACACAGAGCAGCAGAAGACTCCTCTGTGTTAAAATGGAATATGGTTCAACAGCAGCATATTCTGCTTTCTGCACAGCTGAAAGCATTTTCTAACATATTTACCTTCTGCCTTAGCCAGTGCACATTGTCAGAGGGAATTAAGGGCACTGTTATGTAACAGCCTTAACTCGAGGTCACTAACCCAGTAACCTACCTCAGCAACTCCATTGTGGGTCTCATTTACACTTACCCATTTTCACTTATTCATTAAGTGAATTTAGCTCTCACTTACTTGTTACACTTACTTATTTTCAGCATGATTTCACTGACTTCATTTCTAATGTATGTGTCCTGACTCTGTTGGCAGCTCAAGATGGTGGTTCAGAAAGGGCCTATGCTCATCTTAAAAACATTCTCTCTCTCTAAACTCAATATTGCAGTTCTTTTAGTCAATACCTGAATGATTTTAAATCCCCTCCTTGATCTATGTACTGTTTGTTTTATTTGATAAACTCCTTAGTTCTGGGGTTTTTCCCCCCTCAGGAGTTTGAAAGCACTAGCTGACTCTTCTCTCTGCTTTGTTTATTCTTAGTGTCATTGCATGTGGATTACAGGACAGCCAAAATAATACTTTCAAGGTACCATAAACAGCCCTAAAATGAACGTTCTGCTGTAAATGCAACTTGCAAACTCCATTTTATCTCATTAGATTTGTGCTTACAAGTAGAGGTCAAATTAAAATCTAGAAATACTCATACTTCCAAAATCTGTATATACACAGTAAATATAGGAGGGATAATATCTTAAAGTTCAGATACATTTAGTGAATCTCAGTCTATAGCCAGACACCAGATTTTAAGCAAGCATGAGGGAAGTTGTACTATGTACAAAAATCCCAAAGATTTTGCTAAAGTGGAGCAAGTTTCTCTCAGTGAATTTGTAACACTCTCCATTACAAAGACCAAGATTCCTAGTGGGA
The DNA here is from genome assembly GCF_000277835.1 of Geospiza fortis. Taxonomy (NCBI): domain Eukaryota; kingdom Metazoa; phylum Chordata; class Aves; order Passeriformes; family Thraupidae; genus Geospiza; species Geospiza fortis. The sequence continues at coordinate 315,280 of NW_005054375.1, forward strand.
CTTCTGACTCGTGTTCAGCTGTCAGCCAGACCTTGCCTTGAGCTAACTTTTATTTGAGGAGGTTGGCAAGGTTCAATAAGCTGTGCACAATACTCTGCATTGTCTTCCATCAGTCCTTTCATGTGGTGCACTCACCAAGCTCTGGCTGCCTCTGGTGACTGCCAGCATCCCAGGGAGGCTGGTATTGGCAGAAAACTCTCCAATGGGACAGGAAGTTTTATGTGAGTTGGAGGAGGGCTCACAGCATGCTTTCCTCTTTTTTCTGCAGCCACACTGCACCTCATTACCAATTTTTCAACACGATCCTTTCTGGTTGATGGCTAAAGGGGAAGGCTGCATTTGCAGATGACATTGGCTTGAGCATGGCTGTTTTTCTTGGGAATTCAGAACGTGTTGATGACAGAGTCCTCTCTGCTGATTTACTACACACAAAATAAGGCATACTGCTCTGGTTTCTGAGCAAGACAAAATTAATCAGCTTAACTGCCAGTGCCTTTAGAATGTAATCTCTGTTAATTTACACAAATGTGATGGAGTTCACCAAGGATGAAATATCAAATCCTCATGAATGGTCATGATGCTGCTGTTCAAATGGTGTACATACTTCTAGAGGATCAGATGTTACTAAACATTAAGGTTTAATTAGCAATTTATTTTTTTCTGACAAATCACAGGATCAGCATTTGGACAAGATTCTTGTCTCCTTACTTTGTTTGCTGATAAGACCTTACTTACCACACACTAATTTTTGCCTGTTGAGGTCACACTTCTTGTTTTTATGTTCAGCACAGGATTTGGACTGCATCAGTTGCCTTTTTTTATGACTAAATTAATCTCTCCACCTTTAGCACTGGATTACTAGCAAAACAATTTGAACTTTAGCTGGCTTCTGTTAGCTTGGATAACTTTGAACACAACCCTTGCAGATGATGTGAACAAGTCAGTATGAAACACTAATATTCTTTTCCAGCAGCCTTTCGACTTTGCTGAATACAAAATGAGATTTTATTGTCCCAGCTGGAGTGGATAAGGTCACTCAGCCATTAGTCTTTGCCAGAGTAATTTAAGGCCTTTCTTAAAGAAAGAGAAAAAAGAAGTTTGATCCAAACTATAATAAAGTTGCTGGGACTAGTACCCTATTTTACTGATTCACAGAGATAATCTTTCTGTTTCCTCTTTCCCTAGTTAAGGTCAGATCTCAAGTGAAAATTTCCTGTAATTTCTGGTAAAATTATTTTTCTGTTTTATTTATTGTAACATTAGGCCTTGGCTGGAGGACAGTGTATGGCAAGTCACATGTGCTGAGGTACATTTCAGTCATGACAGAAGTAAAGCATTGAGAGGAAATGGAATAATGAATATTTTTGTCCAAAAAGTTGCCCAGTCTGGGTCTGGTTTTGGGTCTCCAGACCCTCTACCTGTCACAAGTCCCACTTGGTACTGACAGTGCTGGAGGTTGCTTTTACCAGAGCCATATCCCATCTCCAGCAGTATTTTCTCAGCAGTCATTTATGATATCCTAATTCAGCACTTCTCCTTAGAGTCAGCTCTGACATTTAAATGCATACTTTACAGAAAGTCCAGCTGTCTGTTTGGTCTCATATATATTTTTCTTTTATTTTTATCTTTTTAAGTGGCCGCAGTAATGCGAAGAATAGAGATTATTTTGCTATCCACCTGGTTCTGAGTGAAAATGGAAGTGTTGATTTCACAAGTGTACTCCCACATGGTTGGGGTCTGGGCTTTTTTCTCTGTAAACCACAAAAAACCCTTGAGAATGACTGAGGTATTTTTGTGAATAATCCCTTGCATTGTATGGCCAGGGTCACGAGAGGCCAGGAGAGCTCAGGGGAGGCCACTCTCCATTGGAATTTGTTCCCTTCATTGTTCTGCCAAAGCTGGAGTGTTTTGACCTCTGGGGCACATTATAAATCTCTGTTACTCATTCAGACTTCTGCTCTGAAGCATTCACTGTGGAAAGAGTAGTGGACTCTGTGTGGTTCCAATGAAATTATTCAGCCCCCTTTAATATTTCATACATGTGCAGAAAGCACATCATGTGAAAGCATTCATGCCCTGGCAATGCCATACAAATAAATGCTGAAGAAGTAAAAGTTGAAAATGGGTTTTATTTTACCCCCATTTGCCCAATTCAGTGCAACACAGCTGGGTACACAATTTTAAAACACTTAATTAGCATAAAAGGTGGCATTGCTAGTTTTTACTGCAAGGGATGCTTTCCCCCTTTTCTTTCTGTATGGAGAGGCTCTCTCTGATTTTGGTAGTCTGGGAGAGCATAGCACCCCAGGCAATGTGCAAGAGACCTGTCTGAAAGTTTTGTGCTCCTTTTTTTTTTATATCTTAAAAAAATCAGTTACTCATGCAGCTCTTCACACTTGAGTAACAAATCAAGGGGCAGCTTGCAGCTCCTCACACAGTGAGTAGAGAGGGCAGATTTCTGCCCTGAAAGGTGGAGGTGCCAGAGCACTATGAGTAAACACTGTCAGCTGCTTCATGGCCCTGGGGATAGAGGGAGAAGGGATGGTGTTGTGTGCTGGAGGGTCAACAGTCAGAAGAGAGGCAGTGTCAGAATGTCCTGCAACCATTACACAGGGTGTTAAATAAAAGTAGATTTTCAAAAATTAATAATCATATCTACAACATCCAATTCACGAGGTATTTGATCAGGTCAGAATGTAGACGTGCATTTCTAACTGGCTTAGGCCTTGATGACGTCTAAGTTTCCAGTCTGCAACTCTGAGTCTATGTTTCAGCACTTGCCTCCCTTGCACTTTTTTCTTCCCCTGCCTCCCTACTTCTCATAAGCACACACACACAGATGAAAAACTAGAAGCTCTGTGAATTCCAGGGTTTTTTCTTTACAGATTCCTATGTTTGTTGTTATTAAATTAAAAAAAGCATTTGTGTTAAAATTCATGCTGGTTTATTCCATTTTGTGCTAGTAAAAGCATTAATGAAACCTACACTGAATGCCGAAAAGAAGAATTCATTCTGTTGTACTGTAGCAAGTAGTTTAAGACCACCTGTGGGCTTACAACAGCTGGAGTATGAAACACTATTAAAATTAATGCTCTATTTAATTCATGAAAGCTACCTGTGTGGCATCTGACAGATTTACCTGGTTATAGGCCAGCTCTGCTCCCTCTCTCGTTACTGACCTCAGCCCACAGTGTCCACTGAAGATGACAGAGACAATTCTTAAATGAAAGTATTGCTGAAGCAGGCAAAACTCAGTCAGTACCTGTAGTGACAAAATAAAATTTTTAGGCACATGGTATGCTGAGGCTATTCATGCTTTCTGCAGATTCATGGAATAATTTAAATTTAATTAATGAAGCAGTTAATAGGTACTGCACTGACTGCAGTCAGTGGATCACTTCAGCAAACACATTTTGTAACAGTAGGAGTTCATAGAAGGTATTATCAGGGAAACCAACCAGCAAGGAGTTTGAATAGTGTAATCTTGAGGTAACAAAAGCATGAATAACCATTTAAGGCTCTGGATCAGATACAACTGGCTGCAGAATGGTGATATTCTTTAAGCGTGCCCAACAGGATTTGGACTGAACCCAGGAAATAAACCAAAACCCTAGGCAAATTACTATTAAAATACAGACAACATCAAAGGCAAGAGCAAGGAAATAAAAAGATTGAAAGAAATGTTTTGGTGCAAGGATAATTTATTTTCATTTTATCAACCTTTGCACATTAGAAGATTTTTTAGTTTCTAGGACTGCATATTTTACAGCCATATGAATACAGCAATTCACATTTTCCTTTTCTACTGAGCTTTTCTCCAATGTTTCTCCATTACTGAGTCCATGTTTTTATTTGTTGTTTGTTTTTTTTTTTAATTTTCTATCTCATTTTCTCAAAAGCCCTCTTGACATTAAGAGAAAGGAAAGAGAGATAGATGTTCTCTTTCTCCTCCCATGTAAGTTAGAAAGCAACCAGAAGAATACAAAGATTAAATTTCTTTTGGCTGTTACTGTGACAGAAAAATAAGTTCATTAATTAAAAATTTTTGTCTAGAGAGAAACACAGATGGTTAAAAGAGAGTTGCCTGTTCTCCCAAAAAAGAGAGTTAATAGTTCTCCCAAAAGATGCTTGGTGCAGTGTCCCTTAAAGTCAATCACATCATATGATCCTAGTAACAAGCAAATACAGTCTAGACAGATCAGCACAAAATTTGAAGGCCCAGCTCTTCTATCCATTCCTGGAAAATTTCCACTGGCACAGAGTCCCATCAGGGTACCTAGAGCTGAGATTCATCCAAAGATGATGAGAAATCCCTCTGTGCTGAAACCAGAGTGGGCAAAACCAAGAGAATGAAGTTTGACAGAGCAAATGACCAAAGTAGCTACAAAGTCAAATACAGGAAACTGCATCATAAGTAGATGAAAAAATCAATTTAAGCATGAGACACACTTGGATACTGAAATTAAAAGTAAAGTGTGTAATCACTGTTAAGCCCACTTTTGTGCTCTAATGAAATCTATGCTGTGACCAGATGGATTTTCCATATTCAGTAATTATTCACTGGAACTTTTAAAGAAAACTGCTCAAACAATTGTAGACTAGATGGCTAAGGACTGTATGTCTGTAAAAGGGAATTACAGGTTTTGAGCAGCTGCTTTTGTGTACCAGGGGTTTCTCCAGTCCTCTCATCAGCAGGCAGGTAGCACCATGAGAGTGTTTTGTGGGAAAGGTTTAATTTTGGCACACAGAATTCCAGACAAAGGGCCAGGGATGGTGGGATGGTGTGGTGCTCCTCTGGATCAGGTGCTGAGGAGCTCTTAGGGAGACTGAGACATGTCAAGTGGCTGGGATCCTATTTCTCCCTCTTTCTGGGCCCTATCTTTTGATATGGACGCAATCTGGGCCCCATCCTTGGATTTTTTTGTAACAGCTCTTGAAGACATGAACAACCTTCCTTTAAGTCCCTGCTCCATTCCTGTCCCACAAGCATGACTTGGTCATGTAATCCTTTAACTGCCTCTGTGAAACCAATAATTCATGAGATAAACACTTTCAATTTAAGCAGTGCAGTAAGCTACACTAATTTCTGAATAAAGGCATCTCAGTTATGAATTAAAAGGTTCTCACATGCCAGGCTCCAGCTTTCTTACACATCCATGCAGAAGAACCAAATAAGGGCTCTGTACAAAAGTGATTAATAATTTCTCATTAAGTTAGGGGAAGTGCAATAGAAGTTATAACTGGGGAAACCTGCATGCAGATATCAGATATCAGTCAGATATCTCCAGTTTCTATCTATAATAAAAGGTGCCAACTTCAAAGATTTTGTTACAAAACCACTTATTTTATATTTCCACTTAAATATGCTCTGGGGGTTTTGCTAAATGCTGACTGTCAGAACAAAGGGTCAAAGCTTAGTGCACATGCATAAATATGTTACTCTAATACCTTTTATTTATTTTGGTATGCAGCTCCCTTCTTCTATTTGTCTCACATCTGTCACTCAACAAAACTAATAAATAAATGTCACATCAAGACAGGGAATCCCCTTTCTTCACACTGCTGCCCCTAATTTAACTTCTTTATTCTCTAGTGAAAAAATAGGAAGGCTATTATATTGATTTTCTGTTTAAATTTTTTGAACAAAGGAAGTAGGCTGACCTCATTAGCATGTGTTTGGTGATATCAGAGTTAAGTTCTGGGAACTGTCATCCATATCATCCCTGAAGTCCATTTCCTAAATGAATTTTAGCTTTGGATGCTTCTGAATAAACAGAGATTAAGCCCCTTCCATTTTTTTTCCATGGTAGGCAACAGGCAGAATGCAGGAGAAGACAAACTCCCTATCCTGTTAAGAGTCTAAGCCCCCCCTCAAAAGTAAAACAAGGTCTTGGAACCTACTGTCTGACAAGAGGTCCAATGGCTTGCAAATTTGGCAAGCACTTCATGCTAAATCAGATTAACTAAATCTCCTATGCTATGTATCTTTCTGTGACTTGCCAACAAAAGACATTTCTGAGACTAAACACTGATTTGAAAGGAAGTTAGACAAATCCGCTCCAACAACTATCTTTGTCATTCCAAACAGAATGGGAGCATTAAGAGGAAAAGTGAAAAAAAACCACAAAACCCCACAATTGCACATAGCTCCAGAGAGATGCAGAACTTTACCATAAGTGACCTGGTGCAATTTTTTGCATTTTATAGAAGTGAAGTTGAGCACAAAGGGTGGAGCACAGAGCGACAGTATCCTGACCACCAAATCTGTCCATGCCCATTGTGCAACCCTGTCTTTGTTTTGGACAGCCAGGCCTCACATTTACTGGGCAGCACTTCCAAAACACCCTGCTCCTTGGAAGTTACAGTACAAATAGGTTTTAAAAATTCTTGTGGTTTTACCCCAGCTGGCATCTAAGCCACTGGAGTTAAGTCACAGTCACTCATTCACCCTTTCCAGTGAGACAGGGAGAGAATCAAAAGCGTAAAACTGAGAAAACTCATGGGTTGAGATAGAGTTTAATAGGTGAAACAAAAGCTGCTCACACCAGCAAACTGAAACAGGAAAGCCATTCAGCACTTCCATCAGCAGCAGGCAGGTGTTCAGCCATTCCCAAGAAATGGCCTCCATCCTGTGTGACAGCTGCTTGTGAGATGCCATAACTCCCAATGTTCCCCTTCCTTCTTCCCCCAGCTCACGTGCTGAACATGACATTTACGGTGTGGGATACCCCCGTGGTCAGCTGGGGTGAGCTGCCCTGCCTGTGTCCCCTCCCAACACCTTGTGCACCCCCAGCCTGCTCACTGTGCGGTGGGGTGAGAAGCAGGAAAGGCCGTGGGGCTGTGTAAGCACTGCTTGGCAATAGCTAAAATATTTGGCTCTTTCCATCACAAATCAAAACCACAGTCCCTTACCAGCTACTGTGAAGAAAATTACCTCTACCCCAGCATGAACTAGCTTACCAATGTAATTGTTCCTTTACCCTGCTTTGATGATGCCAAGGAAAAAGACGTATCTTGTTAGCTTTTCTTCTTAGCAAATACCTAGATATCTCCTAAACATGTTTATATCTATCTATGCTTCCAGGCTTTGTCCACAGAATATGCCCTTCTGTCTCTGTAGGGGGGTGTTAGCCTGAACCCCAAATATTCCCATGGTGTTAGCTCAGGTGGCTCCACATGACATGACATTCTTCAATTTAACATTATCCTGATTCCCCATCCTTAACTACAGAGCACTGTCAAGCATCAAGGGCTGGGCCAAGGGCAAGCTGAGAAAGTTCACAAGACAAATAGTCTCCTGGGAGCCATCCTTCCCCAGCCTCATCTGTGCCACTGACAAAATTCAAAATTATGGATGGGAAATGTAGGAAAAAGAAAAGGTACCTTGTTGTTTATAAAAATACTGATGAAAGGATTTCCTTCTCTTTATTAGGAAATAAATAAATATTTAAAGTGAACAGATGCAAACAAGAAGCCTCAAACTAATTCACTTTGGCTAATCAATTCCACATGGAAAATAAATTCATGCAAATCTGAGTCTTCGCATGAACACACCTTTTCAGTGACATGTTCATGAGGTCATTTGTTTCAGATTAATAAATCAGACAGTTCTACCAGCAGCATACTCACCAACATCAACCTCTTTAATCAACAGTTCATTTGCTTCATGGAGGAGACTTGGCCTCCTCATGATTGCTATTTTCTGGTTAAGAATGTGCTGAAGCTGTCGGACACAGGATGCAGATGGGTTTCAAGAAGGACTGGTGTTTGTTCTGCCCAGTGGAGCATGCTGGAAAGCTCTCCTTGTACCCTGCAATATTGGGCTTTTGTCTGGTAAGTCTGTGTCAACAAAGCACAGGCAAAGTAATTTCTAGCACACAAACAATTGGAAAATAGAGGATCAAGGACCAGCAGAAATCTCAGAATGGGACCATGTGTTCCTTTGCACTGAAAGTAACAAAGGCAAAATTAATATATCTTTATTGATATGTTAAATAAATTGAAGTTTCTTATCCTATTAGTGTGATGACATCCACTGATCCAGTAGACTGAATTATACTGATATTTTATGTGTACAACACATCCTTGAAATTTTAGATTTTGTGGGGGGAAATATTCAAAAAAGTAGTAAGAAAAGAGGGTGAAAGTCTGAAGTTCAACTTTCCCCACTGAAATCGGTGGTGAGGTTGCTGTTGGTTTCAATGCATCAGCCTCAGAATTTTGCTGATGCTCAGAAAGCATGAACAATCTGTAGGATGCTGCTTTTCAGTCACGGCCATCTTATGACCTAGAGTTTCCTTTTCTAGGAGGGCAAGATCCCCTCCTATGGTAAAAATTCTCACAGTCTCTTCTTGTGGTCTTTGGAGTGTGTGCTGATTTTATCCTGATTTTATCCTGATTTAAGGGACCTCTGAAAGGTGTTTGTGCAGCCCAGCCTGCCCCTGACACACTGGTGTCCCCTGGGAGTGACACTGCCCAGAGGGATGGTGTGTGGAGAGGGCACTCTGGCCCTGAAGCATAGCAATTTAAATATGATCTACCCCTGGTTTTTTGGCTGGTAGAAAAAACTTGTTTGCAAGTCAAAAACCTGCTTTTTTTAACCAGCTCCAGTGTGTGGGAGCCAATCATCAAAACATGGTGTCTATTTTGGTCTTGTTTCATTATGTGGGGGTCCTTAAATTCAAGCTCTGAGAGGTTTATCATAAGTTGAACACTTCATTTTCAGAGGTGCAGATTGAATCATAAAAACAGCCCTTGGAGAAGGAATTTGTAATTTTACTGTGTAGTGTTAAGCTCAACTTTTAACTCCATATGCAAACAAACCTGATTAAAGATGATATCCAAAGAGCAAAAAACATAAGTTTTTTTAAAATTTTCATTGACTTGGAGTTTGCAGGTCAAATGTTTTCCCCAGTGAGCCATGAAGAACTGTAACTTGTGTGTATAGCTTTCAAAGTAAAATGCATGCTGTCATGTGGCCCTGATCCCAACTCCCTGCTCTGAACTGCCAGGTAAATGGTAGGTATTTGTTGCATACTCATTGCTTTGGGGCTTTTAAAGGTGAGAAAGTATAACTTTAAAAACTTATTTCAAAATCTGATGTCTTGTACTTGCCTTACACTTGTTTCACTATCCAGTTACTATGAGAATCAAAATGGAAATTTTGATAGTTCCTGTGATGCACTGGATTAATAACTGGAGAACTCTAACAGGAGGAGCAAAAGGGGGAGACATCCACTGGATTATTGTTCATGTGCATGCAAGTGTTAAAAATGAGAAAACTGAAATATAAACCTTGTAAATGGCCACTTTGAAAAGAAAAAAAAAGAAAAAAAAAGAAAAGGAAAAAAGGAAAAGGAAAAGAAAAAAAGGAAAAGGGAAAGGAAAAGGGAAAGGATCATAAACAAATTCATTTGACATATCTACCAAACTGGGCCCTAAAAACAAATATTCTTCAAAGTTTGACTGAAATCCATTCAGAAGAGAAAAAACCTACCAGAGCAGGTGCACAAAACCTTGCAAGGCAGACACAGCCTCGGTTTCTTTGCTGTTCTTTGGAGTTCAAAATGTGAGGAGCTGAGTAAGCAGAACAAAAAACAAATAGTTAGTGAAATGCAGGAGGAAATGTGGTCAGCAGATCACTAAAGCAGCATTATTCACCTGGACTTTGACTATTTAGCTCAGTTAAATTCATGATCCATAAAATAGAGAGCAATAAAATCCATTTTTTTGTTGTTGTTGCAGTGTTGAATTAAAGTATCACTAATGCTTGAGAAAACATTGCTCTCACCCAGGCACTGTGGTGGGTTGTTTAATCAGGAAGCTGAGCAATTGCAGGTTGTTATTTCCCCTTGACAAGTTTCAACCCCAGCCTCTTTCAATGCCCTGCTACCTTAAAGACTCCCCTGAGTGCACAAGGCTGAGCTCCAGCACCAAGACAGAGCTCCAAACTGTCACACAACAAACTCACAGGGTTTTGAAGCAAAGTTTTTTGGGTTTCAGCCCAAAAATGGGGCTGCAAGTGATGAAGGCAATCCCTGCACCATGCCTGCCCTCCAGGACTGGGACATGGGCACCCATCCCTGGGGAAACTCCGAGCTGAGCGAGGTGTGTGGGGAGGAGAAGCCGCAGGACGGGGACACTGGTGTCCCCTGTCACCTTGGTTTTTTAAGATTTTCTAAGCCTTCTGATGTTGACATTCTTGCAGTGAACTTTATCGCACACTTTCTGTAAATAACTCATTGTTTTGTCTTCCTTTATGGAGGAGGAGAGAGTTGATGGACTGTTGGTTTGAAAAGGGAAAAGAAAAGAAAAGGGAAAAGAAAAGAAAAGGGAAAAGAAAAGAAAAGGGAAAAGAAAAGAAAAGAAAAGAAAAGACATAATGTTGCCTCTAAATGTTAAAATGTGATTTACAAGTGAATGAAGGTGATGGCAATTCTTGATAAAATGGATTCAGATATTCTTCATAATTATATTATTGTAATAACTGGAAGCTGCAGTAAGATTTTAGTCTTCCATTGCTCTAAACCTTCCAGTGAAAAACAAGTTAGCAAAAAATATTCTGTGCTCCAGAGGGTGTGTTTATGCAGTTTCAGGCTGTAAACATGGATGGAGCAGATGATAATACAGAATGGAAGAGGGAGAATGGAAAGGGGAAAATGGGGGTTAAATACATAAAAATGAACATATGGCTAGAATTGATTGCAGCAATAGTTTCAGCTCCCTCACACTGAATTCTTTAATCTTTCATTTCCTGGCTTATAAAGGAAAAGGAAATAATGAGAATGCAATAAAAAAATGCACATTTGTATGTTAGCCTGAGAGTACAGAATAGTGTTTTTACTAATTTGCAATTTAGAAATATTCTGTGGAATGAACAATGAAATTCTCTTAGTCAGGAGTCTGGCTCTGAGTCATTGTGAGGGATGCAAGCTCACAAGTCAGTCTTCTCTCCAGGTTTGAGGAAAGTCCTTCTGTTTCCAGACATTAGATGCTCCAGTATTTAGCAATCAAGAACACTGATGAGCTTTCACAGAAGTAAATTCCTGGTTATTTCTTGGGTTTTGCTGACAGATTTGTAAATGCAGAAGAGTTCTGAATGGGAGGCTGCACTGAACTGTCCATTTAAGAGTGTTAATAATGAACAAATGGAAAAAAGTGCAGGTAAATGACAGCATTGATAAGAGGCAAGCCTGTTAAGCAAACAAGTTTTACTTAAAATGTTTACATTTTTTAAAATTAAAACTTAAAGCTTCAGAAGCATTTTTAATATTTAATTTTCTATTTCTCGTTTCATTGAAATAACTGGACTGTAAGTAGACTCTTTTTTTGCTTTTAGTCTTTCTTTGTCCAGTGTGAGACAAAGTAAGAAAAAATAGTGTAAGAGAATTTCATCATAATTTAAAAGGAGAACAGGGCATATGAATTTCTGTGCTAAGACCTCTGAGACAGGAAAATGTGGAGGGGATGATAAAAGTGATTAGCTGAGAGCATCTCCCTACATGCTTTGGGCCTCATGTCTTCAGCTGGTGAAAGTCACCATAAATACATTGATTTCTTTCAAACCATGCCTGCAAAGGATCTGCCTCTTTAGTTTTAGAAGTCTAATAATGCACTAAAAATAGCCTGTATTGACAGGCTTTTAAATGACAATGTTTAAAACAAAAACATGTGGTTACCAAAAAGAGTGATTTTCAATGTCTTGGTGCTACCAGAGAAAACTGTGTCATTGCAAATGCACAGCTCTTTTGTGATGCATCACACAACCCATGGGGGAGCCCCTTTCTGGGCTACTGCACCTCAACCTGATGTAACTTCTCATTCCACGGAAGACTGTTCTGTGAATCCCAAATTTCCATTTCTAGACGGTTTCTCTCTTTCTATCTGTGAAAATACTGCTTATGACTTGTAAGCTGCTGTTCAGTTTCCAAAAATCTCACATTATATACAAGTTCCAGTGGCTTTACCCTGATGGTCTCAGGCTCTAAAAGGGGGCTCATATCTCTTGTGAGATAGACTGACAACTGGCAAGAGCTGTGCCAAGCCTTCCTGCCTCTTAGCCTCATTAAAGGATCCTTGGACCTAAAGGTTCCTTCCATTTTTCCTCTGCTGTTAGCTCTATATTTCTCAGCTTCCTATAATCCCCACCTTGTCATATTTATTTTCTCTTCCAAGGAATGCCCTGGAAGGAAAAATTATGCTTTCCTTTCCCATAAAACTCCCTTTCCATTCCCTTATTGAAGGCTTCTGGCTGAGCTGCCTGAAATGGTACTGAACAAGCATTTAAACACAGGGATGGAGGTGGCTGGTCACCACCTGCCTTACTGAGCTGCATCCCCGGGAGCTCAGGTTTCAGCCCTTTGTGCCCTCCATGTGGAAAATGCTCCCCTGGAAAGAAGAGGGCATAGAGGGTTAATGTTTGAGGAATGCAGGGCCGGCATTAATGCTCGTGGCAATTAGTTACTCAGTGGAGCTGCCTGTGCACACCAGTTTTCCTGAGGCTTGACACAACGGGGAATTTTACTTACCTGAAAATTCTCTTTTAACCTGAGAAGGGCTCCAAACTTCAATGAAGTTGGACGCACGCATAAGAACTTGAATCTTCTAAACCTAAAACAGTTAAACCAACTGTATTTACAAAACCTGGCTTTGAAATACAACCCTGAAATATTACAGAAATAAACCAAGCAGAGGACAACCTCACTTTGGGCCTGGGAGGAGTCAGAAGCCCTGATCCTGATCCCTCACTCCCAACCTCAGTGCACGCAGGGGTGGCTCCCTCCTGATGTGTGCAGTCTGCAAAAAGTGAACTTGCCACACATGCAAAGAGCATTTCTGGAATACACACACAGAATTTATAATATCCATTATATGGCCCCTCCATGTAAAAGTAAACTGTATTTAAAGGCATTATAGATGCTTGCTATGTAATTACATCCATCAGAGAGAGCTGCTTCCCTGCGTTCCCTGCTGTTGCCATGGCAGCATCCCCATGTTTGCAAAGTGCAGGGCACACGCTCTTAATTATACTTACAAAGCAGCTACATTTCAAAGGAATACAATAAATACAAAGTTGAAGTGAGGGTGCTGCACCGAAGTGATATGAACAAATACACTTTTATCACGTCTGCATCTCATGCACACTTCACACCCATTATTAGAGCATTCTGCCTAATTCCCCAGTTCCTTTTGTGCATTTATGGAAAACTCCAGATTTTTGTCTGCCAGTAAATGCAGTCTGTGTTGCAGGTCCCAGAATTATCTCTGCTTCTAACCTGGGAGCTGACTGTTTATGAAACCAAAGCAATTGAGAGAGATCTTTTCATTTGTACCGATCAAAATATGCCAAGGGGAACTTCTCCTTACTTAACCACTGTAAAATGCCATCTCTGCTCTCCACTCCCACTGGTGCCCAAATCACCCACCCAGCAAATGCCCAATGAGCTGCCCCCCTGCTGCAGTCACCTGTCTCAGTGCCACCGTGTCAGTTTTGGTGACAGCGAAGGTGATGCAGTCAGTCTGAGGTGCCAACATGACACTGATCAAGCAGAACATGTTTTGATGCATGAACCACCAGCTTGATGCAGCACACACCACCAGCACAGCCTTTGCTTCCTTGTGGATGAATAACATGGAAATTGCAGTTGATATAAATTTACATTTTGGGAAATTTACATTTTTACCCCTATAAAGAAACAAGGGATTCCCTCATTCTGAAATTAATGCTCTCCCTGAAGTTGAACAGGGCTTATACAGATGCTGGATTGCAGACATGAATTATGTATTTTCTGGGGGTGGAGTGTCATGCAATTTTAGTGTTATTCAAGCCACAAAGATCCATCAGGGGAGAAGTAATTAGAATATTTCAGAGACCCAGATTTACATTTCTTAAAGCTGGTGAGCAAAATGAAATTGGCTGCCTCCAATTTACATGTCTGCAATCACACCATGAAAAACCTGTCAGATCTCAGCTTTTGGATTTGAAACCTCTGTGGGGGAAATCAGGTGTTCTGGCAAATTCTGGTGTTGCTTTGGTGTCACTTGTGCACAGTTAATTCTGAAATAAATATGTGCTGATGTGTAGGGGGCACTGTGTTATTGCATGTATATAGGCAGGTGTGGGAAAAGCCATTGGATCAGATTTACAAGACAGAAGCCTTATTTTCCAGCTTATTTATTTCTATTCTTAGTTTCTTTTTTCATTTGTATCTATTTTGTACCTTGTGCATGGGAAACTGTGGTGTTCTTACCAGGGTGTATGCACTCAGCCACATGAAAGTGAAAGAATTCTGCCTTATTAATCAACGATGTTCTGACTTAATTATCTGAGTAAGCAATGTGCCCAGGACAAGCAGCAGGGCCTGGACATGGCTGACATATAAGGACATGTGGGCAGTAATGATTATGTTGTTTCAAAAAGGACAGCAATTCTACAATTTGGCCTGTGAGCTGTTGCCAGGTACTGTGTATTTTCTGGCTCTCGATCTGTTCTGTTCAGGTAGCTGCCATGGCTCCCTTAAAATTACATGGCTCCCTTAAAAGTCTTCTAGATAGACTTTAAGTCTCATTTGACTCTAGCCTGCTGATATGGGTGGCAGAAGTCTTTGGGTTGCCCTGGCTGCAGCTTTGAATTGAACAGAAGGCCACAAAGCTCTTTCAAGGCAGAAATTTGTTGTTGTACCACATACTGATTCTCAACACTGGACTCAACAGATCCATTATATTTCCTTATTCTGCCAACAGAATAAAAATAATTCCAGAGTGGTTTGGACTGCCTTGTGCAGGCTTACATTTCCAGACCTTTTGGTCTGCAATAGTTTCCCCACAGATCTGAGAAACAGAACCACAGAATCACTAGGTTGGAAGAGACCTTCAAGATCAGGAGTCCAATCCATGCCCTAACACCTCAACTAAACCATGGCACTGAGTGCCACATCCAATCTTTTTTTAAACACATCCAGAGATGATGACTCCACCACCTCCCCAGGCAGGCCATTCCAATACATTATCACCCTTTCTGTAAAAAACCTTTTCCTAACACCCAACCTATATTTCCCTTGGTGCAGCTTGAGACTGCGTCCTCTGGTTCTGTCAGTGCTGCCTGGAGAAAGAGACCAACCCCACCTGACTACAACCACTTTTCAGGGAGCTGCAGAGAGTGATAAGGTCACCCCTGAGTCTCCTTTTCTCCAGGCTAAATGCCCCCAGCTCCCTCAGTCATTCCTCACCAGCCCCTCACCAGCCTTGTTGCCTCCTCTGGATGTGCTCAAGCATCTCAACATCCTTCCCAAACTGAGGGGCCAGAACTGGACATGGTTCTGGACACAATGTACTGCTGAAAGCAGAAATTATATGATTTAGGCTGGTTTATGTCTATAAGTATCTGATAATGCACACAGAAACATATGTATGTATGCATAGATGTACATGTACATGTGGAGCCTCCCTCTATTGCCCTTATGTGGAGCATAGATGTTACATAACGCTTCCATCCGGGAACAGAGGAGCAGGGATATGACTAAGCAACAGAGCGTGACTTATGAATAACAAACTGTGCATATTCCCAAAGATATTTCTTTAGCTGATCTCCAAGGAAAGAAATCTCCAAAATTAATACATTTGAGAAAACTTCCATCTTCTAAAGGACTGCAAGGAGATAGTGGAGGACAAAGAGCAAACAGAAAAATAGGCAGAATTTATTCCATAAATTTGCATTGCTCCTTGTAGATAACTCATCTCTGACAATGACTTCACGCATTGGTTCTGATGATTAATATGTGGGTCAAGAGTTTTCACCACTGCACTGCAATGAAGGGGACTGAACCCCAGCTTGCAGCTGAAGGCAGAAAGCAGACCCCTCTCAGGCACCAGAGGGCATTTTGGGGCAGATTAAAAATCAGCAGAGTGAGATCTAGGAAGTTCTATGTCGTGATTCTACTTGACCAGTAACCTGCATGCATTCACCTACAGCTTTACCACCCTCTTGCCTTGCCCCTTTGAGTTGTCAATACCCCCTGTATAAACCAGCATCTCAAGACGACAGTTTGCACAGTATGAGCCCTATAAAGGGGCAGCATCAGCTAGGCAAGCACTTCTAAAACCTCTGAGCCAGTTTCTTGTCTAGAAGAAATCGGCAGAGCTCCATTCCCACCAATCGAGCTGTGCCAGATGACTCCTGCTGGATCTCTAGGACTCAGATTTCTCAGAGAAAAAAAAATCTAATTGATGATAAAACAAGAGAGGAGGAGGGAAAGCTTTTAAATTCCTGAAAGATGATTTGGAGACAGAAAATGAAGGGCCAGGGGCAAAGAAACAAGGGCACATTTGAAATGATTCAGTAAGTTAATGGGAAAAAAATGGAAGAGATATCACAGATAATGGGAGAAGGGTGATTATTTTCCATCTCTTCTCTTAATCCACATTTTGTCAAAGCAATCATGATTTTCCCATGGAGACAATATGACCGTCTGATCCAAGGAGCTTTCACTCAGGTGAGACATCTGCTTGCAGCAGCAACCCCTCAGCCCTGGAATCCTTGCTCATCTTAGTGCTGATTGGGTGATGGCATGGGGCTGTTCATTATCTGCTGAATTTCTAAAACCTCCCCTTGGAGCAGATGCACCGACACAGGCACTGCAGGACAAAAGGCACTGCTGAGCTCCAGCTCTCCCTTGCTGGTCAAACAAAGCTGAGTTAGTAAAGAGCCCTCTGCAGTTTATTGCAAGGGGGAGGACGCAGGGAAGAGTGCCATGAAAGGCTGGCTCCAGAATACGGCACCTTTTTGGACTGAGCCTTTAAACTCAAATTCTTTCAAAGGCACAGCGAGGCCAAGCCTTTCTGCTGACCTTTTCAGAGGCTCACCAGTGGCATGGCTCTTTATTTCCTCTCAGATCCACTGTCTCATCTGTACTGGCTCTCTGTGCCATTCCCCTTGCTCCTCCCTCAGGACAACATAGTGTGATCTCGTTTATTAGTCTTGCTAACAAGGCCTTGTTCTTTATCTTTTCTCCTTCTCTTTTGCTGTCTTCTTCTATTAATCACAAGGCTTGCTTCAGTCTGTGCATTTCACAGTTTGCCATGACATTATTTCTCCCCATGCAGGGCAGCACTCCCTGGTGTGGATGGGCTCTTGCATCCTGGGGACAGGCATTTGGATTCCCGAGTGACAGAACGCTCAGCACAGTTCAGGGCTGCACCCAGTCCAGTATGATACTGATCTGGACAGCGAGGGCAGCTGATTTCCTGGCTGATTGCAATCTGGGCCAGGCCAAACCAATCTTCTGTCTGCAACAGATGCTAGTAAGTTTCATGATGTGGATACAACTTTGATCTTCGTCTGAAGCCTGAACGTGAAGAACGTAATAACCCACCCCAAGGAAATGAAGTGAACACCTGCAGTTTTCCCAGGACCTGTTCAGCTGTGGACCAAGGCTGAAGTATTTGAAGTCCAGCACTAAGAGGGGAGGGATGCATGTTTGGGCAGGCTACTGAAACCTTTAGTTCCAAAGAGCTACTACCTGATTTGGAAGGACTTCAAATATCTGAAAGATGAGCTCTATATATGTATTTAGCATCTAATTATAAAAATAACTAAAATGGATGCACACTATAAATCTTCCCTTGATGATATTTGTGTCAGAGCTGGTGATAAGACAGCAGGATAGAGATGACAATTTGAAAAATTCTCCTTTTTTATGTCTCATTTCATACCTTAGACCAGCTCTCCAACCTTCCCTGCAGCTGTCAGCTCTGTTGAGATTTATTCACCAGCAATCAAGATTCCAGGCATTCCCAGGCACATTTACACTGACACATTCCCCTCTTCCCACTAACCCTCATCTATGCCCACCTCTTCTCTTTCCAGCTCAATTTCACTGCATTTTCTCCTCTCCTTAGGCAGAACAGTGATTCTGCTTTCTTTTCAACATATTTTCCTGAACATGGCCACTCTGAGGGTCAGCAGTGGTGAGAAAGTGTCATAATAGAGATAGCAGTGTTTGGGGTTTTTCATTGGGATTGATTTATTTCATAAAATCATGGAATAGTTTGGGTTGGAAGGGACCTTTAAAGGTCATCTAGCTCAAGCTGCCTGTAATGAGCAGGAACATCTTCAATTAGATCAGGTTGCCCAAAGCCCCATCCAATGTGGCTTTGAACACCTCCAGTGATAGGGTACCACATCCTCTCTGTGCAATGTGTTCCAGTACCTGCCCATCCTTATAGCAAAAATTTCTTCCTAATATCTAGTTTGAATCTGTCCTCTTTTAGTGTAAAACCACATACCCCTAGTCCTATCACAACAGGCCTGGCTAAAAACTCTATCCCCATCTTTCTTATAAGCCTTGTCAAGGACTGGGAGGCTGCCAGAAGGTCTCCCCAGAGCCTCCCCTTTTCCAGGATGAACAACCACAACTCTCTCAACTCCCTGTGCTCAGGGGAGAGGTGCTCCAGCCCCTGAGCACCCCTGTGGCCCTCTGGACCTGCTCCAACAGGTCCCTGTCCTTCCTGTGCTGAGGGCTCCAGAGCTGCATGCAGTGTTCTCTCTCAAGCCACAGCTGTGCTGTAGATAACACAGATCACAAAGGTAACACCTGCTAACACCAACTGAACAAGCTCTAGAAGCAGCAGAGCGGTGCCAGCCTAACTCTACTCACAAGGAATAAATCTTAACCACTGAGCTGGTTGTTCTGTGCCACTCTGTATTGTATTGATCAACTTCAGGGGCTCTGAACACACCTCTCCTGCATGGCATAGGGAAGTGGGGAGGATTAAAGGTAGTTCTTCACATTCTGAACTCAAAATGAGAGGGAATTTCTATGCAGCCATGAATGTGAGCTCTACTAAAGAAACACAGACTGCAACACTCTGGTTTCTTTCCTATGTGGATTTTTTTTTTTTTTGCTTCCTTCTAACATCTTCAAACACCACAATTAGCTGTTCATGTAGCAAACAGCCCCATTTATTGCAGGCTGTGTCAAAGACTTTCAGCATGGACTGCTGGACTTTTGGCAACTGAATTGTAGCTTTTCTTCTATTGAAATATTCCCTTTTTGGTGAAAAAGGGGGTACATTTTCTAGATGTTGCATTTTTAACTGAATGCACTAGTATATTATGACCTTCCTGTGCACAAACCTTTCTTTTTTAGCCTATGCTTTGTACTTTGAAGAGCCACTTTAATGAAGCTTCACACGTGTGAATGTTTTTCTTTGCTTTCATGACAGCAAGCACTGTAACACATTGATAGTTTCAAGGCAGGTTGTACAACTGAAGATGTTTGCTTTCTTACAGTAAACAGGCACTTCTGATTCTGCTGTTTAGTTTGGTCAAAAAGTATTACCAACCTTCCCCAGCATGATATTTACATAGAAGGAATGCAAGCTCTTTCCAGCTCAAGTGATTTTTATGGTCCAATGAGTAACAAGATATTAGTCGCCAGAAGATCTTTTGATCTCATTTATTTTTACCTTCTTTTCTGCTAATAAGTGTATTATTCTGGTTATGAGCTGCCTACCCTTTACTCAGAAAAAGTCAGCTTCCTGGAAAAATCTGCCAAATGTAATTCACTTTCAGCTTGATACCTTGGAAATTAAGACAAATTAATGGTGTATTGACTCGGGCATAAGTTTGCAAAACAGGAACCACTTTGAAGCTACTTTTCTGACTTTTCAGCAAGCACAGGAATATGGAAGCAAAGGCTTTATATACACTGGACAGAGGAAACACTTGAACTTCTATATCCTTAGGCCCCTGATGTGGGATCTCCAGGCTGTTTAGATGTGAATCACCTCAGACCTTTTCCAGCTGAGCAACAAAGCCCATCTGGCCCAGGAAATGCTGGCTGTTGTAGGAACAGCACAATGGTTTTGCAATATGAACAAAGCATAAAGAGGGACAGGTTGCAAATTCCTTGGAGATGACACAGGGGAAGACCTTTCCACTTATGAGACAGTGTTAAACAGGCTACTTGCATAACCCATACCTCTCCCAGGACCTCGGCTGGAACAAGGACCTGGAAGCAGCATCCTGCCATGTTAGCAGATGGACATGAGTCAGGCAGGCAAGAGAGCAGAGAAAAAGGGATGCTTACAGGGAAATCACATAAAGGGAGTTCATCCCAACTGAAGGATGCAGACAGCTGCTAATAAGTTTGTTGAATGCAGTGGAGAGACATAATTATAATATGACTGTACACAAGCAAGGAACTGGGATTAAGACCTCAGCAACAGCAAAGCAGGTTTTACAGTATGAATCACCAGCAGACAACTACTGTTGTTTATGAAAGCAGGTTCATTACCCTCTGCAGGCAACGCTGTGTCTTGTCACGAGATGAGGCTGAAGCTGGCATATTATCCTTGCTGAGACCACGTGCAGCTCTGTACTGCTACTCAGCATGCACAGAGCCATCAGAATCTTTCTCTAAACCAGCAGAAAAATGCATGAAATTTGCCATTTCCAAAAGCTCAGCTCTGCAGTACAACAGAATATTGTTGAGGGCTTCTAACTATGCACTGCAAATAAAATGGCAGAATTAGTCTGTTTGCCAACAGGTAGTGCCCAATCTGCCTATTTTCCAGTTGGATGCTATTTAAGGATAATATAAGCTGCTCTCCTGCTGCAGTAATAGTACATTGTAATAAAATTGTAAGTTCTGCTACTGAAACACACCTTTGTATGCTTTTATGTGTTTATTAGGAGCTGTGAAATTTAATTAAATACAGGGCAAGCATTTTATCTTGTCAGCTCAGCTGACAGGTCGGACATTCATTGAGCACAGATGCTCTTCTTGGAAGATCTCTGTTCTGTCCTAGCTGTTAATCCTGCCCCTTCTCCTCTGGTTTTTGTTTGGTTCTTTGCTTGTTTTTAATAGGTGTATGTTCATTTGCCTATGGGGATTTTGCATCAGTGAGTGTGAGGACAGCTTTTAGTGTAGGTTACAGAAACATTGAATCACAGAATGGTTTATGTTGAAAGGGGTCTCAGAGATTGTATTGTTCTAACCCCTAAGTAGATGATCTTTAAAGTCTCTTCCAAACTCAACAATTCTATGATTCTGTGAATCAACACCCAGTGTATTCTGAAGCCTTTTTGTATATCTACAAGAGGACACCTGTCA
Organism: Geospiza fortis; assembly: GCF_000277835.1. NCBI lineage: Eukaryota > Metazoa > Chordata > Aves > Passeriformes > Thraupidae > Geospiza > Geospiza fortis. The sequence goes on from NW_005054375.1 coordinate 336,393, forward strand.
AAAGCAGCTAATAAAGGAGACAGAAACTCTTATTTGGGTCCTTTCTAGCATGGTTAGAGATTAAGGATGTAAAATTAAGACAACAAATTGTTTGTGTCAATGTGCAGTTTGACTTGGAGGATGAAATTTCTGAATCGTTATTTGTGCCTTAGATTGGCTCCAGGGGAGGGATAGGATACATCAGGGCTGCAATACTGCCCTTAGCCTGAAAGCAGGAATCCCTCTGAGCCTCCATGGAGCTGGCCAGGGTAAGTGCATCCAGAGGGCTTGCACTGGGGTGCTGGGAATCCTGGCACCTAAAACAGGGTTCAGAAGACACTGGAGACACCAGAGCCTCTGAGATTACACACTTCCAGATAGGAAGCCTACATGTGGTGCCTATATGGATCCTATATGGATGGACCTAGCTCTCATGGAACTGGCTGTTGGCTTTTTGCTGTGAATTCATGTGTGTTTCAGTCCTCACCTGGAGTGACCACTGACAAAACAAGGCAATAATTCCGCTCTGTCAAGCATCTCACTGCTGAGCCCACCAGGAGAGGGTGACAGCTGTGATTTTTGTGTTAGAAAATGAGCTGCACTTGTAAACAGCTGACAGGTAAAGCTGTTTTTGCTTGTGGTGAACCTGAGAGAGTTTAAAGAGATGATTAATTCATGAAAGTTTCTATTGACCACTAGCCCAGCCTCTTAGACACTTTGTCACCTCACAACTATGCAATTAGTTACCTTTCCTTCCAAAACCAGCTCAGATACACACTTCTGAGCTGTAGTATCAGTTATTAAATGATGCAAACCCCTCATTCTTAATGTGTCATGGTCTGGAAAAAAACAGCCTTACTGATAACAGTACACTGAGACCTTCCTTTAGGCTTTGTTTGGAATGTTGCTCTTTGGAGATTCCAGCATGCCTCACTGAAAACCCAGAGGATTTAGGGCTTCCTTGCCAGGGCTGGGACTGCAGAGACGCCCTGGGAATGAATGGGCTGCTGATGCGTGGGTGTAGCAGTCCCCAGAGTGGTGGCAAAGCATTGTGATGTCACTGGCAAAGGCGAGGGCAAGCAAACAAGAAGAAATTCAAAGAGAACATCAAACCACTGTAAGCAACCTGAATTATGCAGGAGTCACAGAGTGAACACCAAGAGAATTGGATAGGAAAATTACTGAAAAATGTATAGCAACATCTGTCTTATGTCTGTATCGGACTCGAAGCAGAGCTGGAGAACCTGTTTTGATGACATGCCAGGCATGTCCCTCAAAGAAAATGAACACAGAAAAATGCCACAAATTATTTCTCCTACTACCACATTAACCCATTCAGAGCCACCTATCCACTTCTGTAGGTCTTACAAATTCAGAGGAGGCAGCACCAGCCCCAGCAGCAGCGCTCAGGCAGCTCAGGCTGTAGTTACCAAGGAGCTGCATCCTGATGCTGAAAGGGGGAAGCTGCTCTTCTGTCACTCTGGAATATTTCTGACCCAGGGGAGCCCATGCTGAAACAGGGGCTGGTGGGCATGGAAATAGATGGGATATAGTGTCAGTACCTGGAGCCATGTGGCTGCAGGGGTGCTGCAATCCCAGCTCCAGGGCCATCAGAGCTCAGTTAGAAAATGTCCCTGTTCAGTTCAGCTGCTGCAGCTCCAGGCACTGAGAGCTCTGGGAGTAGAGAGGTGGTGCCTGCTCTGCCTCTCAGATTTTTCCCATGAAATTCATTAAGGAAAGGCTGTAGCAGTGCCTCCTCCACAGCTGATTCTGCTTTTCTGTTTAGCAACCAGTCACCCATAAACTGAAGTGTGAAGTTTAGCCCTCTGGAAGAAAATATGTCAGGCCCTCAAAGGACACGTGGGGCACACGGGAATCTCACAGGCACCTCTGCTCTGTGCTCATCTGCAAAGATGCCAGGAAGCAAAACACTGTCAGGATTACATTACTGGAGGCAGAGATAACAAAGCGAAATATTTAAGCTAACAGTTTGGCTTAACAGTCCAGGAGAGTGTCATTAACAGTGATTTCTAAAAGATAATTCATAAAAGACTGGATTGAACATCATCTGAGCATTTTGAAAAAAAACATAAGACAATTTCATCTCTGGTTTGTTTTGTTTGGTTTTTTTTAACTTTTGTGCTTTTTAAAATGAATTTTATAAATCTCATTTCATTTTTCTGCCTCAAGTACATTAGTTTCTATGGAAACATGGTAGTCATTTATGTGCATGGTGTTTTCTGACATCCATATGGGGAGTATAAGGACAAGTTATGTCACCATTGTGAAATACAGGCATTTATGTGATGCTTACCATGGTTCTATGTGCAAGAGAGAGGATGAGAGACGATATCTTTGGTCTGTTATGTAATAGATGCAAAAGCCCAGAAACAGGGAGGCAGCAATGAGCTGAAGAATTGAACACATACACTCAATACATTTATATTCACACCAAAGAAGAATTTAGGATTTACTTTATGTTTTTATTTTGCCTATTTGGTGCAACTATGCCTGTCTTCACTATGTAGAGCAACACTGAAACTGAGTGAATTAATTACCACAGATAGCCTAATGATGTAACTCATCCTTCCTGTGACAACATCCAGTATTGCTGAAGGAAAAAAAAGGAAACAATCATGCTGTTTCTTCTTTCATGAAAATGAGAAAATTATATTGTGACACCATCTGTAAATAACAGAACCATTGGCTGTGTAAGTATTTCATTCAGGAACATAAAACAAGTTTCCAGTGAGTCATACTTGTTCCTTATGTTTTAAATAGACTTTTATGAATCTACATTTCATATCTTCTGAAGGGTTAATGAAACCCTCCCTTTTTGAAGTATGTTTTAAAAAGCCATGCTAGTCAGTCCAGGATACTTAGAGAATAAAATTATTGCTGTACCTTGGGCACACTATGGAGCTAGAATGCACCCACACAAATCCTTTTGCTGTTATGTGAGCTCTGCACTTTGGGAAGTAGCACTGCTCATTGAAATTACCACAGCATTGCTTCTTATGCATCTTTTGCTTTTGATTCTTAATATTCAGAACCATAGTTTGACAATTTTTTATCATTTTTACCATTAATTTTCTCTATCAAGACATGGAAATCATGTTCCTTGAATAAACCTCAGCAATACAAATTGAGCTGCAATGGGAACATTAACCTTTGATGCACAAATCAGGGAATGCTGCAGGTACTACCACAGGACTAACTACCAGCAAAAAGCTGTAGCAACATGACAGGTAGGATGAATTAAATCTAGCAAGCAACTGAACCCAGCATTTATTTACTAAGAAGACATAACAATACAGGCAATGTTATCACTTATTATAAACAACACAAAGAAAAACATATTCTTTCAGACCCCTCCAGCTGATAGGTGGGATTCTGTGTATTCTTTCAAAAATATGTAGATTTCAAATGTTTTGGTGTCTCCTGCTGCATAGGAAGAGTTGTATTTTCTCTAAGAACACCATTAGGAGAGACATAAGTATCCACATTTCTCTGTCAGACCACCTTCAAGCGCTCTTCTAGGGGATTTAGTACGGGCTGCCAACTCTGTCAGCAGCTTAGATGAGCAGAGACAATTGTCCTGGTGGTGCATGGCAGGACAGCTCAGTGGCTCCTGAATCATTCATCAGCTCCCCAGCAGAGCTGAATGGAGCATCCCAGGCTAAAGGATATGGGCAGGGTTGGGCTCACACAGGGACTGAAGGGACATTTTTCCATTCAACACCTTGTTGTAGTCACCATCTTTAGCTTACTTTTTGTCATGTCTGAATTGGGAGTGCTTTAATCCCCAAATTCTCTGTGTTAGACAAATGAAGTCATCTGTACAGGCAGGGCTTTGTTATTTTCAGTCAAAACTAATGGAAAACAAAAATCTATTGGCATGAGGGCAGATGAATCCAAATGGTTGAAAACGTGGGATTGTGGTACTAATCCCACATTTTGTGGAAGGTGGGTATTGAGCAGAAGAAGCTTATTTACCTCATGCAATATGGCATTGCTTGATAGCCTTGGTTCTTATGCCCCTGAGAGCACCAGAACCTGAGCCATTGTCACCTTGCTGGCAGCTGAGAGGTCCCTGTTCCTTCCCTGGTCACAGTGTGAAAACAGCCCAAGGTAGCTGCGATAGAGACAAACCCAGAGCTGCTGGCAAGAACAGTACCGCAAATCCCTGCAAAAGCACTGGCAAGTCCAGGTTGCCCTGACTTAGCCCTGAATCTACCACTAATTTCAGTCCTCAGTGAGATGTCAGACTTAACACTGCTCTTCTATTAGCTGTTTCTGGCTCCCTGGGGTTTGCCATCAAGGGAAGGTTGCTGGGGTTCTGGCTCGCCATGTCAGAATTTGGTGAAGAAACCTTTTTATTTTATCTATTGTGTCTATACTGCCTGAATTCTCAAGACATCCCAATTAATCTACAGTGGGGTGATTCCACTCTAAATTAATTTGTGGCTGAGAATCTGCTTTTGAAGGGAAATGCTAAAATACCTGTCCTGATGCAGAGAAATCAGGTCTTGAAGTATGTGACTGGCAGTACTATGGGATAAGGCTTTTGCTGAGCGCAGAGTTTATTTTGGCAATTCTTGGTAGACTAAATTCTGTATCACAGCTTCAGCCTCACACTTCTGTGTGTTTTTCTTCTCTTGTCCTTTCAAGGACAGC
>NW_005054375.1:341091-348778 GCF_000277835.1 Geospiza fortis
CTGGTAAAAGCAGAACAAGAAATGTGGAGTGAAGAGAAACACTGAATATTTATCTCAGGCTTGGCTCTGGGATGGTTCCAGATGTCAGTGCTGTGTCAGTGGTGGAGACAGCAGACAGGCTGGCCAGCACCATGAATTGGTCCTTTAGGATTGTCTTCCATTTCCAGCCTAAACATTTCCTAGGAAAGAGCGTGGGTTTCTCAAGACATTTTCTGAATGAATTTCACGAAATGCTGCAGGTAGCATGATCTGGTGCTCCCTAATATCCCCTATAATATCCCTAATACACATAGAAGGAGTGTGCAGTGGATCTGTGTGTGGAGGGTTGTTCCCCAAGATGCTGCTGCTAACACTCAGGACTGTGGCCATTGAAAACAAGCTGTGCTTCTGGCAGATCCAAGGAAATCTAGTCCTATTCAGCTTATGTTTATTCAACTCTCTGTAAACTGGTCCTTTTCACTTTACTGTCCTTTAAAGACAACCATGAATTTCTCCTCTCTTAGAGCTTTCTTCTGTCACTGCTATAAAATATGAAAGTTGTCCATGCAGAATCAATAGCAAATTCCCAGGTGGACTTTAGGTACTCTCATGAGTATTATAAAGTCAAATCTCTGCCTGAGAGAGCTACTTTGGTGATTTTGTTCTGTTTTATTCTGAGAGAAATGAAAGGATATGAGGACAAAATGGGACTTTTTTGTTAATTAGCACCACAGCTGGAGCAGAGTCTTTCCCTTGGTTCCTAACAGGCTCAGTCCCCAGTGCTGAGGTGCTGCTCCACTGGCAAATGCTCTTCCCCAAGGCTGGGGCCTTTCCCACATGGCCACTCTTGTCCTGTCACCTCTGCCATGCCCCAGGGTCAGAGCTGTCATCACAAATTTTGGCGCAGCTGGGGATTGGTGCATTCATTAACTGATTTGAAAACTGAAGCCAAGGCACCTTCCTGGATGTTGGCCAGGACTGGAGCCAGGCTGGGGAGCTCGCAACGGCCACAGGAGAGTGGCCAGCCAGGCTCCCAGCTTTAGGCAGCCTGTGGGGCAGCTTTGGCTTCAGGAATTACTCTGTGCCAGCATGGAGTAGACAAATGCCATGGCCACATGGTTGTCAAGTCTACCAGGAGACTCAAAAAGGCACTTTATTTTAAAGTTGCTCAACCTCATCACCCATTCGCTGTGCAGAATCAGACAGGAAACCATGGGATTGCCAGCCAGGCTCCCAGCTTTAGGCAGCCTGTGGGGCAGCTTTGGCTTCAGGAATTACTCTGTGCCAGCATGGAGTAGACAAATGCCATGGCCACATGGTTGTCAAGTCTACCAGGAGACTCAAAAAGGCACTTTATTTTAAAGTTGCTCAACCTCATCACCCATTCGCTGTGCAGAATCAGACAGGAAACCATGGGATTGCACCTGTTGTCCAAATGGGGGCTTGATGTCCTTGGCAGAATCTTGGAAAAGACCTTTGGTCTACACCTCTTTCTGACCAGCATCACCTGAAACTTGTCTGGGCTCAGCTTCAGAACCAAGTGCTCTTTTTTTCATTTTCATGGATTTAGTGGCATCAGATGATCCCTCTACATCTCTATATTTCTATATCTATATATCTCTATGCCCCTAAGTCTCTATATTTTTATAACCACCAGATTGTTAAAGACTATACATACGCACACACACACATATCTATATCATCCCCATCATCTCTAAGTGCTGCTGCATGTTGTCATTTCCTAAGGGGTTCCTGTCGTTTTTGATGAGGAGACAGGATACCATGAATATTTTTAGGACTTTGAATATGGCATTTTTTCACTGGCTTTTTTGCCTCAAAGGATCTGTACCAGAGGGTATAGCTCAAATGTTTTTCTCTGAGCCTTACAGGGGTGCTAGGAGCAATATCAGAGTCTGTGTGGCAGAGGATAAAACTGAATCAGGGATTTTTCTTCCTCACTCCTTTTCTATTATGTTAATATTTAACACTAATTCATCAATGAGCTTGCACAGACTGATATTTTCTTGGAAAGGTTCTTGTTTTAAAATATTCTTCAGGAGTAGGGAACAATCATCATCAGCCAACAAAAAGGGAGCAGTAGTGCTTCAGTGTAGACAAGGGTCTTCCCCATCATACAAGAAGAAATCACAGACAGCAGCAGTGAAAAGTGGTGTCCCAATCACATTTTTCTCCCAAATCTGTGAGGTATGAAGATTTATGCTGTGAAAGATGTCCAGACTTCTGTGAAAGCATAGCATAAATGAGAAACTCCCTGCCCTACCTGTGTCTCTCACAACAGAGCTTCCCCAAGAGGGGTCCTTACCAGCCCATGTAGCCAGAGGAAAAGAAGGTAAGAACAGTCCAGAACCCAGTAGTCTCCAGCTGCAAATGATATTGTGTACTGATTCAGCCAAACAACTTTTACAGGATTTCTACTAAGGGATGTGGTACCTCACTAAACTGTAAACTAGAATTTTGGTGATTGTCTTGGTTTGGAAAAGACAGGAGTTTGCTAAGGAAGGCAGGAGCCTCCCCTGAAATGGAGAATGTAAACCCTCCCCACCCCTCCGAATTCCTATTAATTTTAAATTAAGGGGCTCTCAGGCAAAAATATGGGAGCAGGAAATAACAGTTCTTTAATAGGGAAGAAATAAAAAGAATAAAATAAACAATGCAGTCCACTAGAACAACACTGACAGAGTCAGAACCCAACCTGACACCCTGTTGGTCAGGGTGTTGGTGGTAGTCCGATTGAAAATGTGGCTGCAGTCCTCTGAAGTATCAGGTGTGGTTCTGTTGGAGCAAGGAGGATCTGTAGAGAAGGATGTATCCTTTCCTCTGGAGATCCAGTGGAGGCAGAGGCAGCTGCTGTTCCTCTGGGGAATCCCGTGGAGAAAAGCCGTGCTGGTGTTCAGGAATCTCAGAGTATATCTGGGTAGCAATGCTTGGCTCCTCCCTCTGGGCGGAGCATCTCACAATGGGATGTTATAGTTCTTATCAGTCATGCACTGACATTCAATAGCCTGTTATCAGCAGAGGTCCCCTCCCGAGGGAGGTGTGAATGTGGTCATTCAAAGAGAGAGATAAAGCAAACTGCCCACTTGACAAGGTAATCTGCCATACAGATGGTAATGGAAAACATCTTGCATGCAATCTTCAACAGTGATAGAAATTATATTTATGCTATCAGTTAGTTTTTGCTTTCAAAAGGCAGCAGTCCATTATTTTTCTGTGTCGGACAACTCTATTTTAATTTTAAAGTATGCAAAATATTGTAAAAGTATCCATTTCTAGTCCTTTATGGTATATGGGAATTATCACCAACTTCTCATCAAGAACTTGTGTGCTTTTCTCAAGAAATTTGGAAAATCAAAGCAACTGGATTTTACCACCTCACGCTATAGGAATAAGCTTGGCTTTTAGCAAGTGTGTGCCTTCAGTTGACTTTATTTTCAACTATTTTTATCTTCAACTAATTTTATTTTCTATCTTGGGTTAAGAGCAAAATATCTGAGAATAGAAGCTTCAGTATGTGTGACCAGAATTTCTTCTAGTCACAGATGTAAAAACCCAGCAATTCTAATAGAGAGCCAATGACCAACACTCAAAGATGCCCAACACCCACACCTCACCTCAGGAGGAAATAGCAGCTAAACCAGTACTTATGTCAAAACAGCCTCGACATTTCTCCAGTGCTATTTGACTACACTTCAAATCAAAATGCCAGATTCTAAGATTATACACCATAGTCTCTCTCTGTAGGAGTTAGATCCTTTTGCAGTCTCCTGCATGAACCTCTTTGAAGCAAAAGGATGATTTTTCCACCGTGTTTTGCATCTGACATCCACTTACTCTTTCACATATCTATGTCTGTTGGACACTGAATTATTCAAATGTCTGATTGGTTGGTTAGAAACCATTTTACTACAGAGAACACATATATCCATACAGTCCTGCCTGTGTTTGTTATCCTTCTGAGGCCCCTCAGTAGGAGCAATTTTTCCTTTCCCTGATTTGAGAACACAAGTAAGGTCATGAGGGCTGCACACACTGGCTTTGCATCAGCCTGTGACAACAGGCAGGCACTGGTGACTTCCTCCTGCCCCACTTTCTGCAGGGCAAATGTTCTGTCTCACTGCTGCCTTTTGATCTCCAGCTTGGAAAAACAACTTGTCATGGAACTGAGCACAAAGCATGGATTTTTGCACACATGGATTTTGGATTAAGCTATTTCAACTGGCCCCTTTTAGAGAAGTTTCTTACCAAGATGTTGTACTCCTTGGTTTCACAGTGACCTTATGTCATTCTACTCTAAAGCTGAGGAACACCAAAATAAGCATCCATATATCCACAATGTACTCATTAATAGACTGTGGATCTATTTCAGATTCTAAATGACATGTGCTATGCAAGGAGATTAATTTCAAATTTGGAGCACACACAGAGTCCCTAACCCTATAAACTGATTTTTACCATGGCCTAGGAAGGATCTTAAGAAGACAATAGAGAAAGTTAAGGAAAGACGGTCAACATCACATAAAGGATACATTAATAGAGGAATGAAAATGCTGTGCACCACAATCTATATGAAATATTGATGAGATTCTAGAATTGCTTCATTTAATACAGTGCTGTTCAGATAAACACAGTGGCCCAGGTACTCAAGGTATTTAAAACACAGAAATACTCTCAAGACCATTTTATAATGCCTGTACATATCAGAGCTGAGCAAGACAATCCAGGCAGGCACCTGAGACCCCTGAATGAAGGATATACAGGGCACTGCTGTGAAAGCACATGAACATGTAGGTAAAGCTTACTCCATGTAACATTTCCTCTAAAGCTCATCTCTTTTTCCAGGCCACCCAGCTTGTATTTGTGTTTGGGATAAATGAACAGAGCCATAAAAAAATGCATTACTGCAAAGAAACTTTAATAGGGGAAATCCTTTCTGAGACTACATCAGACCTTTGCACTCTGTCCTCTACTCTGATCTCTCCAGGTACAGGCTGGTTTGGCTGTGCTTGTGGCCTGGGGGGCAAGAGAGCCTGGTCAGGATAGCACAAAGGTCCAGGGACAACTTAGTGCTGTCACTGCGCATTGCAGCAAGGTGAGGCATGAGGCAGAAAACACTACACCCTGCTAGGGAAACTTGCTTAGGTGAAAGCAATTACTTACACTGAAACTGGGCCAGAGAACTCAGCCTAATTGCACTTACCAATAATGCATGGCATTTCAAATACCTGACTACTTAAAATGTCTTGAAATTTGTGCTGATCAGAACTAGCTAGAAATCCAAAGCTACATTTTTAGTGATTCCTAAATTATTACTGTTGTTCTTAATTACCCAGAGGTATATAGCATTTGATCAGTGCTTCTGTTACATAAACAATGAGCTGTTGCTCCAAGGGCTAAACACCTGGAACCCCTCTGTCTCTGGTTGCAGAGGACAGGGCATCAGGGCCAGCCACAAGGCTGTGGAGAGGATTCACCTGGTGATGCCCCAGCACCTTCTGCCTGCAGAGCACCTTAAAGCCTTCCCTGTGAGATGGGACCCACCTCATCCAACACTGGCTGGCTGTCTCAGCCAGGTATCCAGCACAAACCTGTCTCTCTGCAGTCAATAAAGAAGGAGAGACATTCAGAGTGCAATTTATTTCATCTGTCTCAAGCAGCAAATGAGTTATTTCCCAAAGAAACGTTTCTTTACTCGCTGACTACAGGAGAAGCCTTCTCTGCCCTCAGAAGTACTAAAAAATCCTGCAAGCAACCATAGAAAGGTCTGTTGCTAAAGAAAATTACTAAATTTCTTCAAATCCAGCCAAGCTCTTATGAACTTGATTTGCACATGAAGCCAGAGCCTACATATGTAGCCCACAGCTTTTGGATCCTTGTTGAAATACAGTAAGATTGCAAGAGAAGGGAACTGAAAAATTACATTTTGTAATGGAAAAGTGTTAGCATTAGACAGTATTAGACAGTGTTAGACACTGTAGAAATGTTGGCATAGCCTGGCAGCCTAATTTTCTATATACCATGTAATTACATGAATGGATCTTTTTGTAACTTACAGCTGCTGAGAGATATAAATGTACCTGTGTGGAATTGGTGATGTTTGTAGTTCTGTTCATGTCCTTTGTTTTCCTGGTATATTGAAGACATTACACAGATAACATGCCCCATTAGATGCATACTATATTCTGCAATGAACTAAATCATACTCATTTTATTTACAGAGAATCATGAGGATATACTATTTTTGTCTGAATAAATAAATAACAAATGCATGTACAGTGCAGTTTTGATGACTGGGATACTAAAGAGGCGTGTTACTGACTGTAACATTTCAGTTGTGCTTTTCTCTGTTTTCCACATTAAGTGTTTCAAAAAGGACATCCTAATAAGAGACTATACCTCCTCCAGAGACTCCCTGAGCAAGCTGTGACACACACATTTGCACATGTATATCTGAAAATTCAAACATGCTCCCTTTGTCCAGATTAGAAAATGGACTACAAAATGTGTCCTGTTAATCTTTTGCAAATCACCACTAATCTTCTTCCCACTGTTTTTGAATACTCTCCTTTGGATCCCTCTGTTGTTCACTATTTGATCAAGGAAATGTAATTCCATCTGGTCATCACAGCTCCCCCTTTATACTTCAAAGAAATGCCTGCATGTTTTTCAGGAAAATGATTTTCCACTATTGCACACAGAGCTTTATTTTTCTTTAAAGAGTGGGTGAATAGAATGTTCTGTACCAGCATGTACCAGCAAAAGCCATAGGCTGCAAAGATTTCCTCGCTGCTTTAGCAAAGAATAAAAATGTTTATTAAGGAATTTGTTTTCCACATTTCCTGAGATAAGAATACAGATTATCAAACTATTGTTTCAAACTAGCCTCAATCTTTTTTTCTTTGTAAAAATAATACACGTACAATACAAAATAATACAACTACACGAATAATACAAAAATAATACATGGTCACATCTAAAAAATTCTACAACATTAAACTTAAAAGCACTATTCCTTTTTCTTTAAAGAAATCTGGAATTATTTTTGTTTATGAGACACTATACCTATGAATTTTTGAGAAACAGAAAACAATATCTGTGTGATATTTGAGAGAATGGATTCTTTCTTCGTAGCTTTCACTGACAGGGAAGCAAATTGCAGCAACAGACAGGTAGGAGCAGCCTCACATTCACAAATCCTGGTCATCATGGGATACATAAGTACCTTTTGGGAGCACAGCACAGCAGGGCACAGGCAATCCAGGAGGTTCCTGGAGTGCACTGATGATAAATAAATTCCTTCTCCAGGCGACAGAGGAGCCACTGAGGAGAGGCGCTGTGCTCTGCTGGACCTTGCTCTCCCAGTGAGGGGCTGCTGAGGAATGTGAGGCTCAGGGGAAGCCTGGGCTCAGTGACCAGGGAATGGTGGAGTTTGAGATGCTTGGGGCAGTGAGGAGGGTGCACAGCCAGCTCAGTGCCCTGGACTCCAGGAGAGCAGATTTTGGCCTCTTCAGGGATCTGCTTGGTAAAGTACCCACCCTGAAGGGAAGAGGAGCCCTAGGAAGCTGGGTAATGTTCAAAGATCACCTCTTCCAAGCTCAGGAGCAATGCATCCCAACAGGGGAACACAGGCAAAAATGCCAGGAGGCCTCTGTGGGTGAGCAAGGAACTCCTGGACAAACTCAAACACAGA
>NW_005054375.1:349535-375305 GCF_000277835.1 Geospiza fortis
CATGCTCAGTGTTGTGATCAATGGTTCAACATCCAAGTGGAGACCAGTGATGAGTGGTGTTCCTCAGGGGAACACCAGATATTGGGACTTGTTTAACATCTTGTCAGTGACGTGGACAGTGGGATTGAGTGGACTTGCAGCCCAGAAAGCCAAATATGTCTTGGTCTGCATCAAAAAGCAGCATGGGCAGCAGGGCAAGGAGGGACTCTGCCCCTCTGCTCTCCTGAGACTCCACCCCACAGTGGAGGACTGTGTCCAGCTCCAGGGCCCCCAAAATCAGAAGGACATGGACCGGCTGGAACAAATCCAGAGAAAGCCACAAAGATGATCAGAGAGCTGGAGCACCTCTCCTATGAAGAAAGGCTGCAAGGCTTGGAGTTGCTCATCCTGGAGAGGAAGAGGCTCCAGGAAACCCTACAGCACCTTCCAGTACCTAATGGTTTACAGGAAAGCTGCAGAGGGACTTTTCTCAAGGAAATGTAGGGATAAGACAAGGGGGAATGTCTTACTGAAAGATGTCTAAATTACACATAAGGAAAAAATTATGTACTGTGAGGATAGTTGTGGATGCCCTATCCCTGGAAGTGTTCACCACCAGGTGGATGTGGCTTTGGGCAACATGGTCCAGTGGAAAGTGTCCCTGCCCATGGCTGGGCAGTTGGAACTGGATGCTCTTTAAGGTCCCTTCCAGCACAAATCATTCTCTGATTCTATAAATTCTGAATTGCTTCTTGGGTTACATAAAAAAATGTACTCTAGGATGAAGTGTCATGTATTACATGATGGACAAGTATCAGAATGTAAACAGTCCATTTTAAGAAACAGAGGCAGCAGTCCAGCAGTACAGATAAGTGTGCTCAAAGTCCTGTATGTGAATATTTCTTATGCTTAACAACAGGTGCGTGTGTAAGTGTTTTTCCAGACTGGGGCCATAACCTCTGCCCATTCCCATTGCAGGAGAGCTGCTATAACTCCCTGTCCTGTGCTTCCACACAGGCCTTGTTCCAGGTGTTGCACATTCATGTCTTTCAAGTTCTGAAGATGGCAGGTTAACCAAAATTAAATTGTTCAAATTAAATCAGAGAGGAATTAGAGAAAATTGTTAGCTGAAGCTGACAGAAAGTGCAGCTGCAATTTGGAAATGAAATGCAAGTCTAAATAGGAGCAATGAGGGAAGAACACAGGTGTGTTGCATGAAAAAACCCTAGCAATGAAACCCCTCTGTGATAGGTGAATCGAGAATTGATTTGGAAAGGGTAAAACTATCTAGACAGGCATGTACTGAACTGTAGCATAAATTCATAACCTTTCACCACCAATAATCTTGAAGTTCTTTGTACATTTAACTGATGAAAATTGGACATCACAGAAATGGAACCACTCCATGACAGAACAGTTTAATACAAGTCTATGCAATAGCATTCCATCTTTGGAAAGGTAGAAGCTTGGGGTGAAATCCAGCTTCTAGTGAAAACAGGTGTTTCAGCATTGCCTTCCTCTGGGCCCAAATCACTCCTAGGATCTGATGTTACATTTGTAGGACTTTAGCCACAGGTGTGCAGCAGCCCCCGTGTCTGCAGGAGATGGGGAGAAGACCCAGGCAATTGGGACTGCACCATCACCCATTTAGGAGAGCCCATCCTGGGTGAGACTGCCCTAAATGCCTTTTGCCCCTGTGGGAGGTGCATAACTGAGGGTCTCCTGGGTGTGCTGCACCCAAAGCAGCAGCCTATGGTTTGCTTCTGGGGTTTCTGTTTCCTCTGTCTTCTCCCAGGAAATGCATTAAAGCAAACTGCATGTGGGGACTCTGCAGAAGGGAGCACACCAGGCTAAGGAAATGGAAACCCTGGATTACATTATCCCCAGATTTGCCAGCAGAAAGGCAAATCTGACTCCTCAGGGGCATCTGGGGAGGGACAGATACTGTCTTTGGAGATTTCATTGCTGTGAGTGGAATGGTTCATTACCATGGAGTCTTATTTAGCAAATCTGTGGCATATAAAGTGGTACTGAAAAGGTCATGCTGTTCAATGTAAGATAAATAAAAGTGATCTTATTTTAGCAAGAGTCAATCATATTTCAGTGTTTTTAAGGCAAAGACTGTGTCAAGTGCCGGCATCTTTGGTAAACAGTTTTTTTATTGTTTTCTATAGCCCACAGAGAATAGAAAGTGACCTTGTTTGAGGGAGAAGTACCAATAATATGTCAAAATATTATTAACATCTTTCTCCACTTTCCCAGGTTTTCCTAATCCAAGTGACTGAGTAAATAAAAATCAAAGTGAAATAATCAATAAGAGGGAGCATGATGACAGGAAGTCTAAAACAGAGGAAAAATACTCAAAGTGCAGAAGGAGCAATCCAGTTTGGCCATAGGGTAAATATATATTTATTAATAGAGCTCCATTATTATATTTATATATTATGATATTGTGCACGGAGTTGAAATATACATAATAGAAGGGATAATTAATTAAAAATTTATAAATTAATTCCTTAGTCTCTTTCAAAAATCTAACTGTATGAGTGAATATTTAAGGTGGAATATGCAAGGCACACGTGGTACAAGCTTTTTAATAAAGTATTAAAATACTTCACTTAGAATGCCCAGCCTAATTATCAGACTGTTCAGGCCAATATACCAGCTACAAATTACTTTTGATAGCAAGATGCCAAACTGAACACCTCCAGAAAACCAGACCAGATGCTCTCTGGGATAAACAATCTGGGTCATTTCTGTAATTACACATTTGCATGAGAATCAAATTACTTTGTTGAATAAAACATTTTTTCAGAATATATTCTTTGTTAATCATTAAACCAAGTAACCTGAGTGGCTCTGATGTGGCTTTTTGGCCTTCCTCTTATCCAATACTCACTTCAGTGACCTCCTTAATCATTCAGTTAACCTGTAAAAGATGAAAAGGGCAAACAAAGCCTACATGGTTTGTCAGTATTAACATGAATAATGACAATTATTTTTAAGAAACCAAGAAAAATAATGCTCAACACAACAGGTTAAAAATGCTCATCTAAAAGTTTTATGAGAGCTGATTTCTCTCAAAATACACCAAAGTAAAGTAAATAATGCATGTGGAAAATGAGGCAGTGCAAGAAGCAAAAGAGCATTAAAGAAAAAAGCTCAGACTCTATTACTTTGAGTATGTTTCCCTTCCACAAGCACACAAATAACACTGCTAACCACAAACTTCCCAGATCTGCTATGCATAGATCAGTTCATGTTTGTCCATGTGGATAAACCTCACCATTTCATGGATAGGCAGGGTGGCAGCGTGCCTTGTAGCAACCAGCAGCAACTGAACGTTCCCAGAAAGTATCTGAGAGAGTCTGAAATCTGATGAGTAGGGGCCAGGGGATGGGGGGCACAGAATGGAAGGGAGACAGGTAAAGACAAAATAAAGCTGTGGGAGATATGACAAACATCTAAACCTAGTGAGTCTTGGTATGTACATGAGTTTCCTTTGGTAATGTCAACCTAAGAAAATGTTTCCCACATTTTAAAATTTAGGGCTGTTCCTATGGTAACATTATTTAATTGCTAAAAGGGTGTTCTTCTTCTTTCTACTAAAAACATGTTATGTGCTTTGTCCTCATGAGAAAGGCTCAGATATTCATTCTCTTATTGAAATGCTTCCTCTCATGTTTAGTCAATATAACATTCAAAAATACATTCAAATTTGCTGGTGTTTAGTTTAGGATAGTTTTCAAAAAGATCAGTATTCAAAAAGTAGCAACAATATGCATTGTTCCATCTGGAAATATTGGGAAATGTGGGTACTCTAAAATTTGGCCATTTTCAGAAAAGTAAAATTTTCTGGCATGAACACTTCAATACAAAAACTTTAAGCAGTTTGTTTTGCAAAAGTTATACTAACTTGAGAGTTCAAAGAAATAAAATATTTTAAATACTATATAGCATATTTAAGCAAAATTTCAAAATTAACAAAAATGCAAAAAGTCGGTGTTTCAGTCTACAAATCTCTTTCTTTTTTTCTCTTTTTCTCACACTTCTTGTCCTGTTTGTCACTGGAGTAAGTGAAAAGATCAAAATTAAAAGTGGAGGAGGAGGAAGACTTTTCCTTACTTCTCATTAGGAAAAAAGTTAACTTCTCACCAGAAGAAAAGTTGGTTGCTATTTTTGGTTTTCAGTATGTTGTTAGTGATAGAATAAGAAAATATTTGAAGATTTAAATGTTTTTATTTATTCAAAGAGTCCTACTTTTCACTCCCATTTTCATCTGGGGTGGTGAGGTGGGGAGAATAGTGGAGCATAAGGATTTGCCATTATTTGGACATAAAAATGTCAAGCGTTATAAAAATACCCTCCTGATTCTTTTTAGAAGTGGTACTTCCCCACAGAACACTGGTAATGTAATCTTTTTGAAATATTCTTATTGAAGAGGTCAGACCTTTCAGCTTACACTTTAAACAATTTTAGCTTTCACACATACATGACCCTCACTGAACTGCCACCCTTCATGGCTGCATCCTCAGGAGGCTCCAGGATGAGATGAAGGTGCACATTAAACACTTGGGAGCAGCACTGGGCTCCTGCAGCTCCTGGGCACCCACAGGGGGTTCCCACCCTGGGCTCTTCCCAGCCCTGGGCTGTTCCCTTGACAGTAAAAGATTTTAAAATCACAAAATTCGGGGAGCTAGAAAGAAAATTAGGCTAATTTTAAATTAGGCCCTGGGAAATGTTAGACCTTGTATTTGCTAGATGATGTGAAACTGCACCTGTGAAGTCAGTATATGATAAATGATACGATTGTTAGATTTGATTAGATATAATTCTTGTTTAAAGAATCACAACAAACTATGTTGGGAGTTTGAGGGGGGCTCACAAGAAACCCATGCTTGGATGAAATCGATGTATACAATAGAACAATGTAAGTTTAATAATTAATATGTAAGTTATATAACAATAGAATATAAAAACATGTTCATCCCAAACCCATGTCAGAGTTAGTTTTGGGTTTGTCTACCCCTGACACCCAGAGCTCTTAATAAAAGCACCTGCATATAATCATTAGTGATTATGTGTTCCTGGACACTAACACCCTGAGCAGCCCCTGGGCGAGGCAGGGGATGGTGTCCCTGTGTCTGTCCCTGCAGAGCAGCTCCACGGTGAGGGCTGTGAGCTGGGGCACCCACCCAGCCTCAAACCCCTTCAGGCTCATCAAGCACATGGTTCCTGCCTGAGGGCACCTCCATGCCACCCTGTGCTTCTGGTCAGAACCCAAAGCCCAAAATCCAAAGTGATTTGGGGTTGGGTTTTAATCTGGCCTCGAGCAGGGTATCATCCCCAAGTGAGTGCTGGAAGATTTCTGCTGGAAAGCCCTTCCTCTTCTCCTGCCTCAGCTTCAGAGGAAGCAAAAGGCTCAAACCCAAACACCAATTAATAGAGCCAGCCCCCAATAACCCAATGAACTCTGAGTGCTCCAGGTGAGCACCTTCATCAGAGAACGAAATGGACTCTGCCCCCACTCCTTAAATAAGATTTTTAAAAATATAAAAGGCCTCTGTTAGACATACATTAAAAAGCATGAAGAACTGCCTCCACCACAAACACAAGTCAGTGTGAAGTATTTTATGAGTTCAGTCAGTTTTAGATCAGTGTAAAAATAAAGCTTTATTCTTGGTGAACAGAGGAGCATAAATAACCAAAGTTATTCTTCAGGGAGAAGTGTGAAGATGCAAGCAAAAGAAGCCTGAGAAAAGAAAAGGCACACAAAACCAGAATTTGTCTTTTTAACACTACCTGTGTTTACAGTATTTAGAATATAGAAACATATATAGCTGTGGTGCATCAGGCAGAAAGGTACTTTGAAGAACGTTTCTGCTTGAGAACTTTCAAAGATTAGTAAACTTTGAAAATTAGAGAGGATATTTCAGTCTTAAGTCCTATTTTTAAAGAAATTAAATCCTTCCAACAAATATCCTTAGCGCCTTTCCATTAATTTGATATAAACATTGCACCCTCCTGAGACTTATGAGGACCTTGAAGAACTTTCTCCTTGCCTCTGTAGTGCTAAAACCTTTTCTTTCCAAGATGTGCTGGGAATTGATTTCTTCCATAGATTTTGTTTCCGTGCACTTCATTCAGTATAGGGAGTTAGCAAGCTGCTTCCACAGCAGGACTGAGCTGTGTGCCCACACAGACCTGCAGCCCAGCATTGCTGTGGCCAGTGTCTGCCCACAAGGTTTGGGTTGGTTTTCCCAAGCCTCAGCACTGAAGCCTGTCCAGCTTGCTCTGTCTGACCTGCCCTCAGCCTCACTTTAATTTGCTCTAGCTGTAACTGCAGTTTTCCTTCTGACCAAGTGCCTGTGGCTATTTTGGTTTGGTTTGCTCACTGCTGTATGGCACTGCTGAGGTTTTGTGACTGCACAGGAGTGCTTCAGAAGGAGAAATTCCACCTTGGTGAGGCAGCAGTGGCTCTGGGATGGCAGATCCCATGTGTGGTGCAGGGGAGTACCAGCACTGGGTGACAGGAGATGGGGCACAGGTTTGGCTCTAGAGACCCCAGAGCTATAAACAACTCAGCAGTGTCAGATAAAGAAATGCAGACCTGAGGCTGGACAAAACTGATTCTAGGGCAGCAAGTAGAACAAAGAAGCAGTATCAAGCATATGTGTAAGGCTCTGCTCTATCCTTAGCAAATTCGGATCTGATATAGAGTTCAGATCATTTTAGAAGGAGCAAAGATGCAAATGCATGTTAGCTGACATGCAAAAATGCACCCAAATAGATCCTAGAGTGAGGAAAAAGAAACTATCCACATGAACACCAATATCCTCCTGGTAAAGAACTACAAAAATAATCCATAATCCTGTCAACTCCAATACCTGAGCAAAGCAGCCTCCCACAGGCCTGAAAGGGCTGGGGAAGAAGGAGAAGTTCACCAGGAGAAGGGGTACAAACTAAGGAGTCACAGTTTTAGCTGTATTATTATTACTACTACAGTTGTAACCTTTTCTGCATAGACACAGTCTTTCTTTCTGTAATAGTTGTACATGGAGTAGTAATGACTTTTGGATTAGACTCCTAAGGTTTCAATTATACTAACAATAAATTTCTGCCTTTATATGTAAGTTGCTCCTGCTTTGCCCATAAAACAAGATGTTGAGCATAATAAGTAGCTTCACTAGATCTAAGTCATAAAAATATTACTTGTACTGAAACAGGATCTCTTTCTCAGGGGTTTAATATGACAGACTAAACAATCTCAAAACTTTTGACTCAACACAGCATCAACTGAAGTTTCATTGGCATTTGCCAAAATTAAAGGATATCATGAGGTTGATTTTCAGGTGGCATAAGCTGGTTTAGTTCTTTGGTTGTGTGGGAAAAGCAGAGCCCTCATTTCAGGCTCTATTTCTGGGGCATACTGTTTCCTTGAAAACCTGAGGTCTGGCACCACAGTAGGAGTTACTCTGAGGGTAAAATCGTGCTCCATCTGAAGTCAGTGGGAATTTTGCCACTCACTGATTTGTACTTGAGGTTTCACCCCAGGGAATTTCACCCAAAAGCAAACTCTTCACCCAAAAAATCCAGGAGGAAGGAGATCAGAATAGACCACAGCCAAGCTTGAGTCCACTGTTAGGACATCACTACCTTGCCTTATGCACAGCTGGAAGTGAAAGCATGGACACATCCCATGAAAATATTATGGTAACACACAATAATCTGGACCTGGTGTCTGTGGGATTATCCAGCTATGGTTCAGAGACATAAGTGGGTGCATTGGGCCAGCTAATACTTGTTAGAAATATAAAAGAAAAAAGCCCCAACCCAACAAAACGTATCCCAAAAAGCAAAACCCTCAACAAACAAAAACAAGAAAAAACAAACAAAGAAAAAAAACCCCACAAACAGAAAAGCCAAAACAAAAACAAAAGCAAAAAAACCCCCAAAACCAAAACCAAAAAACCCAAACAAAACCCACCAACCAAACAAACAAAAAAAAACCAAGGGGAAAAAGCCAACAAGAGGCATATCATTACATGCACCTGTTATTAAGAAAATGCAACATTATTAGAGTTATGACTAACTGGAATGCCTGGAAGAGATTTACCACAACAAAAAAAAATCCATCAGGTATGGATGTATACCATATATATACATCTTACTAATTTCCTTTAGGTTGCGTGAGTAACTTTTAATTAAGCTTCAGGTAAAATGTGTATATTTGAGTACACATATATGAGGACACCTTATAATGTTGACGATAAACATAATATTTTAGTTCCCATATGAAATGTATCAGGAAGGTTGCTGACCTACTTCAGTTAAGGTACTTGATGTAAAGATGTAAGTCTGTAAACCAAGACTGAAGGGAGTATGGATGACCTCTTCAACCTGGGTATACTTCATACACCCAAGGAAAGTTCTCCTGTTGTCCTTGGGATAACCAGTGGTTTGAGACGGCTCCATGCCAGAGAATGTGGCATCATGCAGTGCTCCTCCGACTCCTGCTCAAGCATGCACACGCCCCACATTGCTTTTGTTGCTTTGTCACAAACCTCTGGGTTTGTGCACATAAAGTATGGGCTGCATTTACTCAAACTTAGATTTTCTGAGAAATTAAATATCTGGGTCTGAATTATTCACCATTGGATCATTTTATAGCCTGTTGAGAGGCACAGTTCTTTCCAGAGGGCAATTCCTCTTCCTGTAAGACCTTTAAGACAAATCATCCTCTAGAAATGCCTGCTTCTCCTAACTAGGCTTTGAGGGTGACCAGCTCAGACTGAGGCGTCTAAAGTTTGCTTACTTAAGGTTAAGCAAGATGCATCCCTCCCAGAGACTGTAGTGGAGGCACACAATGTTTATCAGTTCTTGCCTGTACCTGACTGGAGTGCCATAAAACAATATTAACTGCTATGTGTGACTCGAGATTGATGATTGTTGTCAATTGAAACATTTTGTATTTTGTATCTAATAAGTTTAAATTTTATAGACTGAAGTCAGATAATGACCTCAGAAATTATTTTTTTTCGACAGAGGATTCATGGTCTGAATGATTTTTCATCACAAATTTCCAATTTTTGGTGAAATTTTTCAAATTTTTCAACATTTTTCTGGGATAATTGTAAGAAAAATTCCAAATAAGGTATATATTATGTTAGAACCATTTCACACAATATATAAAAAACACTCAAGCGTCTCAGCCATTCCACGAAAACAGATCTCTATGACCACTTAGAATTTTAAAACATTATTTTAATTACGATTTTAATTGCCCTTTTGTTTTTAAATGAACATATGAATGCTTTCATACTCTAACACCCCCCCTTAATTAACTGGATTAAAGTAAGCACTCAAACCTTTGCAAACAGTTGTTCTAATAACATTTTATTAGCAAAACATTAATTTTTGACAAATTTACTATGAAGTCTCTTGCATCAGACACAGGATGATATCCATCACTAAGCTAAATGCCACAAAAATATCTTTAAATGCAACACTAAGCTTAACATAGTGGGAAAACATGATCTCTGATTGGGAAGTTCATTTTATGAAGTAATTCAGGAAAGGGGAGCTGAGCTCTGGAGTAACCTCGGGACTACTGCTTCCCTGCCAGATGGAAGATCTCAGGGATGACACATTTGCTCCTGAGGGGAAGAATGCTCCCCCTTTGACAGCCTACCCACTCCACAGCAACTGCATCAGCCTTGGAGGAGGTTATGGCTCCCATCCTCCCTGCAGAGGAAAGGCTGATGCAGGGGGAAATGGAGGGAAAGCCTCCAGGCTCTGTTTGTGCACAGGGGCAGGCGGCAGACTGACAGGGACCAGGCTGCTGAGGCTCCCAGGTGGAGCAGGTGATCCCTGCAGGCACATGCACATGGATACATCACAGAATCATGGAATGGTTGGGTTGGAGGGGACCTTGAGGATCATCTTGTTCCCCCTCCCCTGCCACAGGCAGAGACACCTTGCACTAGACCAGCTCTCACACATACACATATAAACACAGACAGACACAGAGATCACATTTTTAATGCTGCATTTGCCTTTCCCAGAAGAGCATTTTGTTTCTTTCCTTGCTGTTGCTGCCCTTCCAACCAATGTAATCAGGGGTAGCCCTTGGACTTCAGTGTGACCAATCTGAGACACTGTAAATCCAAGTGCCATGTGCACCTTGGGGCCACACAGCTTCTCTGGATATCCTGTCATGACTACAGAATGAATGACAGTACTGGGGAGTTGAGGATTTCAAAAAGTACAATATCTGGTACCAAATCCAAAGTTTATATCTGGAAATGTAGACAGGTATTCATGAGTTTCATTAGCTCAAAGCATCTTTGGTCTGGTCCCTGGGCTGTAAATTCACCTGCAGCTGGAGGGCATTTGTTGTGCCACTGGAGTTTTCTGGTGTATCTGATGTAAAAGGATCATTTTATTTCTTTATTTATTTTGCTCAAAGATCCAACTTCCATACAAAGCAAAGCACAGTAAATTGGGACAACTGCTAAACTCACTTCAGCTGTGATAGAAAGATGACTGCAGACATGCTTTCAATCAGAAAAAATGAAACCAGAAATCAATCTCTAATTTTAAAAAGAAGAGAGAGAGAGAAAGGTATAGAGAGTATGGCATTAGACACATAGGAGCACATTTTATGCATTCCTGATGTTAGATTTAGTCCAAAGAAAATATAAACTGTGTATAATGTGTTGTACCTACCCCTAGCAACACCTCACGCTGCCTGCTGGCAGATGCTGTATGAGGCAGAGGCAGCCAAATCTGTCCCTTGGATCCAATACTGTCCTGGAGGGTGCCCTGGGTCCAGCATCCTCAGAAGTGTGCAACTTCTTGTTTTGGGGAAATCTAGAAGGTTCATGCCAAATTAAACTGGAACTGGAGTAATGTGGATGATTAGAGGACAGAACTTGGAAATGAAGTGGGGAATTGTTATTTGAGAGGATAGATGTACCTGATGGAGCCATTACTCTTCAGGGACAAAAAAGAAGTTACTTATTTACCAACAAACAAAACCTAATTTCTATTGGAGAGCTAGTCCTAGTATAGTATGTCTTTTTTTTTTTTTTACTTTCAAGGTAGAAGTACTTAATCTTGTGTATTTATTAAGCAACTATTACAGCAGTTTCAGTGCAATTGCAGTTAGCAATGGGTTCCATATTAGCTCACAAACAAGGAATGGTATTTGTAAAATAGCATAGTTTAGGCTTCTTGAACTAACAAAAATTGTAGACCAAGCTTATTATGAAGGCATGCAGGAAAGTTAATCAAATAAATGTGGAATGTAAGTTTGCCTAACCTGCAGGTTGATAAACGCCATATGGGTGCTCTTACAGAGGAATAAAATTGCTTTCATTTTTTGTTGCTTAATTCTGTTTAAATTGCTGCACAAACTCCAGCCTCTTTATTCTGAGTGAAAACACATGTCCCAGGAGTTTAACGTGCTTGAACTTATGCCTGTTAACTTCACCACTTGATTATCCATAACTTTCCCAAGTCTCCCCACCCAAACTTGCTGTTAAAACAAGTTATTGTTCCTATTTCCGTACAAAGTGTTTAAGCAGGCATAGCAACGTGCTCCACACCAGCTGCACTTCAGCCGTGTGGGGCCCTTCCAATGTGTGCTTTTGCCCACGTTTGCAAGTGTTCAAAGAAGTTAGACTCCCAAAGGGAGACAGAACGAGAACTAATTGGAAATCCTTAAAGAAATCTGGCCCCTTTCTATGCACTTTTTCTGAATTTGTCCCAGGGGCACTGGACCCACTTCTTTCTCTTATATGTAAAAGATGCAAGAATGGCAATGCACATCCAAGAAGACTATGGCAGAATAAAGTTGCTGTCAAGCCTTAGTAAGAATGCTGCTTTCTGGTCCTCACATTTACCAAATTCCTCAGGAAGACAAGCTATAAATTGTTCTTTTGCACTTTACCTGCAAAATGTCCTTCACCATTCCAGTACTTCTCGATGTACTGTTGCTGATTTAACTTTAATGTTTAGCATTGCATTGTATTTCTTACCATTTAAAAATATGAGAAGTAGTAAAAAGAAAAAACAAATAAAGAAAACCAGATCAGCAATACAAAAAAATACAAGCTAATTCATGGCTGAGGTACCAGAGTTTTGCCCAAACTGTCTGGCATGTGTTTGATGTACAGGATGACAAGAAACTTCTCACAACTATTTCATTAGTGCGCTCCTAAATAGGGCAAGAATATTCAGAAGATGTGCATCACCACTAAATAATTCAATCATTGCAGGTCTTGTTCTACGGAGCATGAAGGCAATATTGCCTTGATCTATTTTGGTAGAGACTGACATCAGATGTGGCTCCCCACCCGCGGCAGGAGTGCCCCTGGCATCGCACAAACCACTTCCAAGGCCACAGCCAAGGCACCTCCCTCTTCCTATATGGATGCTAATTTGAATTTCCCAGAAACAGCCTGTTCACAGACCATAACTAGCAGCTGTTTATGCAGGCATCCAGCCTGTGCCTCACTCAGGCCATCACTGCCTCCTGCCCTGACTGACCCTGGGCTCCAGCCCTGCTGACTGTCTGCAGACAAGTGGGCTTGAGAGATGAAGGCAGTGGGAAGGGTGGGCTGTGAAGCTGATGCCCCAGTGCCAGAGTATGTGGTTGGAGAAGATGTGAACAGCAGGGGTAGAGAAAATATTCAGTGTCACCACCAATGATGTCAGTCTGTTTTGGATATGAGCAGCCCAACTCCACAGCAATGATTTCAGTGTGTCTATGAGGGAGAGCTTAGAAAATAATTTAGAAATTAATGATAAAATTGATACCTCTCTGTGACTCTGGTTAATAGACAGCTCCTTATTTTCACTGTTTTCAAAGGAAGTTTTACATTTCCTGTGTAATCTAGATGAGAAAAATCCAAACCTACCCCCTTTGGGTGAAAAAAGTCTAAGCTTCATGGATACTGTTGCTATATACATCTTCATAACTCTGTAACTGGACTCTAGGTTCCCTATGAAAATAGGTCTTGGATGAGAAAATCTGATTTTTTTGGAAATTCTAGAACTATATTGAGAAAAATGTAGAATATTAGAATTACATCCAGAATTATAGAATACAAGAATTATGTCAATAAAATCCCAAAGTGAGTTATCTTTTGCTAAATGATACCCTAAATTTTAATACTAAACTTTGCATCTCCTAGTAAGTTTAGATTATTTAATATGACCATATGAAAAATCTTAAACTATGCCAAAATTTTGTGGTTGACCTCAAATTCAACTTCCAAGGAGAAGCAAATATATAGGGAACTTATGCAAGAAAACAGGCACACACTTTTGGAACACTCTTTAACCAAGAGTCTGTGAGAAAAGGAAAATATGTAAAAAAGAGGAGGCAGCTGAGACAAAGCATCAAGAGTTAAAAATATTTAGCTGATACTAAATATTTTTAAAAAGAGAGCTCAGAAGTGTTGCCTATCTTACTCTGGTATTTTTAGATTTCTTTACACTTCTGGTGATCTGAAAAACTTAAAAACTTAATTTTATTTGAAAAGCACACTTACTAGCTAATTAATGTATCCTTGCTGCATGCTGTAAGGGAGACATGGGCCATGCCAGGGCAGCAGCCTCTCCCCCTCCCTCTCTGTCCATCACAATGTCAGGGCATCCTCCTGTGGACACCAGCATTTTGTTGAGTTTCTTGCTGTACCAACCCTTGTGAGATAAAAATCTCAGGGCGCTGTGGGACAGTCTTTTGGGAGTTGTGGGCTTTATTTTGGAAATGTCCAAAAGGGAAAAAGAGCCTTGAGGCTATGGGGCTGAGCCAGGACTCTCAGACTGCCAGCTGTGCAAGCCCCATAGGTTGCTTAGCCTTTCTGTGCCAAATTTTTGACCTCCACAAGAAAAGGAATATAAATATTTCAGATGGAAATATTACACATTTCCTTGTTTTAATACTCATACTGCTTGAGACCCCTGAGTGAGAGATGCCATATAAATATGAAAGCCTTGACAAGTGGCTTTGTCAAGCACCAGGACAAATAGAGTGGAAAAGCTTAAAAGGCCAATCCCAAGTATGCACACATGAGTGCATGCAGGAAAAGAAAACCTCAGCTTGCTCAAGACATCCATGCACTTCTTGAAAGTTAATGTAAATAAATGGAATTGCCTGTATGAATATCACGAAGCAATATAGACTGGACACAATTAAATGAGTCTGCCTACTCTATTCTGTGGCAGAAACATAAACTACATGCTGTTTGCATTCAAATGTCACATCAAAAGATTAGGTGCATAAATTTGGATATGTAGTTGTGAAAAAATGCTTCTGGAGTACAGGAATATTAATCTACTGGTCAATCCTTCCCCAGTGTAGCATGTTGAAAGATTAACTTCCCTTTAGTACCAATTTCCTATTGAATATATGATTGAAAAATGCTAATTTTATGCAATTTTTAACTCTTGTGTATGAGTGACTTACATTGACTGCAAAAGTACACAATCCTGTTTTTCAGTCTGACATAGTTTTCTCTGATGCTTTGAGCTCCTCTAAGTAGTCACTTGACTACAAATTATAACACACTTGACTTTTGCTATCTAAAGGATAGCTTGAGATATTTTTAAGCTTTATTCAAAGTGTGAGCAGGGCACACGCTGGATTAATATAAGTGGAAAACTAACTTTCAAAAAACTCCAGTGTTTTCTCACCGTGTTTTTTTTCTTTTATTTTTTCTGAAAATTAAAAGAAGAGAATAATACACAATCTTGTGGCTATATGAGTGTATTTCCACAGGTTTTGATATGTTTTTCTTTTGCAGTTGTTACTTTAGAAAGAGCTAATATGACTGACAGAGCAGAACAATTTATCCTAGAACTATATATCTTTTTGTGGGCAGAAATGCCATGATGAAAAAATAACAAAATTGAAATATGATACAACTTTCGAAAACATGAAAAAACCCATTGCTCTTCTCTTTGACAAGCTTGTCACAAAGGTGAGACTAAAAGAAACCTCCAGATACTTGATATTAATAGGCAGTGATGAACAACAAGGTTCCTGCTCTCTCCTCATGTGCCAGGGTGTTCAGGGCAAAGCAGCGCTACCCTACCTAAGTCAATACATTGAATTCTCTTCCATACACCTAACACTCACTTGCTTGGTGCTTTGAAGTTAATGGAGTTATTCTGAAGTTAATTGGGTTTAACTCAGAGGAAAATTGGGCCCACTAGAATGAGTGCTAATACAAAAGGCTTTGGAAGCCAGCCTGCATTGCTGGTCAGAGATTAACAGTGCAGCAGAAAAGGACCTCTCAGAAAACAAGAAAGACAGGAGGCTGATGCAGAGGAAACTTGCCCACTCTTTTGAATTGGCAGCTGTATCACATACTGTAGTGGGGAGGCACTCAGCACCACTCTCCACCAGTTCCAATCAATTTTCTCCTTGGTTCTTCACCACAAATGTATGTGTATGATGAACAAAATAGAAGTGTCAAAGTGGTTAGCACAGGTCTGGGACAATGGGATAATGCTTACAGGGATCAAAATTAGTTAATAATATCTAATGTCTTGAAATTATACATGCAACTGTGCTGAAAAAAAAATAGATCCAGAAAATACATTTTATCGCATGTTGTTTGAAAATCTGTTCCCAAATTAAAAAAAAAAATTCACTTCTAGCTTCTCACAGTAACATTGGATCAGTTGGTCAAAATAGTTTCTGTGATCTCAAACCAAGAGTGGTGCCACCAGCTATAGCCTAAATTTCTTCCATGGTTACTGAGTGCATTTGCATAGTAATTGCATTTACTGTACAGTATGCAAACCCACATAAAGTGCCCCAAATAAAATTAATTCCTAAGACTTTTATATCCTTCATATAAATGCATATTAACCAGCAAGGTTTTATCTTTCCCATACTGACTCATTTCCTTCTTCAGTAAATGATCACTGTGTAACCCATTGACTTTCTCCATGACTATGCACTAACAATAAGACAGGTGCCATGTAAATTTGGATACATTCATGTTGCTTTATACATTTGTAGAGAATTTAAGCTGTAATTACTGAAGATGGTGATGGCAATTTTCTGTAGAGTGCAGGAGGAAGTATCAGATGTAAAACCTGCTCAACATTTTCCCCTTTTGGGCTGTTACTTTCTCTCTCCTGGACTGAAAGGAAAAAATGGGCACTTGGTAATTTTTCAAATATGCCACATTGAGTTCATGTTAGATTCATTGCTAGCATGGAATACCTTTCCTTTTACTATGAACTATGAACTGTGAACAAAGGACACACTTTTGGTTGTGCATGTTCTTGCTTTGCAAATAACTGATGCTGGCTGCCAAAAGTCTCTCATGAAACCAAAGACACATCATGGTCATTTAGGCCATAATGGCCATTTGAGCCATCCTAAAATTATCTCTGAAGGCTGGAGAAGCAATTGCACTTCCTTCTCTATAGACCTTGCCAGTGGAATTACACAAGCAGCTTTTCTCTTCTGTTTGACACCTGAGTGTGACTGCTACCCTGCTACAGCTGCAGGCTGGCTCCAAGTACCTGCAGACATAAACCAAGAGGATTTGGTGGGCAAGCAAGGACTGCAAAGGCTTTTGTCCCTCCCTGCGTCACCAGTTGGCACAGCAAGCCACCCATGCCAAATGACCAGATCTGGTCAGGTGGCCATGGAGGCAGACTGAACCCAAAAAGCTGACTTCGCATAAGGACCTTGGTGATGGTTTTCAGCTGTGGAATCACCATGGGCCTTTCTGGCTTTTATATTTCTATTGGTTTTCCATTAGACAAGATTGATAGAAAAATATTTTTCATCTGGTAATGGTAAGAGACCCAGCCCATGGCTGCCATATGCTGACTTGGTTCTGAACATTGTTGACTTCCAGAGTGGACAGATGTAATCCAGTCAGCTGAGAAACAACCTCAGCTCTGGAGCGGAAAATGTAAAATTCAGGCTGGTTCAAGAGACAGCAGCTGACCTGCAATGAGAATGAAAGTGGGCAAATAAATCATTGTGATGTCTGCAGACTCTGACCTGACCTTCATCAGTCCCAACAGACTCATTCCAGATTATTTGCAAGATGACTTATTTCTAAAAAGCCATATGGCCACATTTGCACAGTAGGAATGCACATCAGCACAATGCATTATGCAAACTGGGATACAAACCCTGTGCACAGATGCAGGGCAGGTCTTAAATTGGATGCAGCTTAATTTTGGGTATGAAACCATATATGCTGCAACAATGCAAATGTTAATATGCACCTCTGCTATGTATCTGCTGCAGAAAGACTATCTGAACAAGTCTGGATATGCTAGTGCAGTGTTTTCCATCTTGCTCAACATCACAAGTGGCTGTTTTCCCAGTTTTCTCCGGGATTCACTCCTTTGAGTGACTGGAAGACTCACAGTTATCTATGCTCTCTGGCTAAAATGCAGGAGTCTTGTCATTGCTTTCCCACTGTAATAACTTTAATAATAGTAATAAAGCTAGATGAATTATGTGTCTTTTCTTCCTTCCCATGTTGAGCAAGAAGAGAACCAAAAATCTATATTAATCAGGTTATATGGTAGGCTCATTTAATTCTCTGGAATGCTCAGAATACTACAGAGAGGAGCACAATGGAAATGCCTTGGAAGATGAGATTAGATAGGTGTGATACCTGGGTGTCACTGGGATATAATAGAGTTTTTTTAAATTGGGGTGGTTAAAGGAAATGAGACCATGGTGTGCATTTTCTCTGAGCAATTATTAAAACTGCAGTTGAGAGCTCTGCCAAAGTTTTCGATCTGTGACTCCTATGTCCTGACTTCCCACTGCTCATCCTAGGATAATTACAGAAACAAAAGCTTTTGGAGACCTCAGGACTGGGGCAGCACCACTACCATCAGACTGTCTGGGTTGGAGGATGGCCAACTTTCTGTTGGGACTTTGAGGCTCTGAAGGTAGAGGGAGATAAGAAATGAGACTAAATGGTTTCGTTTGCAGTGTGCTGTTGACTATTTATCCTCATCCTACTGCTTTTTCAAGTACAGGTATGGAGGGGCAGGGAAAGGAAGCTGTTGTGATACTTCCAGTTGATTCTAAACTCTTTTGAGACAGAGCTTAGATTACCTTCCCAGGTCACCTCCAGAGCACTCCAGGGTTCTCCTTTGGGATTTATGACACCTTCAGGACATCCTTGATCTTTGGTTGCCAAAGTACAGGGATTGGGAGACCAGATGGAGACTGTCCAGCCCAGGCTTCTCCTACTGGCTGCTGCTTTCAAGACATAGTAGAGCAGAGCATGAACTGAGACACAGAAAGCAATGCCAGAGCCTGTGGTATGAATGCAGGTTCCATCCTTAATTCCCTAAGAGAAAATCTATCTAGATCCTGGAATATTTCCAGGCATAAAAATTCTCAGCTAACACCAGCACAGCTAACACCTCCCAGACAAGTCTCAAGCTCTGTTAGGGTGTTGACACGGCCAGGAACCATTCAAAATACGCTGACTACATGCAGCCACTTGGTTTTGCAGGCAAAGGCTATTTAATGCTATGGACATAGGCCACTCTGTGGTGCCTGAGACCCGTGCTTGAGAATGAGCCAGGCACTATTAATCCAGCAGAGCTCAATTCATTAGCTTTAGTACAACAACGAACAAGAAAAATAGCAACAAAAAGCCTTTGTTGAGCACTTGGGCCTGTTTTGGGAGGAGCTTGCTTTCTCCTCTGAATAATTAGTTTTAACTACTTATCCTTGGCTGAATTCCTACTGAGTCACTTTAGGTATTTCAAATACACCCTGCCCAATCTACCTGTCTTTTAAAAAGAGCTATTTTTTTTCTAAAATCTGTCTGTGTTTTGGACTTCTTAGCACTGATGATATTCGCATTTTTTTCATTTATTTCCTCCGAGTTTTAATACTCTGCCATATCTTCTGACTTCACTCTTTCTCACTCTTTCTAGCCCTCCCTATCCTTAATTCTACCTGTACCTACAGATTGATCCATTCTTATATATACTTTCATTTCTTCTTATGCTTCTTGGTTTCCCCAGTTTCTTGTAATATTTTCTTCTGATTATTGTATTGCTTCCTGTAGTGTATTGCTTTCTGTAGTGCATTGCTTCCTGTGTATCGTATTGCTTCCCTATCACTCCTTTCATAATGCCACCTTTTTGTCTTGACCCCTCATTCCTTTCTATACTGATAATTTTCCTTCATTGTTACAGTTATTTAATACTAGAAAAATTTCCAGAAATATTCCTTGTTCTTCCCTTTGATAATAACAACAGTCCTTTTCCTTATCATTGTTTCTTATGCTTTAACCAGGTCTGGGTGTAAACAGAAAAGAACCATAAAAAAGTGATGGTATAAAAAGGTCCAAACCATAGTAATGATGTGATATATGAATGCTGTGTGGTATTTAGGTCTAACATGTACTCTGGTGAAAATCCATCTGCAGGAATTCTCTTGATTTGGCCATTAGACTCCCGAAATTCCCATTGATTTCAGTGTGACACCATATGGATGAACCTTTAGGTCTATGTGCAGTCCAAACAGACCTCCAGGAAGAATTTGGAGTCTGGGGAGGACAGCTCATAGTAGAGAATCTTAGGTCATAAATTTGTCTGTAAACATGAAGCTGCATGCATTAAATCTCAAATAACTTCTAATCATAGCCTTATCACCGCACATCACAGCATGTTTAATTGTAACATCAATAAGCTGCTGCACACCAGGAATATTTGAAAATATATGAGTTTTTCCCTTTTCCTGTAAAATGCATTTGAAAGCAACAAATGCTTCTTGAAATTCAGGACTATTTCCATAGAAATAGTTTTTGTAGAAAGTTGTAAGGTATGAGAAATAAAGCAGACCTGTCAAGTTTCCCTTGTCAGTAGGAGCCAAATTATTGCTGTCCAGTTCATCCACAAAAGCTGGCTGATATGAAGTCTTCTGGCACTGGAAGATTTATATTCTCTTTAATTTTTTCAGAATAAATACTCTCAAAGCAGGATGAAGCCCGCACAGCACGAACAAAGAACATGCTATATTTAAGAGGTCATGTCTGACTTTGAACATATGGTAACGATTCTTGAAGTCAGAAATAAAATGTAATACTTGTAATATGGCATGTAATACTTTCTGTACTCCACCAAATTACCAGGGAGACAGATTGTGCTTTTCTGAGTATACTGACAAATGTCCCTCCTCATTATGATTTTGCCCTTTTTGTATTACCATATCATTATTCTTTTTCTTCTGTACTCCAGTGTGCAATTTAGATGACTGCATTCTTTGGCAACATTAAATATTTTCAGGATTGCTTAGAAAATTATCAGATATTTATTATTCTTCAATATGAATTCATCAGTAGAAATATATACCTCAAGGGGAGCCACCCATTGCCTTTAGCCAAACCAGCCAACCATTCCAAAGGCAATAAAATAGCATTTATCACCAGGAATAAACTGTGACATTTCCTTCTAATGAGGTTTCCAAGCTGAATCTTGTTGGCAGCCATTTTACATTTGTGATGTTAATAATGTGGGGACCTGAGTAGGAACCTGATATTAATAATTAGTTGCTGTTTTATTTTATAATCTTTTTCTATACGATTTTAGCACAGAAGCACACTTCCCTTGGGTTTCTCATTGTTTGGGGCAGGGCACTTGTGTGGCAGTACTAGAGGTGGAGCCTCAGCCGAGCTGATGAACAAACGGGACCCATGAGCTCGTGCCTGAAAAACAGAAAATGAGAAGGCCCATGTAGCACAACCTATGTGTATTTATTTTCACAAAGGAACAGAAAGCTGTTCTTCTGAGATGGCAGCTCCCCACACAGCTCCAACTCAGTGCTCCTGAAAAAGGCTCTGCCTCTGCAGTGACACACCTGTTGCCCCTCTGCCACTGGCTTGCACCTTCCTCATGTCAGCATTGTTCTTTCCCATCTTTGTTGTGAAGCAGCACCAGCGGGGAGAAACCATGAGCTGCAGAAAGACAAGAGCCTTCCACATTTCCAGATATTCCTCCTCTTTTCAGTGACAAAAGGAACTAGCAACTTGACTCCACATGAAAGGAAATGAGAAATGGATACAGTTTGGGCCAGAGAAAACATGATCAGAGGAAAGATAATTCCCACCACCACAGGAAAGGATGGGAGAATTTCTTTGGCAGGCATCAATACAGGAGAACACGTCAGATGGTTGGGGTGGTCCTTTCTGGTTGTCAAAACCTATTAAACCTTTGCACGTCCCCCCAAACCTGGGAAAGGAGGAGGTCTCAGCAGGCAATTAATTGAGTCCACTGACTGAGAGAGGAAGTGGGACTCAGATTGTGTGGTTTCTTTTTTTTATTTTAAATGAAGAAACCTAATTAAAATTATAAGAATTTCCTGGGGAAATTCTCAGCCTTTTCATTTTTAAGAGCCTTTGTATTACAAAAGGTGTTTGAAGTCCTTGAATTTTTACCCTTTAGCCACCTTTAATCTAATTTTTAATCTCTTAATAGCCTTAATTGAGTTCCGAATACTTTAAATTATTAAACATCTTTGGGGGATTATGATTTCTATTTCTGATTATACAAAATAGTATCAATTGCCCAACAACAGCCCCCACACCCCACCATTTATGTCAAATTAAACTACCAGGGATGTAAGGCATATACTTCAAGGCCAGGATATTTTCATTGGAAACACCTTAAAAGACTTGTGCTTTCAAGCAGGTTGAAGATGAGTGGTAAGAAATGAGGGAGATCCCAATGTAGGCCCTAAGTCACTGGAGGCTCATTGTCCTTTTGTCACCTTTGCTGTACAGGCAGAGGCTGCCCATGGCCATGACCAAGCAGTGGCCACCTGCCAGAGGGCAGTGGGCCATGCAGGCCCCCAAGGCACAGCAAGAGAGCCGCCTGCTTTTCTCAGCTGGGATGGGCCTCCTTCCCATGCCCATGCTCCGCTGCCAGGGACAACTGCTCAGATTTACACCCCAGTCTAGACCCAGCTTGGGTCTTCAAGTGCATCTAAGCCCCTTTGCTCCTCTAAACTTTCTTATCTTCCTTATCTTATCAATGTCTACCCTCCTCAGAGGCTTACTGCCTTACTGTGCCTCTGATCATGAACCTTTCTCTTCCTCCTTTGCTTGCCCACGGCCCCTGGAACCAAGGCTACTTGCTATTTCCCTCCCCCTAAACCCTGGAAGATGCCAGCCCTGGCAGGGGCAGCAATCCTCACCCTGCTGAGGCACCAGTTCAGGCACCCCTCTGAAGGCAAAAAGGCTCTGGGGAACAGAGGACACACAGCAGCCCTCCCCTTAAGGAGAAGAGCAACTTGCTTTACACCTTGCTGCAAGCTGTGGAATAAAATATTCTCTAGAATGCAGATATGGCATCCAAAACAGGTATTTGCAGCATGAGTTAGTACCAGTGGAAAACCTCGAGCCTCATCTGTAAAAATCAGAAATTCATTTGCTATCAAAACACAAACAAACTTTATTAATGTGGAGAAAGTATTAGCTTCTTTTCCACTTTGCTTGCTTTTGCTTTTAAAATTTTACTCCAACTGTTTTTATTAGATCTGAGCTTTAGTTACTGTTAATTTGTCTCCACTTGTTTTCATCTCCTACCTAAGAAACAGCTTTAATATCCAGCACCAGAAACAACATCTCTTGAGAGCTCAATTTGTTTCTCTAACTTCAGGGCAAGATTTCATTTCTGAGCATCTTGCATGTTTTCTAGGCACTCTAGCAAAAAGTCCATGAAGTTTCTGAGGCACCTCAGAACTCATCACTGATACCCATTGTAGAGTCTGGCTTTATATACATAAAGCAAATGACTATTCAGTGTCCTATTGTTAAAACCTGGATCTAGCTGCCACCATTATTCAAGATGAACAGTGCTCTACTTCAGTTGTCCTATTGACTAAATATGCACAAAATGTGCATTAGTGGACAGACTTGAACTATTTACTGGTATTATTTTCAAATCTGTATTGCTGTAGTAGCTATGATTGCCAGCTGAGCTCTAGGAAGGTTGGTTTTTTTATAATGTACCACGCCAGAAAACCAGTATCTTCTGTGAGCTTGCAGTCTGAGGTGCTGATCCACGAGATGTGTGTGCTCAAACTTAGCTGCTGAAGCTGTCCATCAGCATCTGTGGCTGCTCAGAGAATAGATATCTAAGAATATATGTAGTTTTATATTTCTGAGTTCAGAGTGACAGTTCAATTTTAAACTTTTAAAATGGAACTATTCCTGTTCTTTAAATTTTTTGCAATATTGAGTTTTATTGTGTACCTTCTTTTACATTTACTACCTAATAAATGCTTTCTTAACAGGAACATGTATATTTAGACATATTTTTAAACATATTAATTTTTATGCATTATATGGATCAGAGTAATTCTAAAATATGAGTTAAGACATAATTCTGTAGTTCAGTGTCTCTGCAGGAGACCATCCCATGTGCTTTACGTAAAAGGCCTGACTCATACAAGTGTGATAGCAAGATGAAGGCCACTAAACTGAAAGATGAAAACATCTAAAAGACATTGGTTAAGGCATTTTGGCTGAAACACTTTAGTTTTAGAAGGTCAGCAGAAGAAGTCATTCAGCTCTCCTTCTTACCCTAGAAAGAGAGAACAATAATAAAATCAGGCAGAAATAAATTTAGAGCAAATTAAAAAAATACTTTTATGTAGCACATGTCCTGACTATAGAATTCATTGCTGTAATAGGTCACCAAGTTAAATAGCATGGATGGATAATTTTATCATTACTCCTGAGCCAAGTCCTCCCCACCATAGCCAAGCCAACAATCTTCAGTGAAACTGAAACAAGATCTAAGTAAAACAGTGGGATTTACCCCAGTATTTATGACATGGTTATACTCAGTGAGAAGAACAATAAAGGTAATTAGAATCCATGCTCAGCACTTCATCTGTTTACTGAAGTGGAAGAGTGAACTCCCTTCCTTTTACCACCCCATAATTTGATAAAACCTCCATAAAGGGGTTTTAAAAGTAATAGACACTGACCATGGGGACACTCCTAGGTCACAGATGCTCTACTGAAAAACTTGCTACAAATTATGCTGGCAAGCTATAGGAAACCCAGGGCATGCATAATTATGTACTATAGGACTACATACATACATATGTACTGAGAACCTATTTCCCCTGTCCTCACCTACAAAGAACATTTCAGCTCAATGAGAATTACACGATGATGTTATAAATTACATGCCAGGCTTCAGTCTGATCTTGCATATTTAGGCTTTTAAACCTTTCAAACCACTGGTTTCTAATTAAAATTATGACATGCTCTTTCAACAGCAATAACTCAGTATATAAGGATCCTGCATACCTTTCAAACCTTTCACAAGGAAAAAAGTCAGCCTTAGTTTGCAAGTGAGTTTATTGTTTCTGCGGCTTTAAGCAACACAACCTCTTTAGAAGCAGACGGCCTCGTCAGCCTGCTGGCAGGAATGTGACACAGGAGACACGAGTCTAGAGCTAAATTCGAGGAAAATTACAGTGTGCAAGCCCCACTTTTCAGTAAAAAGATTCTTCTCAGTACAACCTTTAAAGTGAGAGCCAAGTCTACCTAACACTGGCGGGGAAACCCTTCCTGGGTCTCCAGGGAGAGGCATTCCCAGTCCTATGGCTGTTTTACTGCCCCCCATCACTACTACTTCAGCCTCACATAACGAAGTGGGAAAGCTCCTGGCACTGCCTACACAGCACAAAGGAATTGATTCCTTTGCTATTACCATTTCAGGGCTGAGGGAATCCTCTTTTTTCCCTCACATACAGATAATAAATGTCAGTATCGGCAGTTGGCGTTCAGCAGCCAGCACTGTCAGAGGGAACAACTCGGTGGTCATTGCCTCAGCCTCGGCAGGAGAAGCAGGGTGAATGCAAATGCAGACAAAGTCGTGTATTGGCCAACTTACCAGCAGGAAAATAACCTTTAGCACTATCCTCTGTCTGGAGCTCCAGAGGGGATGCCACCTACTCAGAGCAGAGGCTCCTAGGAAGGGTGCTGGAAAAGGGTGCCACAGCCATCCTAAGAGGAATCGTTGTGCACTTGGGAGGGGTTCCTACGATAACACTGTGCCACAGGGCCCATGGGAATTGCCTTTTTTGGGGTAACTTCCAGGATGATGCAGCCTGGGGAGACAGGACGAGGAGAAAATGAACAGCTCCAGCAATGATGACCCGCTGCAGGGATGGTGGCTTTTCACACCTGCAGCCTGCATACGTTCGTGGTGCAACCCGCAGGACAGGGAGGGCAGAGGAGCACCCGCGGTGCTCTCTCCATGCCGGGGTCGCAGGGGTCCGAGCCCCATTCTGCGGGCTGACTTCGCTCCCGTTTGCCCCATTACCGCACCCTCGGCGTGAGGCGGGCAAACCACAAGGTGCAGCTCCTCTCCTCTCCTCTCCCTCCCCTGCCGGGGCTGCCCCCGCTGCCCTCACACCGCGGGGCCCCGGGCTGGGACAGCGGAGCTCCACCGGAGCGTGCCCAGCGGGGCCCTCCCGAGCTGTGCGTCCCTCCGGCCACCCCGGGCTGTGTGTCCTGGTCTCCTGGTCACCCTGAGTGTCCCTCCGGGCTGTATGTCCCTCCTTGTCACCCTGAGTGTCCCTCCCTGTCACCCCGGGTTGTGTGTCCCTCCCTGTCACCCTGAATGTCCCTCAGGTCACTCCGGGCCGGACCCCGCAGCCCCCGCGGGTGCCGGGGAGCGGAGGCACTCGGGGGTGCGTGAGGGACCCCGAGAGGCTCCCAGGGCCGCTCAGAGCCTCGGGCGAGC
>NW_005054375.1:376250-443076 GCF_000277835.1 Geospiza fortis
GGGGCCGGGGTCAGTGCGCGCCCCCGGAGGTGCCGGGGTTCCCCCGCTGCCGGGAAGCCCCGTGCCCGCGGGGGCCTCCTCCGGCCGGGCCGGGGGCTCCGCGCGTCGGGCGGCCCCGTTCGCTTCCCCGGGGGCTGCACTTCAGGATCCGTGATTGAAGGGAGCGCGAACAGTCGGGGCTCTGGGCTGAGTGTGGCTGTTCCGCTGCTCCGCTTCTCCCGCTCCCTCACCTGTCCTTTCCTCAAATAAACTCTGATGGGAATAAAATTTGGACCTTTTGGAAACGCTTTTCTTTTATTCTCTGTGTATGCCATTCTGACATGGCTTTAATGCTGTAATGTGAAAAGGTATTTTGTTTTGTAGTTTTTGGTGTGTGTGTGGGGTGGGTTTTCATATTACCTTTAAGTTAGGCTGCAGCTGTGTTTTGAATAAATCACCATCTAGTGTTATATATCTTTTTATAAAGATAGAATGACCGGATGGGTACAAGTTTTGAACAACTGCTACATTGTGGGAGTTCTTTATAACATGCTGTGTGCTAACAGTGTGACAGTTTCATCATCCTTAAAATTTCAGGCATATAGCATATGTTTTCAGTTATTCAATCCTGGCATTTATAGCTGGCGAGTTATAATTGTATTAATAACATACATAGTTTTGCACTTTCAGAAGCATTCTCACTCTATAGAATAATAATTGAAAAGAATGATGTAATACTTTATATCCTGAGAAATTAATAAATATTAATAAAAAACTTGAAGAAGCTACAGATGATCAGTATTAAGAGCAAACCATTTTCAACATAAAAGTGTTTTTTACAGCAATTTCCAACGTTTTTACTTCAAAATGAAAAGATTGTGTAGGACTTTTTTTCTAATCAGTGTCTGAGATACCTTCCCCGTAATTTGGGGAATGCATAAAAACAATGAATTTGCAGATAATGCATTTTTAAAACACCTAAAAAATGTAATACATCAACTACTTTTCATGAATGACAGATGAAGTACATTGCATACTCTGCTTTTGAATTACATTATTATAAAATCAGTAATTTGCAAAGAACAGGCTAAATGGTAGCATTAGAAATTGTGCTCTGCTGGATAAGGGTTTGTAGTTAGAAACCTGTGACTAACACTCAGAGATGCGGGTCTTTTAGAAATAATCATGTAAACTTTACCAAAAAAAAGGCAGTTAATGCAGTCGTGCCCTCTTTCTGGAATACAAAGCCTGCTTTTTAGTGTTTAACCTGTTTTTTTCTAGCCTGAATGTTTGATTGTTTCTCTGGAGGACTTTCATTTTTACGGAGCGAATGCATATATGTTGCTTCATGCTTCCATTTATTCCTTTTGTATTCTGTGTAGCACGGGAACTTTCACTTAGGTGCTGCAGGGAGCTAAAGCACCTGCCTGTGACTAGCACTCTTGGAGAAAAAGCACCTAGGGAGCCACTCTAGTTTCAAA
The DNA here is from genome assembly GCF_000277835.1 of Geospiza fortis. Classification (NCBI taxonomy): domain Eukaryota; kingdom Metazoa; phylum Chordata; class Aves; order Passeriformes; family Thraupidae; genus Geospiza; species Geospiza fortis. The sequence continues at coordinate 377,711 of NW_005054375.1, forward strand.
AGCTGAGCCTGGAAACGAGTATGACCAGTAGCTGGGGGCAGGTTTGCTCCTGCCTGATGGGTCACACCTTGCTGAGTTTGTAGGAACAGTGGTAGTGGATAAGGGCAAGCGGTCTTTGCTGCAACAACTTTGTGTTCCTTACTCATAATTTGTAGTGTTGCAAACATTGGTATTGAAATCCATATGAAAAAATATTCCTCTAATGCTTTAAGTGCTTTGTTTCCAGCAAATTCTGTTTCTGAAAGTCCCCAAAATAGCTTATTTGTGTTTTAAGAGGTACCCAAGACAAGTTTGATGAGTAAAACATGAATGTGTCTGTCATGAGAAGTTTGGAAGGAGTGCAGTAGTGGTCTTTGCATTAGCGGCAGTCAAGTCTGGCTTGCATAAATTACATTAAACTTCAAGATGTGAGAATATTTTGCCGACTTACTGGGGGTTATTTTACAGAATTATAAATGCTGAACTTGGTTTTAACCTCTTCCTTGAACTAAGTCCCCCGCTATGTCAAATGCCTGCTCAAGCAGCTCTGTAAAGAAAATTCTTCCAAATAGATTTTGATGTTCAAAGCAAAATCTTTCCTGAAAAAGGAAAATCCTACTGTTCAACATTGTTTACAGTTATCTGAAAGCAAGGGGAAATGAAACACTTTAGATTTTATTGTTCTCAGCGTTTTTGTGATGGTCTTGTTGGTACGACCTGAACATTTGCAGTAAAAGGCCTCATCTGGAATTCTTTATTTAGGCAAAAGAATCATTACCTCAGTGGCATTTTGCTCAGAGTAGTGATAAAGCACTGGGCCTGAAATTATAAGATGTGAGAAATGAACATGGGGAAAGTATTTCAACTCAAAGTGGTTAGATGAAAGTGCCAATCCCTGGGCTGGATGTTTGTATAGGAAACAGACTCAAGACTGGGTATTCATGGAATAAATGCAGTTTCTCCAGTATCTTGTCAGTTTTTGATTCCTTGACAGACACATTGTCTGTGGATTCCTGTAATGGCCTAATGCCAGTGCTGCTGAGTTACAGAGTTCTACCTGGAACTGGTTATACAAATAAGTAACTACCGAAATTTTGACTATGAAAATGTGTTTAACAAGAAGTAGTGGACCAAAGTATCAGTTAAAACTTTGTAAGTGAATGGGGCAAAGTGAGAAAAGCCTATGTCGGTATATGAGTTTTCCAGGGTTTAAAGCGAACCCAGAAGAGTAACTGTCATAGAGCTGGAAAAGCGTAGATGGATTAGCTCATCTCTCCCACAGGATGGCATATTGTACATGCAGGATAAAATGAGTATTTAAATTGATTCAAACAATGTATTATTGTGCTTTTCATACATTTAGTACTAATTTTAAGGCCCTGTAGGGATCAGTGAGATGAAAGCATGTCAGCCACCTCCTCTGCCTCCCCTCTGGAGGACATGTGTGGATTCCACTGCCGGGTCTCAAGACGTTGACACCTTACGAAGGCAAGTGTCATCAAACGTCACGGCTTTCACTCACTCAGGAGGGCAACATGCCAGATGTATTTTCGATTTCTGTGGCTCTGAGGACACTTAAAGATACTCAGTTACTTACCAAACATCAGGATGTTTTTAACCGAATCTTCTAATCTAACTTCTTTGGTCTGAGGTTATTGATGATTGCTATATTTTGATAAGGGCTTGCTGCTTTTAACAGTATTCGAATTTTGATTCAGTACCAATCTCTCAATGGCAGAATCTGTTCCAAAAGGCAATCCACCTGAAAAAAATCGATATTACTTTATCTAACAAAGCCTAAATATTTATTTTTTGCTTGCTGAATGATAGCTCATAGGACTTATGTGAAACTCGTACAGCTTAAGCTGTTGTAATGGAAGTCATAATCAAGAAACTGACATCTGAGGCATGGGGCTGCCTTTAAAGTCTTCTAATGCTAAGGAGTAGGGCTTTTAACCTCTATAAAGTCTACCCTACCAGGGTTTAGAAGGATGCAAATATTTAGAAGGACTAGGGGGAGAGAAGCAGAAATATGAATGTGCTAGCAAAGTGAAAGCAGAGTGCAAAAGTTCCCCATCTGCATGATTGAATATTGCATGGGTTTGAGCACAGTTTCTGTCTGCTGTTTGTGTGCTGAAGTTCATGTCCATTTTCAGTGGCACGTGTGTTTGCAGAGTCATCACAGGCTGCCAACAACTGTGCTCCACTTGGTGTAGTGGGAATTATATGTTATTCATCAAGAAAATGCAACAATTTGTGGGAATGCTCTGACACTAAATACTCCAGTACTTAATGATGATTTTAAAAAAGTATTGCCATGGGGATCCTCCTACTCCTGTTCGTGCGTATATAGAGCCCCAGGACTGCTTTGGCAGCGCCCAGGTTCTGCTGCAGTTCCTGAACCATCAGTTAGCAGCAGGGAAGCTCATCAGTGAGGTCACAAATTCTCTCACAGCTCTGGGATCTAACAAATCAGTTTAGGCCTTAAAAAAAGTAGGGGTGAATCCTGCATTCAGGGTCACTATCAGATCAAACTCATTCTTGGCCATGGCTTTCTCTAAAGACTGACATGGACTGGGTTTAGGGGGGAGCTTTTTCAGGAGGATAGGATGGACTACAGTGTTACAAAGGCATGTGAGCACCTACTTTATGTTATAGGGAGGGTGTGCTTCCACAGATGTATGTGCCTTATTTAGGGTTTTCAATTTTGTCCATCATTTCTAGTTTTTCTTCTAGTGGTCTATTAAGTTAAAGCTTCTTTCTTATGCTACTTCCCTTCACATTGATTTTGGCAGGGCCCTTAAAAATTGTGACTATTGGAAATAATATGGAAAAGGCTGAGTTGTCTCAGGAAAAAAAAAGCTGGATGAGGATATGAAAAACACTTGGATTCTGAAACTTTGATTCCTTGTCAAGTGTGTGTAGGTGACTGATGAGCGTCAGAATAGTCATCAACTTAATAGTCATTGCTAAGTGCCATATGTGGAATAGATCAGGCATTTTACAATTTGTCAGCATGAAACCATTATTTTCTTTCTCCAATGAAAAGCAAACTAAAATTTTACAGCATCGGAGGGTACATGTAGTACTCCATTAGCTTTGAAGTGGTGCTATTAAATGGATTTATGGCTTTTACTGTAAAGCCTAGCAAAAAAAGCTGTAGAAAAATATGAAATAATGGCATAGCTGGAGTTTAATTTTGATGAGCACACAACCTCTTTAATTTATGGGTATTTACTCTGTAAGAAAGTAACAAGAATTTTAGTCAGACAAAGCGGGGGACTTTTTGGAGAGGGGAGTTCATACAAAGACAGGTAGTCAGGAGTCAAACTGCACTATTCCAAACTTTAGTTTAAAGGACTCTGGCTTTAAAACTGGACTGAAAGCAGTGCTGGAAGATCTCTCTCTCTCTAGTTTGTTTATTTTTCCTGTGGATCTCTCACTTTTTGCTTGCCCTTCTGACATGAGGAGTTTTAGCAGTATCAATGGCTGCCACATCAATCACGATGAAATGTTTTAGAGCATCTTTGTTTGTGATTAGAAAACCTCTCCTGCCATTGTTTATCAGCAGAAAATGAAACTGCAATTGCAACTGGGATGTGTCAAAGCCTAACAGCCGGGTGTTGCCATAGCAAAGGCGATGTTACATAAGCAGCCACTCTGCAAATAATTCGTGCAGCCAAATTTTAAGCATAACATCAGAATTCATTTCTAAATTTATGATCTTTTAGGAGGGAGCTTTCCTAGATGAGGTCATTTTAGTCGCTACTAAAATTGATGTGCTTAGTTGTGAAGCTCTTTTAGCACTGCCCATTTACACCTTTATTTTGTTTGAACATATTGTTCTATTTCTGAAACATCTGTTAGTTTAAATATGGCCTCACAATATGTTTTCTCAAGTGGTTTTTTGCAACAGTTCGGTACAGCTCTGTATTTTGATCTTATTCAAATTTATTTGCACAATGCAGTATTAAACCAAGCAATTTGCAAATGCCTTTTCTGGTTAATGGATGTCAAGAATTTTGCAAGGCAGGAATATAAACCAGATCACTTTTCAGATGAGAGGATTGAAATATATATACTGATGTATTTTTAGAATCTTTGCAAGTAGTTGTCTTTAAGCACTTTAACAATAATAACCCAGGCAGTTTTATCTTCTAAACCCCAAATTGACAAATGGTCTAGTCTTTCTGTCTGATCTGCAGAAGTGTAGATAACCATTTAATCTCAGTTAAGTTGCTGTAGCTTGTGATTGTACTGTATTTCCCAGAGTCAAATAGTAATATTTGTTTCCGTTTTCCAGAGGAATAAGGAGAAGCTGTTTCCTAAGAAATTTCTTCCTGTATAGGCTTGTATTCAAAGGTGTGTAACAAGGAGAAAGAACTAATTCTTTAAGGCTTCCATTCTGTGTAACTGCTTTATTTTTTCCAAGAAGTTACAATATCCTCATTAAATCGTAACTGCATGGAGGATCACCTGTAGCAAGGGCTTACTTTCATCAGGATAACAACTTTAGGTTTTTAGATCCAAATAAAGCAAAACTGTGCTTTCACATTTACTACTTAAATTTTCTTAATGAATACTTTAAACCTTCAGTTTAGAAGCTGAATAGTTACCAAGACAAATGCTGAAGAATAAGTTCCCAAATACCTTGTTAAAAAAATCCTGTCTGGAAATACCGTGTTGGGAAATTCTGAAAGGTCAGATTTTCTTCAATGGTTTCTTCCAGCTTTTCAAATGCATTTACTTTCTCTAAAAGATGAAGTGAGTGATGAAATTAATCCCTAAAAGATGAAGTTTTCAGATGAAAAATTTTGGGGGCCCAATATTAGGCTCACGTTATAAGAAATCCACACAAATCTGCCACACAAATCTGCTCAGAGCATTGTCAATTTCCTGTTATGAGACAGGCCTAGCAGGACAGTTCCTCTTCAATTTAAAATAGCTGATTGTCCAAGAGCAAGCATCTACTGCTCCTCATGATGTTCCTTTCTTGCTCTTGAAGGATGAAGGGCTGGAAGACACAGATCCATGGGTCTGGGGCAGCCAAGATCTGGAATGCTTAATGCATGTCCTCTCGTACACACATTTTTACCCTCCCTGCGTATGGGGCTTAGTAGATATCTCGGAGACAAAATAAATTTTTCCTCAAGGTTTTCAATGCAGGCATTTTTCTTATGCAAAGGGAGTCCAGCACTGTCTATAGCCAGTGATTTTATAGTACTGGAGGCTTAAAAATCTACCCTATTTTATAATACTTATCTGCCAGACAATATTATCTTGAAGGAACTAGTTGTGGATGTCATCTTGTAGGATGTTTGGCATTTCCAGCTTATCCTTTAAGTAGAAATTTAGGGCACTTGGTACCTTAGATGAAGTGGCTAGAACAGTAATTTCAAAGTGTTTGGCTTTACATGATTAACATCTGCTGCAGTGCCATATGGTGGGAATTTCCAAGTAAACTATTAATTAATATTGGAGTGCACCAAAGTAAGCCTTAATTAAAGTATATTCAGCTTAAGTGCATTATTTTAATATAGTCAGTTACAAAGTGCTGTACTTTTGTATTGATACCTTTTTCTGTTGTGTGAGGAAGAGGGGGAAATGTTGATGAGAATTATTTGAACCTTTAAATTGAAGGTTCAAGTAGCTTTTAAAATAAATGGTTTAGGACTCACATCAGCCTCAAGCATCCATCAATTTAAGGGTCTATATTGGTGGTGTTGAGTTGTGCTTTGTGAACGCTATGGTGACTCCTCTGCTAGGGTTTTACTGGTGTGGGTGGTCAGAGGGTGTCCAGCAGAGCTGCACGAGCCATTTTCACAGAGCTTCAGATATTGCTAATGGGGCTTGGCCTGTGCCATGGGGTCTAGTAGCACTGGTGGGATGATACATTCCTGTGTGAGCTGCCAGAATAGTCTGGAGGAGTGTTGGGGTAACAGCTGAGGTTGTCCATGAGCGTGGGTAATGCTGGGACCTCTCGTGGCCTCTTGTGTTGGGAAGGATGAGCATACCCATGGATAGAGCTGAGCAGCTGGCAGGCTCACCTCTAAAGGGCTCTTCCTCCCACAGGCAATGGTTGTCAGCTGTAAAGAAGTTGATAGCATTACTGGTTTTGTTAAAATGTAGAATTTATTTTTAGTTTGGCCAGATCCACCAGTTGCCAGTAGCTACAGCTATAAATGACCTATTTTTAAATATGTATTTTTTCCCTGTTTTCTCCTCCTTCTTTATCTCCTTTCTCTTCTGGTAATCTTCACATCAATAAGAAGGTGAAGAAGTCCTTCCTCTGCGTATTGAGGCCAGGTAAATATAGGTGGGATGTGCCAGTGTTATCTGAGTAATTCGCTAGATGGCATTCTTCCCTCTGAGTCAACGCTGAAACCCTTCATGGGCATGACAGGAGAACTTAGTCGTTTTAGTGAGATGCCAACCTGAAATGTTGACCAGGTGTGGTTGCTGAAGGCTTGCTTCATAGTAGTGGGAGAGTTAGCTGCAGCATGCTAATTAAATTCCATGTTAATAATTAAAAGCTTTGTAATTGGATTCCCCTCATTGATATCCATTACTGACATGTGCCTGCCTTACTTTCTTTAATTGCTTTGTAGTTTTGTTGGTTGCTTTTGTGTAGTTGGTAGTTTGATTTGCAAGGTGCAGTGCTGTTCTTGTCCTTGTTTTGTTTCAGATTTTTCTGTTTGAAGAAATATTGGTAGAGGGATCTCTTGAACACAAGGTAGAAGTTGCTCTCTGAAAAAAAATCTTTGGTTGTGTACACTGAACAGTTGTGAACCTGTGCTTGTCCAGCTTGGTGTGCACTTGTGAAACACCAAAAAAGTAACAATTTTCTTCTTGCTTAGTTTGAGTGAAGTGTGACTGGAGACTTTTTTTTGAGATATCTAAGAAGTACCTTCTTGAGTGTTCAGCATTGACTGACCTCTGGCTGTCTTGTTTATTGTTGCTTTATCATCATGGATAGAGCCATGCACCTTTGTCTCCATTTCTCTTCAAAGATCAAGAATGGCTGCTTTTGGTAGACTTTATTTTATTAGAGCTAATATGAGAAGAACCCAAACCAAATGTATTAGTGTATTTTTATTTTGGTAGTCCACTTACACTTGTCTCCTAAATTTTCTGTAAATGCAGGATGACAAAACGGTCCTTACTGCTTTTCTAGAGGTGTTAATTATTTCAAATGTTGCAGTCTTCAAATATTTTCAAATAAAAGTGTATGCTAGTTTAGCCTAGAATGTGGAGGTTTAATGTTTCTAAAATTTCTTTTAATGTTTTTTGATGTAGTGTTGAGTATTGTGCCCCACAAGTCCTCTTGGAAATACCAGCAGTCTGCCATTTCACTGCTGGATACTGGACTTCAAAAGCAGATGTAGGTTTTGTTGCTTCAGTCATTATTTCATTGTATGTTTTAAACTGCCTGGATCTTAGCTGTTTAATGCAGTCTGGGGTCAAAAGCCTGTTTCTGGAGTTCTGATAACTGAGTCCAAGAGCACAGTGTAGTGTGAATAATTTGTCATGCTCTGCATGTGGATTTGACAGAGTTTCGGTCTGGAAGTGTAATGATTGCACATAAAAAAAATCCATATAAGTGTCAATCTGAACTTTTGAGGGACATAGGACAGATTATCATTAGAAAAATAAGACAGGTCTATGACAGGACTCCTTGAGAGCAAGTAAACTCATTTTTAGAAAGAACTGGATAGTTCATAGCCTTCAAAGTACTGTTTTAATTATGAATGCTTTAGCAAACTTCATTACTGAGAGAGCATTTGGATGTGTAATGAGTTATGGTGAAGCTACTGTTTGCAAGTATAGAAAGTATAATGTATATGTAATCATGAAGTTTCTGCATTTCCTATGATTACCATGTTTTCTTGTTGGTTTGATAGGATTTTTTGGATGTGTTTTTTGTTGTTCTTGTGTTTTTGTTTTTTTTTTTACAAATTTGTTTTGGCTTTCCTGATGTACCTTGGCTTGAATAAGACAGCTGAGGAGTACTGGCAATGAAGAGGTGGTAGCCATCTCACAGAATCATAGAATTGTTGGGGTTGGCAGGGGCCTCTGGAGATAATCCTGTCCAACTCCCGTAGCAAGGAAGAGTCACCTGGAGCAGGTGACACGGGAATGTGTCCAGCTGGGTTTTGGATCCCTCCAGAGAGGGAGACTCCACAACCTCCCTGGGCAGCCTGTTCCAGTGCTCTGCCACCCTCAATGTAAAGAAGTTTTTCCTCATGTTAAGGTGAAACTTCCTGTATTTTAGTTGCTGGGCATTGCTTCTTGTCCTATTGCTAGGCACCACTGAAAGCAGTCTGACACCATTTTCTTTGCCCCCATTTCCCTTATGGAAATGTCAATATTTGAAAATGGTCTTGACATTTTACCATTCCTAGGTCTTGAGAAACAGCAAAACAAAAATTACTTTTCTGTGGAAATCCCATGTACTGGATAGTATTTGCTAGATGAACAAAAGATTAAATCTGTTGCAGAGATCTAAAGGTAGTTTCTTTTCAGTTACTAAAATTCTACAAAGTTAGTTTACAAGGAGCTCACCATTATTTTGGTTGATCTGTCTTGGACAGTAAAACCCTTTCCTGTTACTTATTTGGGCATCATCTAGTTTCTCTCTTGCATCTTATCTGTTCTTGTTGAGCTCACTGTAAGCTGTGCTGAACTATCCAATTATGAACTGGAGGTAACTAATGCTAATGAGCTATGAATGAGTAAACCTAAACAGACTGGGCAATTAATGCCTGCCTCAGTTACCAGGGGTTTCATGGATATTCCTGACACCGTTGCCTTCCAAAGTGGGGTGCAGTGTTGTTCTTGCTGCCTGGGCATCCAGCTGCTGTGACTGTGGGACAGAGGCTTGAGTCTGCAGAACAGCATGTCCTGAATGTTTTTCACCTCTGCAGATCTGAGCAAATTCCTTTTTAGAGGAATGAGTGCTCCGTTTAATAGAATAACTGAACATAGAACTTCAATATGTGACAGGTCTCTTCAAAAACCCAAAAATTAATTAAAGTTTGTTTTCTAGTTCAAGAGATGGTAAAGCTGAATACAAACCTCGCTGTCCACTCTGTTACTAAAAAAAAATTTAAAAGACCATAACTTTACAAAACATTTGTTTTTTGGTTGACAGTATATTGTAGTCTGTGGCGGGAATGGTGACATTTTAAATTCAAAGAGAAAATAAACATCTTATAACTTTTCATTTGTGCATGTACAAAGGCAGAATGAAATAAGACCTAGGAACTGTAACATTGTCATTTCATTAGATTTTCTAACTTTGTGTTCAGCAGTGTGGTGTAGGTAATTGACTTGTATTATCCGAAGAATTAAAATTGTAAATCCTAAGAATTAAAATTGTAAACCCTAAGCCTTTCCCCTCTTGTTTCATGCTCTCAAATACTATGAGGAATTTCTTGCAGAGTACTGTTTTGATAAATCTTACTGTATCAAACTTAAGAAATTACAGTGAGACCTCTGAAGGCAAAGATTGATGTGTGTTGGGATGTAGTCTCAATCAATGGTAAATTTTTTTGTAAAATGACAAATGTATCTAATTTTCTTTTGATAGAGTCTTTGAAAGTGTTATAGCAGGTCACAAACTGTAACTCAAAGTTTCTGAGTTCAAAGTATCTCAGTAATGCCAAATGTTAGGCCTGTACTCACTAGAAGGAAAGTGGCTTCCAGTTTACAATAATTCAAAAATGGGCATAGAAGGAGCTTTTTGGTGGTGTGATTTTGGTGTTTAAATATCAAGAGATGATTTTTTAAATTCTTGTTTGTTTGCTCTTGTTTTGTTTTGTTTTTGTTTGACGCTCGCTATTTTAGGATTTTTTTGTCCCTGTGGAACCGCTCAAAATAATAAATAGTTTAATGGTGAAATTATGCCATGAGTGTTGAGAATAATAAATCCTTGTAGTTTCTGTAGAAGAGCACACCCTTCTTGAGTGAAATCAAAGACACTAAGAACAATTGGCTTGAACTTTTGATGAGTTCTTAAATGTGCTTCTTTCAAAGTTATTATCATATGACAGATGGGGAGTGAGCTAGCCGAGAATTCAGAGAGGTCGGATACGGTCAGGTATAAAGAATGGTCTGCCTGATTGGTTTTTTGGGGATTTTTTTACCCTTTTCCCCCCCTTCCCTTAATGACTTTTTGCTGTGACATATGTGACTTAATGTTTGAGTTTGCTCTGTGCACTATAATCCAATTCCTTTGTTTAGTCAAATGAATGTTTTTTGTTTTGTTCTGAATTTTAGCTATTGGTTTCTGCATTAAATGTGCATATTTAATTAGGATATGTTATTAAAGATTAGATTCTCACAATGGGATGTGTGCCAGCTGATGAAATGAAGTCATGCTTGTCAGGAGATAGTAAATAATAAGCTTAGGAAGGTTTAAAAGATGTGTCTTGCAAAACATTAGCCCCTGTAATGAGTGCAAAGGGGCAACAGCACATAAATATAAATTGTTTTTTCTCCAGTGGAGCCGTTTGAATATGAGTTTGCTTAATTTGAATTAAATTTTCTTTTACCAGTTTAATGAAACAAGCAAGAAGGGATATGTGTCTTTTCAGAAACCAGTTTCCCATCCCAGAACAATGGCTTGTTTTGAATTGAAGGGGAACAATCCAGCATTCATGCAATATCTTGTAATCTCTGTTCACAAAACCACTTTAAGAAATGAGAAACTGCTGTCCAGTGAATCTCCATTTAGCTGCAAGGATGTGTCTTGGATTCCCAGCTTTGCTTCCAGGACTGTCTGTATTTTGTTCTTCATTTTACTCAGAATCTTCTGATCATGGGTGCAAGGGCTGGGAGCTTAAGGTTCCCTGTGCTCTTAAATGCCTTGAGCATCCTGGCTGGTGTGCCCAGGGTGGCGTTGGCAACAACAGGATCTGGAGGCAGGGATGTGCCTGACTGCATGCTAATTTGATCAGACAAAACTGCCTGCAATCATGCCCTGTGATCTGAAATTCAGGCATCTAATTTCTGTCTTCAAGTGCCTGAGTCTCTCTCCTTGGGCCTGGGCAGACTAAGTCTTCTGCTAATAATATGTGCAGTGGGCTTTCCACTGATGTTTTTGATGTGGCCCCTGGTGCTTTTGGGAAAAGGAGCTGCTGGCACAGCCCTTCTTTGGGTTGCACCTCCAGCCCAAAGGAGAGGGGAAGATGAGGACCTTATGTTGGAGTGCAATTGCATGATGTGGAAAGCAGAGCCCCTTAAGTGGAGTGGACAAAAAAAGGTCTATTATATATAAACACATATTCTTAGTCCTTTTTTTTTTTACATTATAAAATGTATTACCCAATATGCTGTGGGTACCATGTTGCCATTTTGCCAATGCACAAAACACTAGTACTCAATACTGGAGGGACTTAGAATATCCTACAGTTAATTTTTCGTGAAACTCTTAGCCCACGTGTCTGAAAAATGATAGAAAATGGTCATTTTTACTGCTGAATTTTTTTTCTTTGCGCTGCTGGACCCCCTTTATTGCTGGCATTTCTGGGGAATTACAAGTATTGCAGTAGCAGGAGAAGGGGCTGCTCATCACCTGCTACTTGGGGATACTGCTCTGGTTCCTTCTTGTTACAGGGGAGGGAGAAGGTTTATTGTCTTATGTCATCTTCGGTTTTGGTGCACTGAAGCATTTCTAACTGACTGTCTGCTTTTTTTTAATGAAAGAAATTTGTCTTGTAACAGCTTAATATGCCCAGCTAATTAAAACCACTGTTATATTACTTGCCATGTATCCTCTTTGTTAGGCAGAAATTGTTTGCACTTTGGCAGATTAATTTCTTGTTGGTAATAGTTTTGTAGGATGCTGCTGGCTCGGACTTATATAACTTAGAAATAATGAGGTTTTTAAAATACTGGCAAATACAAAGTTTTGTTAATCATTAACACAGAAAACATTTTCAGTCTTGTTTAGCTTCATAAGATATGGTTTGTTCTGCCTGTGTGAATGCCTCTGCCTTATGTGGAGACTAAGCTGAGTGACCTTTAGTTTGATACATGAAGCTTGGGAATGTGTTTTAAGTGAAGGAATGGTTACAATGCCACAATCCTTTTCTAGTAACCTTTTTAAAAGGAAAAATGCTCTTTTTTAGTGAAGAGGCAGGATTGTCTATTCTTTCTTAGGCACTCATGGTGGCTGATGTCTTTCAAATTACTTGAGGCATTGTGTGTTTGTTCTGTGGTATCCTCATTGCAGAGCTCTCATTTCTTCCACACCAATCTGAGTTTGCACAGGTGGGACTTGGAGACTGCTGTGCTGCCTGTCACTCCTGATTTGAGACTGGAGGTCTGAGGAGCTTCACCCACCTGGGAAGACTGAGCTGCCTCCTAAACAAACCATACTTTTCCTCCTGTCTTTTGCCAAAAGCTGTGGGGTGGATTGAGGATTAACAACCTCATTACTTTTGTCCCTGCTGTCAAGCAGTCCCTTGAAAAGGTTTTTGGTGGTCATGATGATGCAGATTCTTTAGCACATTGAAAAGTAAAAAAGTCATTATTAGTGGGTTAAAATTACACACATGAGATTGGATTCTTTCTGAAAGTACAGGAGTCTTAAAAATTAAGACCAACCACCCCCATCTGCCCAAAAGTAAGGGATGGAGTGGCCTTAAGTAAGCATCTCTCTTCATCCCTGAGTGAAGAGGATGTTGCAGCCTGAATGGCACCAGACAAGGTGAAGTAAATAATCGTGTGGGCTATTTGGAGGAAGAGATCTGGTCACCCAGTGGTAATTGCTCATACTTCTGGCTGAGCAGTAGAAGCCATCACATTTTGCTATCTGGTTCACCATTATTCTGACTGAATGTAGGAGAGAAGAGATGTTTATAATTCATAACCCACTATGTTGGAAGAGGCCTGGTGCCAGCAACCAACTGAATGGGTGCCTCTTGTCTTGGGCTCTCTAAGATGTAGGCCCTGTATAACTTTGTCACATGTAAAAAGAGAAAGACAATTTATGAACAGACAGAAAAAAAGATACTCAAACCTTTTGTGTTATATCTGTTATCTGATTATTTTAAGCAAAAGAAAAGCCTTCAGTATAAAATCCTGCCTGGCATAACTGGTTTGATCTTGCACAACACATATTACTGTTACATTGATAAGCAAGACACTGGAAGACAAATTTGTGTTGATGGAAAATAAGCAAATACACCAAAACCTAGTTCAGAAGTTCCTTGAAGCTTTATGAGAAATACCAGAGCTGTGACAAAACACTGGTACATGGTGTTGCAGTGGCTATATGCTGACTCTGCATCCTGTTTATTCCAAGGGCAGAAGGGACTTCTGTACGCCCTGCCCAGTAAGTCACCAGTTGTGAGTCGGGCTGTAATAGGACTGCAAGGATTTTTAAAAGTGCTCTGAAGAGAACTAAGTGTACCAGATTATTTGGTGAGTCTGTACAGTATGTTCACGTGTTAAAAGAAGCTCAGAATACCAGCTGAGGTCTTCGAGAGTACTCACTGTTAGTAATGATAGTAAATGCTGACATTCTGGTAAGCTCTAGCTGTTATTTGCACCAGTATTTGAGATGTTTATTTAAAGGAACATTTTAATGGGTATTTATGGACTTTCTCAAGGAAAATTTGAAATTACATTATCTTACAGTTTGAGACTAAACACTTTATGAGTTTGCATAAAAGAAATTATGATACTAAGATACCAACACTGCTAGAAAAAGCATTGTGACACAGAAATTACAGAAAACAAAAAGTTACCAATGCAACATATCATGTATAAAGGATACAACAATTTTCTTGTTTTGTTTCCTAATGGTAAAATATTATGACAAATCCTTATGGCATTTACCATAGGCCACAGGTGGATTACAGGGAGGGGCAGGTGGAGATGCTTTCATACTCTTGGAAGAGGGACTAAAAGAAGGTCCTTCTGGGTGTGTCTTTGGCATTATTGGTGTGGACACTGAGCTGCTGATTTGGGAGCAAGGTGTGAGGGTGGCAGGGTCACTGCTGGAGGTGGCTCTGCTGCTGGCCAGGGGGGCATCTCTTGCCACAGCCCTGAGCCTCCCAGCAGCATTCCTGGGTTATTGATGTGCTCAGCAGGGGGAAGTTGCCGGGCATGTGAGATAGGCCTGCATCCAAGGAAAAGAGAATGAGAAAGTCTCACAGTTAACAAAGAGAATTCTTTCAGGTTGGTTGATGTGTAGAAGGCAGGGGGAGAGTGGTATTGGTGATATTGTGCTTTTATTCGAGTTAGGTTCTGAAATTGGTGACTGCCTCGGGCTGTGTGGGGCAGGGGGAAGTGACAGCCTTCCCAGCAGGTGGGTGTGAGCCAAGGCACCTGGTGAGACAGGTGAGAGGCAGTCCTAAAGGGAGTCACTCTGTGTCACCGGTGCCAGCAGGTCTGGGATGTTCTGATTCTGACTCAAGCCAAGCAAAAGAGTCAAGTTTATTCATTGCTCCACTGTGTAGTGAGAAGCTCTGTAAGAATTGACAGTTTTGTTCTGAACACTCATTAGCACTTCAGATTAGCTATTAAAGGACATGAAACGTTTAATCACCATGTCTTTTCTTGTTAGCAGTAGTCACGAGCAGAATACTTTAAAAAAATTTGTAATTAAGTAAAAAATTGTACTTTAGCTATTTTACTTGGGATGCAGCAATTTCTGTCATTGAGATTACTGCCCTGAGGAAACTACATTTTCTTCTTCCTTAAATAATGTTTTTTAACTCTTGAAATAGTAGCATAATAATTCTATTATGCTGAGAGGATCCCCTTTTACTGCCTCTATATGTTTGGGCATTTCTAGTGTGTCGTGCAAAGGTGGAACTTTTAGTCATGATTGAAACTGCTGATTTCTCATCTTCCACAGTCTGCTATTTAATGAAATATAAGCGTGATACAGCAGTTTTCTGTAGCAGTGACACATTCATTGAATTGCTTTTCTCTTCCCTAATACTAGTTAGCTCTTAAAAAAGCTATTTGGAATAGACTTCTGACTCAGTTTAAGAAGGAGCTCTCTTAATTATAGATTAAAGGAAAATTTATAAATCTCAGAAATCCTCAAAATACTGAAGCATAGTCTTTTATAATGTTTTCAGCTTGATATTCAAAAGGTTTCAGTAAAATAAAACAGCTAGTTCTTTCAGGGGTCTGTAATTATAGGACCTATTTCTTAAATTGAGATCTGTTCCTTTGCACAGAATCAGCATTTAATCAAAATAATTTTTATATAACTACTTGTGCTCTAGAAGTACAGAATATGTGAAAGATAAAAACAAGCACCCATTTTTAATGGTATGTTCCAGCAAGCTCTGAAGGGAATGCCATGGAAAATTGCAGTGAGACTTTGCTAATCAACCCCTGTCCTTCCCTCTACTCTTCTAAGTAGCCCAGATCTTTCCCAAGTCATGTCATCTTCACCATGAATATGATGGCTGTGGTGACTTCTGCCAGCTGTGCTTTTTAGGAGCATGCAGCCAGCTCTGTACCTAGTGGTGCTTGGCATCCCGTGTTAGCCCGTGGCATCCCATGGCAAGGGCAGTGGAGGAGGCAGCTGAAAGGCTGAGAGAAAGCATGAAGATGGGGCTGTGGCTTCCTGCAGCTCCTCCCCTGGTTCTGAAGGGGGTGGGTGGCTGTTCAGCATGGGGAAGCTCTGAGCAGAGACTGGGGGGGTTTGGGCAGAGGCAGGGCATGGTCACACTGAAGTCTTCCCCGGATGGAATGGATGCGGTGAGGGACTCGAGGTATCCACACTGCAAGGCGTGGACAGGGCAGGAAGAGCAGTGGGTTTGTACAGGGAATTTGGGGATGAGAGAGACATGACTCTTGTCAGTGTTCCTGCTTGCACTGAAGAGTTGGAACTGGGCTGAGACATTCTTTTTTCTCTTTGCCTCAGCCAGCCATGGAGAAAGAGTGAGTGGACTGCAGGTGATGACTGCTGCAAAGGTCTTGGGAAGAACTGAGATGCAGGAAAAATAGACATATTTTTCCTATAAATGCTAAATGGTAAAGTTTTCTGTGAAACATGACCGTGAAAAATAACCCCTTGTTATGTTTTTCCTGCATGCCAATGGGGTATATTTTTCTGCTGGCATTTAGAGGATGCTGAGTCATGAGGACTGGGTTTACAGAAGAAAGTAATCTCCTTCTCTCTGGAGATTGGCTTCCTTCATACAGAGACAGGAAGAACAACCTCTTTGCAGCTCTGGCTGAAGTGCGACCTTGGTAAGAAGTGGGGATGGTGAAATTTGACAGTAAGATGCAAACAAGAAAAGGTCAGTTATTACTAGAAATAAAAATACTTTTGTGGGCTTGACAATACAGAAAATATTTCTTTACAAAAGGGAAGAAGGATTGTATATACTGCACAGCTTGTAGAATCCTAAAAATGCATTTATCCTCGGCAAAGCATCTGAAGGTGTCAGGAACCATGAGATGTTACAAGCACCTCACAAGAAGACATCTGGGACCCTGATTCTTGAGATTTCAGTGGAGCTTAGGCTGGAGAGCTTTTTCCTGTAGACGGTATGGTAGGATTTGAGATTCTCTGAAGAGATGAGATGAAGTCCTTGTAGTTTGATTATTGGGTGTTAATGTTCAAAACACTTGCAGAGTTTTTTTTCTAATGCATTCTATATGTGTTCTATTTTAACATCTATTCTAATACATTCTGTTTTTCCATTCTATAACATGGAAAATTCTTGAAGACCAAATTCATAAAAAGTTAAAATTTAATTATTTTGCCAGTATTAAAGCTAAAATGAAGGAACAAGTCAATAAGCCTTATGGTGGTATAAGACTGTATCTGAATTAATTTTGGAATATATTCTATAATTTAACACTGTCTAGTAAAGTATGTTTAACTGGAGGGCTTTTTAAAAATATTTCCAAATGCTGATGCCTTTGAGATTTTCACAATATTCTAAGGTAATGACATTATTTTCTGAGAGAGACTGTGCAGGACATACTTAGTCTGATATATAAATTCCTTCAGTAATATCAATTAAATTATTAGGACACGAGTAGCTCCACAACTTTCTGCTAGAACTAAAGCTTCATCACATGACAAGATGTGTAAGCTCACACTTACATAAAATGTTAGTGTGATCTGCATTAGTTTCAGTAGGGGTATTCACTGTCTCAAAGTTAAAATCATGGATGCTCTCAGAAATGAGGCCCATATTTGAGAACTGCAGTGTAGCTGTGGTACGTATACCTTAAAAAGCTTACTCTGGGGATTTTCTGATTTTGACTTTTATTTCTGCAGCTTTAGTACTGCATTTGTGCTAGCATCTACCATTCAGTTTGCATGTAGTTGTTCCTTAGTTACTTTAATGAGGGTGGTATGTTTCTGGGTTGCCAGTAGCTGTGAAAATAATGTAATAATGAATAGTCCTGTAAAACTACTTTTATACTGGCAAGGAGCTCTATTTTATCTCGGATGAAAGGCTTACTTTCTGGGTAGCTAAAAAAAGCATTTGTTGTTTTTTATGCCTGTACCCTCATAAACTTTTTCTAGTTGTTCTCCTCAAGGCAATTTAAAAACATTACTTTCTCATTGGTTTTGTTTAATTGCTTTTAATTGTTTTAAAATGTTTAAGCATTCACAGAGTGTTTTTTTTTTTCCCTCAAGATGGGAATAGACTTTGAGAGGATTTAGAAAGTACAATTGCTGCCAGCTGTCTTAGATACACATTTAAGCTTGCTAATTTACTTGGTAAAATACTTTCAAAACTCAGAAACTTTAGGATCTAACGATTTAAGTAGGGCTGTGAAAGCCTCTAATCCTCTGTGTCCAAACTAGCCTTCCTCATCCTGTGCACAGAAAGAAGGGAGACGTTTTGGGATGGAATTCAATAGCATCAGGCCAAACACTGAAAGATTGTTTGCACAGCTGTGCCTAAGTGGTGACCAAACTGTTAAGCAACCTAGTGGGGAGAAAATGAATAGAAACGCCTGTTGGCCAGAGGAATGAGTTTCCTGGACAGTGCTCAGGACATTATGAAGTCATTGCACATGCTGGGTCAAGGCTTTTACCCATATTTTCCCCTTGTGCTTGGGAAGACTTCATGCTTTGCTTTTTAATAATAATATAATTGGCTTAAAGCATCTGAACAAAATTCTGCACTGACTGACGGATGATGCACCATGGTGTACTTACCTTTAACTTCAATTAGGGAACCTTTCCCTGCTCGTAAACTGATTCACTGATGTGAGAGGAGACAGTGCCTGTACATCTGTCTTGCTTCCTTACAAATTGTAGATTATGAAACTGGACTACTGAGCAGTAATTTAATCAGTGGCATCAGAAGAGCATTAAGCTCCATTAAATGTTGGGTCACCATCAATGTCAGATGAGTATTAAATTGTGGCTTGCAACTTAGTAGTACTCATCCAAAAACACAGTGCCTCAGTTGTTGGCAAGCATATAGCAGTTTATTATGAAACAGATGCTATGGAGCTTAACATATGACTGAAGTGTCAAGTTGTAGCAGAGAAGATGGTCCCTGCAGTAATGTGGTGCTCAGACTTTGTGAGACACATGTTAGCAAATCACTCCCTACCTCAAGGATGTGGGTTAAAATCGTTTCATTAACATCATCTCCTGTTGAATGCTTGGAGGTCAAAGCAGTGCTCTCCCTGCCAAAGACTGGCTTATATAATTCTGTCTGCAAATGGTGAAGGTGCAGTTCTCCTGACAAGGAGGGAGGATCCCTACAGTCTGCTCACAGTTTGAATTTTTATGTAGAACAAACACAATTTTCTCTCTGGTTCTAGCGCACCACAACATTGCCAGCTTGGAATTTGGAAGATGCCTTTGATACCTCTTTTGCTAGTGATGGATTTTCCAAGTGACATCAGTGAGGTGAAACTAGTAATGCTCTTCTGGATGGCTTTGCTAATGTCAGCAGCAGCTCTCATGCAGCAGCTAAATCTTTGAGGCTCTTGTCAGTCTGCTGTACAGCTCCTGCCACTTTGGAAAGCTGCATGCTGCAGGAGATGCTGACCTTGGAGCTGTGCAGGGAGAAAGAAGGATGAAAAACAGATGCTTGGATAAAATGTTGTTTCCATTCCTGTTTAGGTGGAAAGATTACAGGGTGGAGCTAAAGAAGAGAGGGTGTGGGTTGACCTGGGAGAGTAACAGATGTGCTGAGGAGAATTTTTCCTGGTGATGGTGCTGGGAAAGGAATAAATGAGAGTGATGCTGATGTAGGTGGAGCTTACCTGGTCTTTATCCAATCTGTAGCTCGGTGGTAAGATGGGTTCTCCAAACAGGAATCTGAAGAGGATCTCTGTACCCCTCTGCTGAAGATGGTGCTTAGGGTTCTTGCAGAAAATTTTTGTGTGGTTAAGATTTTCTTATCTGATGGTAACCAGAAGTTGGCCACATAGTCTTATAAGTGCAATATTGGGACAAGATAGTTAAAGGAGTGTTAAAGTTTTTTATTTATTGAGGATTGTGTCACAGGTGCTCAGGTGTTGCCTGAACAGCAATTTCTTATTGCTGTGCAGAAACCATAGTACTTTTTTTTTTGTAGCAGTGGACTGCAGATGAAAATGCTGCAGTTTCAGCTGAAAAGATGACAACTGGCTAGAAGGCAATGGTCTTCAGGGATGAGTCCTATTAACTGGCTGCAGGAAGGGCTGCCTGAGGTGATGGAGCAGTGTGTTGAAAAACCACTCCAGTCAAAAGTCTCCAGAGTGTCCTTCTGCCCATAATTTTCACCCTAACATTTGGGGTTCATTTGCATGTTAAAAAGTACTGTCCCAAAAATCTGCATGTCCTGCATTTCTCTTTTCAAATCTCTACCAATAACTTGTTGAAATTTTGATAGTAAGCTATTATTATCAAATGTCAGATATTCTTTCAATTTTCTACTTGTCTACCTCTTACAGTTCTGAAACTGGCTGTTATGCAGAGAACCAGCTCTGAAGGGAACTTCATCGGAGCAGAACCTATCATGAGAAGAACTGGCACCTTATCTTAGGCATTAGAATTGTCATTTCCTCTCTACCAGAGCTTAACTTCATGCGTGCTTTATTATCAAAAGCCCTATTATTTCTGAAATAGTTCAAGTTAGAAAAGACATTCTAAAAGAACTGAAAGTTTTAAGGTATTACTGTTTCTTAATGGGGGATGAAGTAAAACACAAACATGAGCATGCATTTGATGCAATGCAAGATCATAATACAGCTGTTAGATACATAGTTGGGATTGGAAATGGTGAAATTTTGTGTTTCATACCTTAGAGAAACACAAATTATGTGTTTCATACTTGGACATTTTTTCTTAAAAAAAAAAAAAAAAAACAAACCAAGAAGCACTCTAAGTCTCACTCAGAATGTTATTTTTCAGTGAACCCAGAGGAGTTTGTGGCAGGTAACAGGGACAGTCACTTCTTTCAGTTGTTAGCAACAAGTAGGAAGACATGCAAAGTCAGAACTAATATCAAAATAGCAATTATTGACTCATTCATGTTTTACAAATACTTGAAATTATATCTGTCCAACCTTCTGTTTCAGGTATGTTTTAAAGGTTAAATATGGAATAAGGAAAGTCTTATGCAGTAGAAAAATCAATACATATAAAAAGTCCTATTAAATTCAGCAGAGTGAAAATTCAGGGGTTTTCTTCACCTTGTTTTTGTTTTTGTCTATCTTCGATTTCTTATTTTCCTGGCTTTTGATTAGGTATGGATGAAGTGCTAACAAAATACATAGGATTTTTATACTATTATCACTTTTCAATATAAATAATGCTTAAATGTGTAGGAGATAATGGAGCAAGACCAGGAAGTATACTACAGTTGGCTATATCCAGCTAGCACAGGAAATGCTAAACAGCACTTAGCATAAACCTCCTGCTGATGTCTTGTGGAAATGGGCAGGAATATCCATAATCAGTGCACTTTATCCCACGCTGACTAATACAGGCATTTAGTTCTACCAGCCAGGGTTATTGCAGAATAAAGGATGAAGATCACAGAAAGAAAAGGCAACCTCAAAATTATGTCAGTGGTAAAATTTCTCCTGTTTTGTTTTTGTTTTGTTTTTCCTTTTATCGGGTAAGCTATGGCCACAATAAACTAGGACTGCAGTTGAAGCTCAGCGCTGGTTGTTTCCCATGCCTTCCACGTGCCTTGGGGCAGGGCTGTTTGTCAGTACAGCCAAGGGAAATGCAAGAGAGCATCACTGTACCTTGTGCTGCCTTCTGGAGGGCTCTGTACCAGTAGAGCTCTCAGTGGCAGCATGTTTTCTGTGATGTTCCTGGCCTCTTTCTACATGAATTGCTTGGGAGAGTGAGTGTGGTGTGCATCTTCCACCTCCCCATAGACAGTTGTCGGTGTTACCTGCATGAGTGGAAAGTGTGGGAATTTCAGGTTAGGATTCCCAGCATTAGGCCTCTGAATGAGTGAAGTAAATGTTTGTGTATATATCTGCATTATAAAATGTTAGTAGCACTAAATGACAGCATTTTGCACAAATGTGTTTAGTGTGTAACACTATTATTTATTGAATTACCTAATCTTGTCTTTGGGAAGGAAGTTTAGGGATTCATACCATTAATTTAGTGCTATGCAGTTAATAGTTAAAAATAAATTGTTATTATTTTTGTGTGTGCACATGTTACTTTCCATGTGAATGTTCATTTCACTTTCCTGGGAATGTAACATTAACAGGACTTGAAAGAGACTAATACGTCGCTGTAGATTAATTCAGTCTTTGAAGGGTCTAATTCCTAGTTACAGCTTTTTGCTCATATGGATAAATGGTACAAGCAAGTGATTATGTAAAATGAGAAACTAACTAAAGTGTAGTTTACTTGTCACTTCAACAGATTTTTTTTTATTTTTATGTATTTACAACCTCAGCAAAACTGATAACATTATTTTGGAAAGTATATTGCTAAAGAGAAACAAAACCCAACAGATATATTTTACCATGATCCAGTTGTGTGGTTTGCATTTCCACTTTACAAGCTTGCAGTCCATGTAGTAGACTTTACATGACGGAATGTATTCTTCATTTCTAATGAGCGGGAGGAAGAGTGGGGAAGAGCACACATGTAAAGTTGTCCTTGCCTATTCTCTTATGTAAAGCTCTCTGCTTTGGATATCGTTTGAAGCAGATTGTGTTAGCCAAGAAGCTTAAAAACAAAATGTTTTTGCTTCTTAACATATCTGTGCATATGTAATAAAGCTGTAGTTACAGCACTGTTTTTAAAGTACTTTGAACATATTCTCTCCAATTATGGTTGATGTCATTAGGGGTTCTCTCTTAATTCTGAAATCCTTCCTGAGAGGAGGCAGATGGAGCCAATGAATGCTGGATGATTTTGCTGGTCATGGAAGGAAAATCAAATGTAAAGAGAGGAAGAGTAATCTGAAGCATGGATGAAGTCATTGTATAAGTACTCCCAACCAAACGTAGCCTCTTGTCCCCTGTTGTTCTAGAGAGAGGTTCCGTGTAAGTGTAGGTTCAATGTAAGTGTAGCAAAACTATGGAATTGCTTCCATTGCAAAATAAATTGGTTTGTTTTAACCATGCTGCTGGGCTGTATCAAAACCACAGACCCTCTGTGAAGACATGACCAAATAAATCTTGAAGCCTTATTTGAACCATTAGCAGATTTCTCCAGTGGGTGGGAGACTGTAAAGTACAGAGGTAAAGGAAGGCTTTAACAACTGTTGTATTATTTCTTCAGGGACACAGTGTTCCAGTTTGTGCCAAAAGGATGCCTTCTGGCATAATGAATTATTGGCAGCAAAGCTGGTTTTCATGGTGAAAAACTCCAATAAAGACTGTGGAGGGGTTATCTGACTATTTTGCATAATAGCATATATATTAGCCCATGTGAGGGAGGAAGAAGAGGAGGCCAGTTGTTACTGTCATGTAACAACAACAGTGTGTTTCAGGTGGCTGCTCCAGAGCACACTGTAGAAATGCAAACATGGAAAGGCATTTGAAAGAACAACCAGTACTTATTTACTTACTTGGCTAATGTCAGGGGTGTGCTTGGCTTACAGAAACATCTTTTGACTGTCTAACATATTATAGTTGTTTATTCTCTTTAATATATGATTCATTTATATTTTCCAGAGGTGTGGGATGGTAACTGAGACATTGTATATGAAGTGATGAGTATTAGAATTATAGCTTTTCCTCTCTTCTTCAAGACACTCCCACACATATCGAAGTATTTGACCAGTTGTTTTAAGTTACAGATGTTTCTTTGTCATATGCAGGGACATGCACAGCTTTTTCTGCCCACAACTCTAAAACCATCCCAAGTCTCACACTGTGCTGAGTTGTGCGAACTCATTCTAAAGAGTTTTGAGCCTGGGAACTGCATGGGCGTTGTGAGGAGGAAAAAGAAATGGGAGGGAGTTCACTCAGAGTTTGAAGAAACTTTCTCTCCTGTCCTGCCTGGTGCATGCTTGCACATTTGATGGCTTTGCACTTTCTATAGTTGTATGGTGTGAAGCACAGCTGCAAATAATCATGGGAGACAGTGAAAAGCTATGGAAAATTAAGGCTTTCCTATCTTAAGTCCTGAGGGTGAGTTTCAGACTTAGCCCCTTCTAAACTGTTGAAGAAGCCAATACCACACCTATTTAGACAAAGCCTGCCATCCTTAGGGAATATGGTGGTTTCATTTCAATGCTTACAGTAATATTGGGGAATTTGATCGTTTGTCATTGTTGCTTGGTGCAAAATTGTTTGGGGGCAGGTGCTGCACATTAGTGCAGTTGTGCTCAGAGATGTGCAGCTGTAGCCCAGGGCTGGGACAGATGGAGGGCGGGTTTGCTTTGGTCCTTTCCAGCTCTGGCGCTGCTGTCTATGTTGGTGGTGTGCTTGAGCCTGGTGGTACTCCCTTCAGCCTGTTTTAATGTCATCAGTGCTCAGTGCTTGCTAGAAAGATGTGTTGGAGAAGTAACAAAGCCACGCTGTTACTAAATGGTCAGTGGTTTTTTCTGTGTAAACCAGTGGTTTAGCCTCTTTGTATGCTGGTACCAGAATATTGTATGTTTGGGGATAAGCTGTGTTTTAATCTTATAAAGTTGCTTTGTTCTAGCCCTCAGAAATTCTAAAGTCAGAAGGACATTGCTGAGAAAAACTTTTTGTTTTGCTCATTCATATATTGCTTTGTACTGTATGAGGATCCAATTAGTAATAAAGTTACTCCTTATAGTTGGATGTGTAATAGCAATTTGTAGGAAGCATCAAATTCCTACAGTGGTAGTGATGCAGACAACTGTTGTACAAGGAATCATTTTAGAGAGGAAAAATGGTAACATTTGAAATTTTAACATTTAATGAAACACAAATCCAATAGGTGTTAATTAATGGTATTTAGATCCCTAATTTTATAGTGGTGGTTGAAAAATCCCTATATGCTGAGGTAGTTGCAGTGTATTCTAGTTTATTTGTGATAATTGGAGCAGAAACATGGTACTTTGAGGAAGAAGTTATTGATTGGATCCAAGGAGATTTCCCTTTCCTGAGGTACTCTGCACACTAGAGTACATGTGGAAAAAGGGGAAAATGATTGTAAGAATATGAAAACTGCAGTGTGAAACAGAGTAGAAATGAAAGTGGCTGTTGAGGGATTTGCCATTATTAGCTAGCCAGTATGAATTTCTTGGGAAAAGAGAAGTATATTGAGCTTCTTGGGTCAGAGCCATGTCTCCTTGTATGTTACTTTGTTCAGTCTCTAGCATTGTGGGACCCTGAATAAGGCTAGACTGGCTGGATTCTTAAAAATCATAAGCCTGGATCATAAAAATATGTTATTACATGTAAAGTGCCAATGTCACTTTTGCCTCTTGCTTTTGCAAAGCTTTGATTGTACATGCCTGTTGTCAGTTCTGCTCCAAAAATCAAAACAGCATAGACTTAAGTAAGAAAAAATAATATAATTTCCTCTTTGAAATTTTAGGGGAGTATTTCATTCAGTCTTTATAGTCTTATAATCTTAATGCTTGGATAACTTTTTGGAGAACTTCTGGTTTTGGATCAGATATTTCTGAGATGCCTCTCCTATTGGGCTGAACTTCTAACCTTGAACTTAAAAAGCTGTGACTTTATACATTTTACTATAAAAGTGAATGCACACTTTCTCATCCCAGCCCCACTGGGGCTGTCCTAGGCCCCTGCAGTTGGGTGTTGGGATTATCAGGAGTAAGTGAATGTGTTCCTTTCATTTTGCTTCATTTTAGGGATTCCTGATATTTAATGATGCTGAGTGTTGTTTGGCTCCTCTCCTTTCCACTGTCAGAGATTTCTGCTGCCATTATCAGCTACACAAACTTTTCAGCACACTTCAGCAATTCTCATGTGTAAAGGCCACAGCTGTAGTTGAACAATATGTTCATTGTAATCCAATAATAAAAGTCCTAAATATAACAGTAATTATAGCCCCTTACATTGAGAACAATATTGATAATCAGGGATACTAATGCTTGAATTTCATAGAAATAAAGCTCGACACTGGTTGTTGCAGTGTTATCCATGTTTTAAGGTTTAAAAGACTTTGCAAAACTAGTATGTGGTTGTGTAAAGATTTGGCTTTGCTATACAGATAGGCATAATGGAAGCAAAAAGTACCCAGAGATATACAAATGATTACATTTATGGACAGCTAAACAGAATGCTGTGGATATTATTCTTGTAATTAAAGAGTCCAGCTTGCCATAATAAGCTCTGAGTATAAGTAGTCTAAACTGATTTTATTAAAATAAGCCCTGTTGGACACAGCACCCAGTTTGGTCTTATGTATCTTTAACTCATGCTTATAATTAGTTCTACATGTACATTTTTGGTTTCTCTTGTCTCCTTTAGTTTTCTTTTTTCAGTAGAACACTTTTAAATTGGTCAGTGTGAAGTTCTTTGTAAAGTAGAGCTTTTGATGAGCCAAGTGTGATTGACACAGTCTTGATATTTCTCTAATTTTCTGATGAACAAAATTGCCATGTATTGCCATCATGGTCATACAATTAATATATCCAGGTCTTCTAAGAGGACAATCCCAAAAAGAGGATGCATCTGTAGGCATAGAAATAGCAGATCCTTCACAGCTGGATTCCTTGGGCAGGATTTTATTTTTAATTGCAGAATTCATAGTGACTTGAGACAGTACATCTTTCATCTCAGGCTTCTGTTTTGATCCATTGCTGTCACAAAGACACTCTTTGACTCCCAGGTTCTTGCCCAGTGTAATGCGATCTCCTTGTTCGCTTGTGCCTTTCCATTGACCAACCACAGGTCCTTCTCCTGACAAAGACCTTAAGAACAACAAGTCAAGAGAGGCTGAATTTGAATTATGTTGCTGCTTTTCGTGTTCACGTCTCTCTTTTGCATTCTTCATTTTACAAATTTAACATGCTTTTCTAGACATCGTAGTATATACCCAGTGGATATAAAGTGGGTTTTTTAATTGTGTTTCTCTTTCATTATCTAAAATAGTAGTTTTTAGTTAGCAGTACCTTTCAGCTAATGTTTTGACTGAACATTTGAAAATTTTTAGTAAAAAATACATTTAAACTAAACTGCACATAGAAAACATGTAATCTTATACTATATTCTATGGATACACATTATGCTTGAAGGAATAATTATTTGGATATTCTTGGTAATTTTTAATCTTTCTCTTTAATGCTTTTGGAATTTTATTTTACTCTGCTATGTCATAGAGGGAGAGAAGGGAGTGAGAGGCAGAATAATTCTACAGAGTGAAGAACAGATATATTTTGCAGTTAGAGGGCTTTCACCTGAAATTACAGATAAACAGTGCACAAATTGATTGTCCACCTCTTTTGCAAGTACTGCTGTAATCCAGGCATTTGGTGGCAATACTTTGTTCATTAATCTAGTACCCATTCCTTAATCTGCCTGCAATTAATGTGCTGGGATTTTTTTCCAGTTTCAAATGTATCATAATGTTTTTTCAGTCTGTACTGAAAGCTGCTTCTGGTGGTTCATGGAACATCCTTCGTCAGTACTCCTCTGGGATGGGGCATTACTTTTTTGCAGCTATCGTGTTCACAGTAGGCATTTGCCATCCACGGCACTTGAAACGTTCTGTTCTTTGCACTGTCTTCTGGCACTAATAACTGTGACATCTGTTTGTCACATATGAAGCCCAGGAGGTGCTGAAGACCCTGAAGCAGTGAGCATCCCTTCCGTGGGCAGAGGAGAATTATCTTTGCCTCTCAGGTGGGAGGCGGCTGCCTTGGCTCGCTCCTGCTTTCTGTGCTGACATTAGGACTGAGGGGCGTGGAGAGTTTCCAAATGCCCATCTCCCATGTACAGATTGTGGGGAAAACTGGCATTTCCTGGTCTTTCCTCTCATCTTTTAGTTCTGGGGAGAAAATGTGAGCAGGGATAATTGCCTGCTGTGGCCTGCCAGCAGTGCCTGTGCCCAGGAACAGCTCTTTTGGTAGAAGGGGAAGAGAGAGAGTAGTTTTCTGCTTGGTTGCCTGCTCTTTGGCATAACTAAAGCTTGTACTTTTGTGCAATTAAAGTGAATAGACTAATAGCCTATCAGCCCTAGATTAGTAAAGCCTAGGTGCAAATGCAAATGTCATAGCAAAATTTTTTAGCTTACCCGGAACTCGGCTGAATTTTCAAGTTTGAAACATATGTAGACTGATGTGCAGTCTCAAAGATTGACAGTCCTCAAGAATACTCAGCTTAAATTTAATGGTGAGCAGGGATAAAACAACTGTAACTTTTGAGAGGCCGCTCCCATCATTCTAGTTTGAGAAAAGCATTACAAATAATAGTTTGCCATATGATAAGGTATTGGGACAGTGCTACATATATGTACACCCAGTTTACATTAAATTCTAGCTTACTTTTCTTTTTCATGGCTTGGTAAATTCTGTGCTGCAGTTCATTGCTTGAATTTGTATTTGTTAAGGTATAAAAGCTGTTGGAATTCAGGTACTCCTTCTGTTCAGATTGAAAGATAAATTTGTTTGCCTTATATTTAAAGAAAAAAGAAAAGCCCCAGACATTTCATTTTGTTTCTGGTTTGTTTGGGGTTTTTTTAGTAAAGCTGTGTGCCTTTCCTTCCCATGCAAAATTATTCCATGTATTGTTTGTATGTTACTGCTTTTCAGTAAGTGCTGTGTTTACAGAACAAGGACTTGCTCAGGAAAGTTGTCAGTTTGTATCCTCACTCTGATATACCAGGGAAGTAGAAAAATATACTCCCTTGTCAAAGTTTCATGTATGATAATTAAACCTGTAATGTTCATCATCTTTTCCTTAACCCAAACTGAAAATGTGGCTGATCAGGGCAGAAGGGCTGTTATTTCCACTGTAGTTTCCCAACCTTGAAGAAAAAATTATTTTACTGCCAATTTGGGGAAGAATATTCTACCTAGTTGCCTCTGTTTTAGAACTGTATCTGAGCAGCTGATTTTATTCAGATCTAGCCATAGAAAGAGCCTATTTTAATACTTTTTAGTCTCTTAGAGGTGGAAGAAAAGACTGAACTGCTTGCAGAGGAGGAGCAGACTGAGATCAGAACCTCAAATATATTTCATGGAGAGGCTTATTTGAGTTTCAGTTACCACAGATGTGCATAACATGTGCACATCTGTGGTAACTGAAACTCAAAAATGCTCTGAATTACAGGGCAGCTTGTTCATTAGCTGTTTCAAAAGATGACCTGTTACACACATCAAAATAAGACAATTCCTCAGAATGATCATGAAGTTATTAGTTAGGAGACTGTGACCATGGAGGATTTCTCTAAAGGGTCGTACTGGACCTTGCAGTCTTATTCCAGAAAATCATATGAATAAGAAAATAAAATTAAACCTTTCTTGATCAATTTCTATGATGCTGTTGTAATAAAAGGAATTAATTACATTGAAATCTGTCCAATTTGCATCTGTGAACTGTTAAAAATTGTTAGTAGTTTGATGAACTCTGAATAAACCCATGTAGGATAGAACTCAATGACAGAATTGGGAAAAAAACCAGCTCCAGTATGTTCTACTCACAAGAGAAACTTTTCTAGATGAGGGGTTTTGTTGTTTTTTTTGTTTGTATTTAAAGCATCGAGTCTTCTGTACAGTTTCTTTTGAAGGAGCATTTTTACTTTGTTGCTGGTATTTAAGTATTTAATCCCACGAGAGAGGTAGAGTTTGCTTGAGATTAAATGTAAAGTTGTTCCTTTCTGTCAGTGCCCAGAGTGGTCCATCTGTGTACACCACACCTCAGGTACACACCAGCTAACAAAGATGGACAGTGTTTTAATAGCTTCATTGCTCTTGTAGGTGTGAATCGAACAGGCCAGGTAATGAGTGATAATGGGGTCTGGACAGCATTCAGCCTCTGTGGTTCATAAGCTCAGGTGAAAAGCATGTGGGGCAGGGTAGTTAAAATCATTGGAGGTCTGTGTTATTGCTGGTATTCAAGACCAGGGATCTTTCAAGGAAAAAAAGGGTTATAGTATATAGTTTCCTTTAAAGTATATAATTTTCTTTTAAAGAGTAGGTTTAAAAGGAAGAAGACCATCATCATACAGTTTAAGAGGACAAGTGTCCTCTCTTACTACTAAAACCCCTGTGCCTTTACGTATACTCCAAAAATCTTACAGTTAATTTGGGTGAGGAACAGAGTTGTTGCATATAAGACTATTACTTGTGCACTGACACCACAAAACCTGGTTTTTGTATACTCTGGGGCCTTACACATCCAGAACATAATCATGAACCTGGCTTTTGGACTGAGGCCACTTCTTGAAATATCCAGGAGTGCTGGATACACTGCAGTTTTAATCTCACCCATGGCCAGAAACAGGGAGTAGTGCATCAATCTGAGTTATTTGCTGGAATTGCTGTGGTATGGGGATTGGGTGACATCGTCTCATATGACAGAGGGGAAGAAGCAGAGCAGCCCTTGGCAGCTAGAAAAATTGCTAACTACATTGAGAGGTTGGGTGGAGTTTGGATTTGCAGAAAATTAGGAGAAGACAGTACTCTTTAGATGTTATTTTCATTTAGCTTCCTCTCCAGGCACCTGGTGTTTTTTGGTACATCTTGTCCTGTCCCAAGTTAATGGTATCATCAGCTGGGAATGCTCATTCCCTGCAGCTCCCCTCCTGTTGATTTGAAGGCAGCAGTGGCTGTCTGGATGTGTTGTGGCTTTGGGGGCAAAAGGTGTGGGAGAGGAATGCTGGCCTTTTTGTATTATTATTATCATCATCATCATTGTCATCATCATCATCTGTGCACAGTTTTGTTTACAAAAAGAAGAGTTGTTCTTTAATTTAGAAATAAAATGACAGAAATAAATTACTTTAAAAGGATGTTTAGGGAATAAGGAGACGTATTTGTGGCAAGCTATTCTGAAAACATCATCCAGTATATGGTTAAATTATTTTGTTGTTTCCTGGCTGTAATTTTTATGAAATTGGTGAGTCAAACAATTGTCAGTAATATTTTTGTTCTCTTAAACTTTGTTCTCACCCTGTAGGCGCTACATGCATCCATCTAGATTACATCTGAATGACAAAAGTACTTAGGTAGCAGGAGGAGGAAGAGTAATGCCTTTACGTAGAATTTTCTGTCAGTAACTGTTTATTAAGTGCATCTGTCATGTCTTATTCTGGATTTGTGTTGCTAGTGCCTTAGCTGGTAATTCATTTTTTGATACCTGATGACGTTGATTATTTAATGTTATTCTCATTCAGCATTCTATGTGGGTTTTAAGTTCAGGAAGAGCAGGAGTACACTGAGTCCCTCATCCAGATCATCAGTATTTTAAAAAGGACTGGCCTCAACAGAGAACCCCAAGGAGCATCACTTGTGACCAGCCACCTGCTGGATTAACTCCATTCACCACCACTCCTGGATCCCAGTCATCCAGCCAGTTTTATACCCAGCCAAGAGTACACCCATCCAAGCCATGAACTGCCAGTTTTTGCAGGAAAATGCTGTAGGAAATGATGTCAAAGACTCTTCTGAAGTCTATGTAGACAAACACCACAGCTTTTTCCTCATTTACTAAGGGGATCACCCTGTCACAGAAGGAGCTCAGATTGGTCAAACAGAACATGCCTTTTCTAAATCCATCCTGGCTGGGCCTAATCTCCCAGTTGTCTTGTATGTGCTGTGTGATTGCATTCAGGAAGAACTGCTCCTGACTTTTCCTGGCATGAGTTCAGACTGGAAGAATTATGGTTGCCCAGATCCTCCTTCCAGCACTTCTTGGAGCTGGATATCACATTTGCTGCCTTGCAGTCAACTGGAACCTTTCCAGTTAGCCAGGACTGCTGGTATTTGGTGGAAAGTGGCTCATTGAGCACTTGCACCAGCTCCCTCAGTACCCTTGGGTGGATCCCATCCAACCCCACAGACTTTTTTGTGTTTAAGTAACATAATAGGTCACTGACCATTTCCTCGTGGGTTATGGAGGCTTCATTCTGCTCCCCATCCTTGTCTTCTAGCTCAGGGGGCTAGCTCCCTGGAGAACAACTGGTCTTGTTACTCAAGGCTGAGTCAAAGAAGACATAAAGTACCTTAGTCTTTTCTTCATTCTTCCCTACTGTGTTTCCCCCCACATCTAATAAAGGTGGAAGATTCTCTGTGGCTCTCCTTTGCTTGTTAATGTATTTATTGAAACAGTTATTTTTTCTTTTATGGCACTGACCCAATTAAGTTCTATTTGGGCTTTGGCCTTTCTGATTTTCTCCCTCATGATATCCCTGTAGTCCTCCTGAGTTTCCTACCCCTTCTGAAAAAGTCATAAACTCCCTTTTTCCTGAGTTCCAGTCAAAGCTCTCTGTTCAGCCAGGCTGCTCTTCTTTCCTGACAGCTCAATTTTCACCCTGTCACAGAATCACAGAATATTCTGGGTTGTAGAGGGCCCACAAGGATCACTGAGTCCAGCTCTTAAGATAATGGTCTGTACAAGGATCAGCCCCCTCCCAGCTTTGGTGTATGTTAGCACCGTGCTCTGACCAACTGAGCTGATCTATGTAAGGGGGCCTCTCCTGCCCTCCTAAGATTTCTTTCCTAAAGAATGGGTTGAGAAAAGTTTTGATTGGAAAGGGCAGTGAAATAAAGGCAATAGCTTCAAGTGCTTGATTAACTTAGACCTTTAAGTGGCTATGTTTTGGAGGCAGAAAATCAGGCAGCAGGCTTTGGAAGGACATGGTTGAAGTCTGCTGGAACTGGGGACTTTTTCCTGTATCTTGAGACTGGAGCACTTCTTTTACAGCGTGTTTGTGTGTCGTTTAGTTTCAGTGTGTGAATTCTAGAGGTTAAAGCCCTATGAGTATTGTGTTGGTGTAGCATGGACAGAGTGTGGATGACTCCTGCCCAAGGGCTGAGCCAGGAACACCAGGCTGGCCTGCTGCTGTGGCACCCCTGCCTGCAGCACCAGCATGTTCCTCATGTGGGTCTCTTCTGAGGTGTGGCTACACCCTGAAAAGCATGAATGAGAACTAAAAATGCAACAAAACCAGTTTCAGAGAAGCTTTATGTTGTATTCCAGGGCTCTGGAATATGTAACTGGGGCTCAGCAGTCAGATCAATCTTTTATCTTCCATGTATCTTCAGATTTTTCAGACATTTTGATTAGCAAGTAAGAACGTTCTTGGTTTCTTCCAGTCTAATGAGCAGATGTCTTTTCACTATTAGGGATTGTTTGAAGACATTTTTCAGAAAGGTTGTATCTCTCAAGAAATTAATGCATTTAGGGCCTTGTCTCAAGTCCGGTTGCTTGGTAGCATTCGTGTTGATCCATTGGAAAGTATTCAGACAGAAATGTTAAATGGACCACCAAATACCCAAGAGTCTTACTTATCCCCTTGGTACATGAGTGCACATGCTGCAGAGCTTCCCTGTACTGCCTGGCTCTCTTGGGCAAAGATTGATGGACCAGAGATGCATGATGATTTCTCTCACAATCTGCAGAGCTCTTTGCTCCAGGTGAATGTGTGGCCAGCTGCATGCCATTGACTCATAATCAAACTGAAAGGGTAGGATATGAGTGCCCCCCAAAGCAGGGCCTGTACAATGCTGCTTCAGCCAGGTCCTGAGCAAATGTGGTGCATGATTTTCAGGCGTGATTTTTGGCACAATGGGCCTGTTTCTGCTCCCTGTGTTCTGAGAAGTGCAGCCAGGTCTTGATTTGAGTGGCTTTTCATGATCATTTGTGTACTGTCACTCCTTGCAGGTCTGTGGTACATTGAGCTGGATCTGCTGCTGAGTTGGGGCCCAGTTTTTGCATTTGCAGTGCTACTGCCTTTCTTGTTCTCAGCTCTTTGCAGCTTGTTTTAGAGGCTGGCATGATCTGTGAACTTTCAGGTGACTCAGCAATATGTGAGTGACCTTGGAGTGGGAGAGACACTTTGGTGTGGCACTGCCACTATGACTGTTGTGGTCCATTGTTCCCTTTTCTCCTCTCCCCTTCCATATGTGATGGAGACATGCCTAGCGTACCTGTTATGAGGGGCTGCCAGATTGACATTCATAGCACAGTAAACTACAAGAATTCAGGGCTTTTTTCAGGGTTCAGGAGCAGTTGGTAAAAAAGCCATGGCTGCTGTAGCTCTTTGAATCTTATGATTCTTGGGTAACATAAAGTTTTTTTTTATGTTAAAATACTTCTCTTAAAGATAGGGCAAGAATCCTCTTCTGCCTCATTTTTTTTATATTTCCTACTAGCGTACAAAATGTTGCTAACTTTTGTCTTTTCTCCTTTTGTCCTTTTGTGCAGGTCTTGATGATTGCCTGCAGCAATATATAAAGAACTTTGAGAGAGAGAAGATTAGTGGTGACCAGCTATTACGAATTACTCATCAGGAACTGGAAGATCTTGGAGTCACACGAATTGGCCATCAGGAGCTTATCTTGGAAGCAGTAGACTTGCTCTGTGCACTGGTAAGCTTCTTGGGGAGGGGTGAACAGTGTTCACATATTCACACTTCCTGTACTCAAATTGTTAGTCCTAAAGACTTATCTAAGCAGCTCAAGAAATTCGTGATTTGTAATGTGTGAACAGTTTAGCATTTTAAACCAGGGGCAAGATAAAGGGGAAAATCTATTGATAGAGTGATGTTTGTTAAATCAACTCGTATCAGAGATTTAGGGCTTGCATATTTGTCTTTATAGAATAAAAGTTTATCTGAAATCACAGAGAAACTAGACTCTGTTTGGTTTGTAATGTAAAATTAATTATATATGTGAACGGAGTAATTGAGTGTCAATTGCCCTTTACAAACAGAATGTTCTGATATTAACCATGTCATTCTTCACTGGTCCTTTCATGCAAATCATGTTTTAGATGATTTTTTGAGCCTGATGAAACAGAGCTGCAGTAGAAGGGATTAAATACTGAAGTAATTATCTTATGTATAAATAATATATGAATTTTTGATGAGCATGGGGAAGGATTTTGGTAATGGTCTTTTCAGTCAGGTCATGTCATGCATAACTAGGATTATCTGCTCAGTGAGGGGTGTGGTGCTGACTTCACCCTCCTTATGAACTTCCAGTGTGTGTCAGTAAAGATTAGTGATAGATTGGGCACACAGCATTCTCCACTGTAGAAAGGATTGTGAATAGCTCTGTTAAGATGTACTTCACTGCCTAAGGTGCTGTTTTGTGGGTTTTTAGTACATGCTATTCTTCAAGCCTCACAAGGAGCTTTTAAGAAAGCTGAATCCTGGGAGAGGCAATCAAAGACGGTAGGCTGAAAGGCTCTTCAGAAGGGCTTGTTTGTTCTCCATATGCAGCAGCTTTTCTGAATACCCTGTTGTTGCATTTTTGGGGTATTGTGAAGTGTAATGAAAAGGAGAGAGTGAAAAAAAAAACATACACAAAAAAGTTAGGAAAAGGAGAAGGCTTTTTTTGTACAGAAAAACATTTGATTTTAAACACAGATTATCCTCAGTAGAATACAGTTTCTAGTAGCATTGCAGTGAGAATCAGTGGAATAAGTTAACTCATCAGTTTGTTTTTTAAATAAGGAAGTTGCAATCTTAAAAACATGCTACTGATATAGAAGGGAGCATAAAGAGTTATTCACAAAGTACTTTTCTTATCAGTCAGTGCAAAAGAAAACAGGAAAGTAAATACTTCAGTTAACTGAGAAAGATAAAGTCTAAGTTAGGGGGAGCACCAGTGACCGTTTTTCCCAGTCACACAGAGAAGCAGATTGTGGATCTTTGAAAAATCAATTACTGTTAAGGGAAAAAAACCTCTTGTTTATTAGATGAAATTTCTTTCTTCTTTGGTATGTAATTACAGATAAAATCTTCAGACAAACAAACACAACTTGTCTTTGTAGCTCCTTTATCTTAGGCAAAAGTATATGGAACTAAGTTGAATATAAAATAAGGAATTTCTAGCAAAGGCTAACACTGCATCTTAGATGCATGCAGCAAGACTCTCCATTCCTGGTTCTTGTTGCACATACAGTATTGTCTGCTTTTCTGAGTTTGTCTTAGAGAAAATTGCTAAGACACAGTGGCATGAGTTCAGATTGCAGCTTCTAATTTAAGATGAGGTTTTTGCAGTCTCACAATTGGCTCCCGATGGCTCCTCGGGGATACAAAATGTTAGTGTTATATTGATTTTAGTGGACTTAATTTGAATTTATTGTTTACCAATCAGATAGACCTCTTAGAAAATTTAATTCAGAGGCAATCCATTTAGCTGGACTGGTCCTATACTTAGAGGCTTTTCCTTTTTTATTGCATCTGTGAGTGTCTGTCCTGGGTAGGGCTTGTCTTTTCTTCTGATTTGACTTTAATATTAGCTGTATTGTTTAGAAGAACATTAAGCCTATGACTCTCCAATATAGGATAACTGCTAATTCAGATAGTGGCTATGCATTTTTTTAATTATCTGATTTTTTTCTGTGTTTGTTTGATAGGAGTTTGACAGAGGTTTCATGATAGAACTTACGTTTCATGATAGAACTTAGCATGAGTTACAAATACATGATCCAAATGAGTTTACATGTCTTTGAATGCTGGAGAATATGGATGGTATGATGGGCTATGAATAGTAAAGTTAATTATGCCTTGCAAGCTTAACCCCAGATTGATTTAAAAGTAAATATTAAAAAATTAAAGGATTGTTGCTTCTGCTTCTTCCCCCTTTCTCTCTGGGTTAGTGAGTGACCACCTAAACAGTTTTTGGCATTGAGTACAACTGAGGGGACAGAACCCCTCCCATCTCTGTTCCCACTCTTCAGGGGAGTTTTCCAATGCAGAGTTGCTGTCACTTAGGAAGGCTTCTGCAGTGTTGATTGCTGATGTGCTTTATTCCTGCCACCCCTTCCCAATATTTTTTGGAGGTAAACTTCTGCTTGCAGTTCCCTGGCAGCTCTGGATATGGCAAACAGCAAACCAGCTGCTTGTGTTGCATGCCTATAATTCACAGGGCTGCATTTTCTTACCAGGGGAAGGTGGAGAGCCTGAACAAGCATATCTGACTGGTATGGAGAGTGCAGGAGACATGCCAGTGGGGGCTGTTGGACTGTGCTAAACACACAAACTGCCACAGTAAGAGTTGGGAGCCAGTTATGATTGATAACACATCCTATTTAAAGGATGTTCTTTATGGGTTTTTGACAGAAGGTGGGTGGGTGGCTGGCTATGGTCTCTCACATTATTCGCCTCCTGTCATCAGCACTTGCAACCAATGAATCCTCCAGAGATTGTGAGCTGATCAGAGGACAAATGGTGGCCTGTGCTATCCATCTTTAGTAGAGTCTCTCTTGGCTGCCAGCCTGCCATACTGTGCTCTTGACAGCAGAACAAGCATTCAGGGGGTGATATTCACAGGTTTTCTTTTCCTGTGGTGCTTCAGGGAAGGAGGAATAAAGTTTTTGGGCAGCTGCTACTGCTGTTATAGGTCATGCTTGCTGGTAATGGTGGGGGTGTACATTCTGCATACCTTTGCTGGAGCTGAACATGCTCTGGGAGTGGGCAGGCAATCTAAGGAACATTGTTCATCTCTTCCCTCTCTCCTTCACACTGTGAAGGTGGGAGCATGTTCAATAGATTATCATGTCTTGGTGCAGCTTTCTGGTTTACAAAATCCATATGTCAGAAAGGGCACGATAACGGAAGTGTTCTCTGTGCTTAGAAGAAATAAGTATTGATGTCTGTGATGGTATTTTGTTGCTGCTAAGAGTGTGTCACGTGTTTTTCAAGGTGAGAAACCTTGAGAAGCCACCATGATGGATATATGCTGGCAGCATTACTTAATTTCCAGCAAGACAAATTTCATGTTCTTGTCTTTCTGTTTAAATTGGGACATGCAATCAGACTGGCGGTGTCAGCAGGTAGATTTTTACTTGATGTGGATGGACATTTTTATTAATACTAACAAAATCACCCAAAATAATTGACATCTCAAAACTAGTGGAAAATGATAGACTGAGAAATTACATGTCCAGCTCTAGAGATACAGGAGAAACTACTGACTGCCATGTTTCTCCACTATTCACAGGTAATAAAATATATAGTTGTTCATTAGTTCTAACAATTGCCTTTAAGATCTTAGCCTCAACATGATCATGTTTGAGGGTGAAGCTAGCCTAACACTGCTTTTCATTTAATCATTAAACAAACAACAGTGTAGCAGACTTCATCATCACAAAATGTGATGAGCCTTGTTTCTTTGATGGTTGCTTTAAAAACTGGATGTGAATGAACAATACCAGTAGAAAATAAATTGAGAAGAAAAGGAGATGATGCATTGGGAGAAGTGCATAATAAAGAACAAATATGTTAGATAATGTTGTCAGATTGTTATACCAGTCATCAGGTTTGGAATGCATTGGGGGATCTTGTAGCTCCACCTATATGTAACTGGCCTGAAGAAAGCGAAGAAATTACGTAATTCTTTTTCCATCATCTGTCAGGAGATGGAGTTGCATTTATGAAACTGGGTCTGACTACTTTTTCCCCAAAAACACTGCACACTGCCTGGAGAACACAAAAACTGAAGACTGCTCAGCCAGACATGACTTCTTCCATCTTTAAGAAAATGATCTAGTTTACCACAATGCCTTGATAAATGAGATGCCAGATGAAGATTCTTCTTTTTTTTTTTTGCTTTCCTAAATACCATGTTCATTGTGTATGCATGAATTTTAAATTAGTTTAATTTGGTTTTGCAAATATTTTTAAACAGAGATCCTAAAGTAGATGTGTTGTTATAAGAATTTGAAAAGCTTCAAAAATAATTTTTGGATGCTTTGAAGTTTTTCATTAACAAAGAACTTCATGAAGTCCCTGTGAATTTGCAAAATAATTCTTCAGGGAATCTTAATTTGTGTAGAATAGAGTTTAGTTAAAAAATAAAACAAAACAAATTTTGCTTTGTAGAGCATACTAGTTTCAGTACTAGTTTCATGCTAGTTAGTTAAATCTGCTATGGCTGTACAGGAATTTATTGCACACTATATTTGAATCTGTAAAGCTAGAAGATTGCAGCAGATGAAATAGCATTATTATTTGGCAGAGAAAACATTGGTGTGCACTAACAGCATGAAATTACTTACCATTTGCCACTAACACAAAACATTGATATGCAAATGAATGTAAAAAATAGACCTGCTTTACCCATGAATGATTTAATTCCTTTTAAGAATTATGCTTTTTATCTTAATTTCATCTTCCTGCCATTTCTCACACAGAAATATTTTTTTTGCACTTATCACTAGTCAGATCTTAAAACTGTTTTGTCAGTAACGGTGAATATTAGACTTAATCATTCTGGTGCTAAATGAAGTAGGCTTCATTTCAGAATGGAGATTTATATGTACTGAAGGTGGAATTTACTGCTAGTATCTGAATGCTCATAGCAGAAAAATTACTTACCGTTTTCACTATTGCCCATTGCAAGTTAAAGTTCTGCTTATATATCATATATCATATGCCTCCCTGTCCTCAGCCTGAGCTAATCTAACTGCAGTGCAGGAAATCCTGAATTCCATCACCAGATCAATAAAGCTAAGGAGCTAAAGAGTTTCTGATAGCTCATATAGATCACATTGAAAATGTGTTAGCAAATCTTTTACACAGAACTGCAGTAAACCCTATCTTGTGCCAAAGGCAGTAAATACATCTGCATGCAAAGGGTGAACATCCTTCTTCCCACCAGCCTCAAGAATCAGTCATGGATCTTAGATACTTTTTAATTGTGGATTTTGTTGTTGGTGGTTTTTTCTTTTCTTTCTTTGTTTTTGTTTTGTTTTGTTTTTCTTTTCATTTGGGCTGCTTGGAGGTTTGGACAAGTATGAAATGCATACCCTGGTTCATAGAGTCATAGTGTGGCTTGGGTTGGGAGGGACGTGTAAACCCCCAGTTAAAAGCAGACTGGATAAAAAGAGCTGTTACAGTGTAAAATGTTTTTAAAAGGTAGTGTGTTCATAACAATACTTATTTCCTTTTTCAAACAATTATTTTGAACTGCTGATTAGCTGTTTAAGACTTTGGAAATGTGTGTAACTGGATATGGAACTGGTAGTTCAAATTATGGAGAAATAAGAGCATTTGGCAGGCTAGGGACTAAATTACATGAGAAACTAAAAAAAAACCCCAAAAAGTAATGAGCATTTGGTCTTTCAGAGGCTGTTGATTGAATAAGAGAAAGAATAGTTTATATAATTGCTCTATTAGTGCTACAAAGCATGGCCTTGGCTTGGCTTTTTGACATGTTCCTTGATTGTCGTGTAGAAAAAGAAGGGCATTTTTCAAGGAGATAATGATGATGACTTCATAGTCATCTTTCCTGGGTTCTGCAAGGCTAGAAGTATCACACACCTGAGTGTTCTTCTGACTATAAACATTTAGGACAAATATTTACACTCTTTGAAACGGTTTGCCTTTTAATCAGTGTATGTTTAATAATTGCAGTAAATGATAAATGTCATTTGAGCTATCTGGGGTTTCTGTCCTTACCTACTTATTCTGTGTTTAAGAAACTGATGTGTTAGGATCATGTGTTGTGCACTTCTAAATTACCCCATATGCCAGTGCTATTTGAAGGAGAGATAACCTTAGTGTTAACATTTCGAGACGCTGGAGGAAAGGCCTTTAGAAATATATGTTGTAGGCAGATCTGATGAGGTATGAAGTTACATAAGGCACCTTCCATATGACAAGCTGTGATATCAGTTGCTAGCAGCTTTGGGCTGGTAAGCTATCTGCCTCATACTTTGTGGGATGGGTTCAGCCAAATGTTTTGGAGAATGAGTTTCAGATCCATTTTGTTCATTTTTAAAATCAACTTCAGAGGCGAAGGGTGGAACTTTTCTTGGTGAATTTTTTGTCCACCACTAATTTTCAGGCATGGTTTTGAAATGACTGCATGTGCTGTGATACTTGTGAGATGCTGGTTTGATTATTCATTTAAAGTCTTCCTCAGGCTTTTCAAGAAATGAGGACCCTATGAAACTTTACTGTTTCCAGGTTGTTTGTTTAAAAGCAAATAAACAATACAAACAGAAAGGATACTCAAGAATTAAGTGTGGAAGGTAAAAGCACCGAAAGATAGTGAGGAGAAGAATTAAACTCACCTGAGGTGATTTTAAGTCCATTTCTTAGCAGCCATATGCTATTCTTGCCTAAAAGTCCTGTGAATAAGTGAAAAATGACTTTTTATTGCATTGGAGAGAAAACTTATTATTTCATTCTTGTGATAGTTATCCTTATTACTGAGATATATCAGATGTAATTGAGAAGTTGCACTTCTTTACACAGAATTGATTGCTCAGTACAGCTATCTAGACTATAAAATTTGTCTTTTCAAATGGTTGCCATTTTCTTTCTTCTTTAAATTATATTGTTTGTGTATGTTACAAAAAATAGCTACCAAATTAAAATAAACCTTCACCTTCTTCAGTTTATAGAGTCATGGTTGCCTTCTGCAGAGGAGAAGCAGAAATTAATCACTGTAGGCACTGCTATCTGCTCCCTTGTCTGGTGAAAATACTGCTTTTATTTTCTTCTTGCCCACAAGCACCAGTATTACCAGTAGCACCTTCAGTTCCCATCTTGGGTCTCTTCAGCGGAAGTGAACACCGGTCTCTGCGTGCCTTTTGCTCCGCATGGTTTTCAGCCGTATTCTTTCATGCCTTTTGTTTCACAAGGTTTTCGGTCTTCTGGGCTGAAGAA
The DNA here is from genome assembly GCF_000277835.1 of Geospiza fortis. Lineage (NCBI taxonomy): Eukaryota > Metazoa > Chordata > Aves > Passeriformes > Thraupidae > Geospiza > Geospiza fortis. The sequence goes on from NW_005054375.1 coordinate 418,851, forward strand.
AAGACACAGTGATTTAGGAAGGTAGGCAGAGAGGCCATATGTTCATTTCCCTGTCTTGGACTGTTTGTAAGAGTCAAACAGTGTCCCTGAACTTGATACAAGCATTTGTGCTTGGCGACGTAGAGATATTCATGGTTGCATAAAAGTTGTGATCGAGGCAGCTGTTCTAAGGGATTTCTGGATTTGTTAATGGGACTGTGGTTATGTCTGTGTTGCACATTGTACTGTGTTCAGATCTGAGCTTGGCTCATTTAGGTAGCAGAGATGGCCTTGCAATTGCAATGGGCAGTATAAAAATACCCTAAAGTAAAGTCCTGGCATCTTCTAGACAGTCTGTCTAAGCCAGCAGAGATTAGTTAGCACTGTTCGAGTTTGGAATACTTTACTTTTCAGCTGTGCTAAAAGTGTCAGATGCACTTCCTGCCATCCAGAATCAGGTGAATTTAACACAGGAAAGAGATGAGGTCTAAATTTCACCTTTTTTTTTTTGATTGAGGGAAGCAGGGAACACAACTACTGAACATTGATCAAGCTATTTAAAGAAAATTTTGCTTTATTTTCACATTTGGTTTGTGAACTCTCTTCCTGCCCTTGGTATGCTGCTGCAAGGATGGGCTTGCAGAGGGACCAGGCTGGCTCTTCTCACAAAAATACCCAGCAAAACTCCTCAGTGGTGATTAGAGCTGTTGCATGTCAGCATGTGAAGAAAAGAGCTACAATTCCTCACTCACGCTGTCATGTTAAGGCACAGAAAAGTAATTAGCAGGTAAGATGTCTATTAATAGCTCCCACCACCTTTAGTTCAAACACCTGCTGACAAGCTATTACTCTGTGTAGTTCAGCTTCATCAAGTTCTTGTTTTATGATTGCCAGAAGGGACTTCATTAGAGCCTTTTCTGTTGGGGCAGGGTATCTCTGAAGACACTCTGTGGCCTCTCACTGGGGGAGTGGATGCCTAGGCTTGTATCGCTTCTCGGAATCTCTACAGGCATGCAGGGATTTCTTTGTGGCTCTTTCAGTGACTGTGAATATATTTTGGCTAATGAAAGCACAACTCGTGTTAGTGCTGGCTAAATGCAGACTAGGGGAAAACAAAGAACTGTCTCCTTTGCCTGCAATTATCTTCTTACAGTGCTTGAAAATAAATGCAGTGCTTTTCTAACAAAACTGTGTTGTTAATAGTGGATTATTGAATATAAAGTATGATTCAACTTGGCATTTTTTGTTTAAGCAAACTTTTTCCTAGTATTAGAACACACAGCTCTGGTCGCTTTTAACGTGGGCCAGAAATATTAATGATAAACAAAGTGAGGATTTTGTTAGCTTGGCTGCTGCTTTAGGATCCTTCTACTTAAAAGCTTCAATAAATACAGCTGCCCTGAAATGTATTTTGCCTGAAATTTATCTCTGTATTTTCCATCTCTGGCTTTATCTGTATGATATTACAGGTGGAGGCTTTACCAAAATCAGTGCCATCCTCATGTAAGACTGAATTCACATGTGGCCTAGGCCCAGTGTTTTATGTTAACACACACACATACACACACACACACACATTTGATGAATAAGTGTTAAAACAGGCTTTGAATCTGTTAGTGGTGCCTCTTCCTTCCCTCATAGCTGATGGTGGTAAACAGCCTCTGAAAAAGAATGTGACTGTAGGTGGCCATCACTTAGATATTAAGAGGAAGCCGCTTAGATTCTGTAGCTGATTTTCCAAAGAAGTGTATACATAAATGCAGCCTATTTTCCTGTTGTACAAAAAAACCTGAATGTTTTGCTTGGTCTGCAATGTTCAATATTGCAGGTTTTCTTTTCTTCTGGTGCTTTACTTTCTCCTGGTACTGCAGGTCTGTACACTGCCTGCCAGGGCTCCCTCTGGGGTGGGCATGGCGGCCTGCACAAGCTGGGAACCAGCACCTGCCTGTCCGAGCAGGTGAGGGACAGACAAGGTGACAAAGAGGAGATGGCAAAAGAGGGGGAGTTGAAATAATCTTGGGCTCTTGAGGACCTTTGGGATCCTGCCTCAGCCTCAGCATGGTCTCTCCTGGCTGTGGGCCCTGTGTGGGGCACAGCTGGGGTGACAAGAAGGTGCCTGGCCTTGTATGGCACCTTCCCCACACACACCCTCTTCACCCACCTTAGTTTTATATTTGGATTATCAGACTCAGCTCCTTAGGAACAGCCTGCTGAATTAAGAAATTCAGCGTTTCAGTGTGTCGCAAAGAAAGCAGCCCTGTGAGAAGGCCCGTGGCTGGCCTGCAGCCTGTGATTGTGCCCCCACGTGTGGGGGTGTGAGTGCCGTGTTGTTGGGGCTTGCTTGTGGCTGGTCTTTAAGACATTTTTGGTGATGTATCATTCATCCAGAATATCTTTCATTTATTTCTTCCCCCACTAATTTTGCCAAAATGAGCTAGATGCTCAAGAAGCAGAATGAAGTAAGAACAAACCTGTTATCTTTTTCCAGCTTAGTCCCCCCCGCTCCTTCATCGTGCTTCCTCAGCAGACCAACCGCAGAAAGCTGCAGGAAAAAACAGATATATTTTTATCTGATGTTTATCTTCTTATTTTGGACCGATTTAATAAGTTATTAGTTATGAGCCATTTAGCTGCATAGTAAAGTACATTTTTCTTTTCAATCCTAGTTAATTGTTTTCATTTCGTAATTTTTTATTTATAACCTAATGCTATCTGTTTTATAATTGCTCTTAAATATGTACATGGTAGAAAAGTTACTGCCCAAACATACAATTTGTCTAATTGGGATTGATTGTAGTGGCAGGGGACAACATCTGTGTAGTTGAGAAACATGCCTGCAGAGCCTTCCTTGCCCAAGATAGGGATGTTCACAAAAGTTCCAGTAATGGTTTATGAAGTGCAATCTTAGTATATGGTCAGTGGCCCCTTCAGCTGAGTTCCAAAGTGCATTTTTTGCTGCAGAAGGATGGTTGTTGGTTGAGCAGCTTTCTCACAAAGTGTGCTCAGTTTACAGGCACACAGAGCTGGCTGGGAGGTGCCAGATGAGCTGTGTCCTGTAGTGTCTCCTTTCCATCATGAGCCCCCTGGCATGGGAGAGGATGTTGTGGGAGGGCTGGGGGCTCGCTGGGAGTGGCTTCAGTATAGTGTTCCTACAGTCCCTGTGTAGTAAGAGAGGATTAAATTCATTTAGTAGATGGTTTGGATTGGGAGCAAGACAATGCTGTATATTATCACCACCTCACACTGTGCCCCCTGAATTCCAGTAGAAAAAGACTAAGGTGAATAAGCTTCAGCAGTCGTAAATTAGCATTGATGAGTGTATCTCTTCTCCTTTCTCTCCTTGTGGACAGATCAGCATGGGAAGCAAACCAGGAGCATGGGGGAGCTGGGGAGGTCAGGGAGTGTCATTAGGAGGTAGATTTTTCTGTGTGCATCTGAGGGACTTCGTGCATTCTACTTCATAGTTTGTGGTAGGAAATGGTCCATATTCTGTAATGAGTAGCCCATTTCATTGTCTACTGAGTGAGTTCTCAGCACCCCATGCTATCACCCTGTGATGTGGCTAAAGTGAGAACCTTCAAAATTCCATTATTCTCTGAAGAGGAGTACTAAACTCAAGTCTGTGCAACTGCTTATTCATTTGCAAAGGCAAATAAGTACTTTTTGTAATAACTCTATCACTCTTTGTGTATGTGGAAAAAAAATCTTTTATAGAAATGACAAATCACTGATGGTACTTTATTATATTGTAATTGAACATTAAATCAGGGCATTCTTGAGGGCTGTTTTGGTAACGCTTGTACTTTTGAAGGATTTCCAACTGCTGTTTAATATTGTTTGTTACTACTTTTTGTTAATATTTCTGCATAATTGTTTATGTCTCTTCTGCACAGCTAAGGAATGTAATTTAAGTGAGTGACTCTTAAATAGAAACAAAGTTTAAAAATTGACTTTAAGTGAGTGAATAATAGAGGATAGAGGTTGTGCAGGGCAGCACTGTGTTCTCTGGTATGTGACTGTTGTGGTCCTTTACTGCTAAAACAGAATTTAAGTATGCTAATTAACTTACTTAGGTCTTTGAAGCCAACAAAACCAAGTTAGTCCTGCACCATGTCCATGCTGCATACTTCTGCTTGTTGCAAGGCCTGGTGCCAGGTGTGTCTGAGGAGTTGTTGTGAGTATGGACACGAGATACCAATCCCTTATCATCAGGTCTGCAGAGAGAACCCTCTGATCAAGGCCAGCTTGGATGGGGCTCTGCTCTAGTGAAGGGTGTCTGTGCAAGTGGCAGGGGTGTTAGAAGGAAATGGTCTTGAAGGTCCCTTCCAACCCACACCATTCTGTGATTCTGGTGATCTACTGACAGTGATGCACTGCTTTGAAGAACAGCTTTCCAGACTAGGTTTTTTCTTTGAGATGTTTTTCTCAGTACACTTAGAACAAGCTAAGGATCACTCATAATTTTGCTCTTCTTTTGTTCTCTTTTTATGCACTTCAGAAACAGAACATTCTATACATTTAAAAACTACTGAGTGGGTGTATTTCTGCCTTAATTACTAGCAATGAAGTAGAAGATCAGTTTTGCTGTTCTTGGTTCTTCTGTTCATCTGTAAAGCTAACTTTCTTTTCTTTTCTTTTTTTTTTTTTTTTTCAATGCAGAACTATGGTTTGGAAACAGAAAATCTAAAAACCCTTTCTCACAAACTGAATGCATCTGCCAAAAATCTGCAGAACTTCATTACTGGGAGGAGGAGGAGTGGTCACTATGATGGAAGGACCAGTCGCAAATTGCCGAATGATTTTCTGACATCAGTAGTGGATCTCATTGGAGCAGCAAAAAGTCTTCTGGCTTGGTTGGACAGGTAAAATCTCCCAAATGTCTCACAGGTAACCAGATCACACGCATGAACAAGCTCCAACTTCTTTACAAAATGTAACATAGAAACTGGATGGAAGCAGAATTAGAATTCATTCATATGTTCCTTGGGGATGTTTGTACCAATTCTTTTTTTTTAGGTCAGCATGCAATTCAGATTAGCTTTTCGATACAGTACCTTCAAATGCACTGTGACCCTACACATATATACTCAACATATGTAAGCAACAGGAGGACATTACTAATACAAAGCAGCAGTTTAACCTGCATAAACCAGATTAATTGCTTTGATACTATCAAGTTCACAAAACTGATCATACTTTTCATTTTATGGATGTCAACATATAATTCCAGAGTGTGTGTGTGTGTGTACAAACATGCATGTTGTGTTTTAGGTTTTTTTAAATAGCAGTGAAATACTTCTGATTTTCTAGAGGTAGTGCTCTACACTTTAACCTCTGTTACCTAGGTCATATGTGGGACCAGGACTGAAGTGCTTTTGCTACATTTGTAGTGACTTTTTCTAATTATAGCAAGAATAATACGCAGGTATTTAAGATGATCACTGAAATTCCTAAAGTGGTTGAAATTAGTCTATGTGTAAGTCTTTATATAATGCATCCCAGTGGATTTTCATCAGAGAAAATAAAATGCTTATCTTGATTTAAAGGTGTATCTTATTTTGTTTCCAGCAGCTGAAGTTTTGTTCAGAGTATGATCTTTGTGTAACTTTTTAAATCCAACAGAATTACTTGGTTTACTGCTGTGTGTTTTGTTTTCCTGAGGAAAACCAACTACTCTCCCATAGATGATTTCCATATGAATGGTTTAGGTGAGGCCTGAATCTTTTTCATTTCTTAAGGCAGACTACAAGCTCTTTGTTTTGTTCAGGAGATTGCAGCTACCATTGCTTCTTCTTTTCTACTTCCTCTCTAGCCCTTCCCCAAGTTTGAAACCCAGAGAACCTAAAGTTGGCTCCTAAATTTTTCTTTAGCTGTCTAACGTCAGTGTGTAGAGAATTTGTGGCTCGTGGAAAGAGTTTAGTATTGAGACTTGAAAATTTGGAGCATATTTTTAGCTCTGTCTCTAACCTGTTAGTGCTTGGAATATCTATAGGCTTCACTTTTTCTCCCTGCAAAATTGTTATTGACAGAAAGCAACATATCATACTGGGTTTGAAACAGAAAGAACAGTAGAAAAAGGTATTCTTTTACATAGATGAGTCATTTTTTGCCACAGATTTCTATTGAGAAATAATCTTGTGTGGTTTCTCATTGAAGCTGTGGTCATGATTAAAGACTGTTGGTTAGTAAGAACTCAAAGTTCGTTTTGGGTTTTGGTTGTTTGTTTGATGGGGTTTTGAGTTCTTTTTTTAATAGTCTGTTGTTCAGAAGTAAGTTTTATATATATGTACACACATTTAACGCATTGAAGTACAATGGGTTTTTTGCAACTAAATATAAATTTAATAATGGGAATTCAGGAAGAAGGTAGTTATTAATGCTAGAAAACATCTGTATCTGAGGACTGGTGTGTCACTGCAGTACTGTGCATTGCATGTACTTTTGCATTTAGCTGAAATGAAATGACAGCTGATCAGACCCAGGAATTCCAAGAAGTCAAAAATGAGGGAAATTATTGTGATTTCACACTTTCAGCAATGCTGTCTTGAGTGTCCAAAGAAAGCTTCTGATTTCCAGGAAAGTTCTTTTGAAGATCTAAACACCTGGTTCTAAGAAATGTTTTCTAAAACATTTTAAGAATTTTCTGATTTATGAGCATCTGAGTATTTTGGTAAAGTTTGTTCTTCTTCATTTGTGAAGATCCCAAAGTGGTGAAGGATGAAGGTAGGCCAATAACCACATTTTTCTCAGGAAGTGGGAACATCTGGAGATCAATATGATTCTGCTTCTTGTATACCTTCTAAGAAAGTATTGGGGCCACTAGGGGGAGATAGAAAGATTTAAAAAATTGATTAGTATAAGTTAGAAACATGGATTTAATTTTATTCTGCACACCTGTTACTATCAAATCTAGACCCCAAATCTTAGTTTTTTGGTTGTTTTCTAGTACCAGTTCCATCTTAGGTTGTGAGAGGGGAGAGCAAACCATTAGGATGAATGAAGTGGCTGTTAGGGTTGTCCACCCCATTGCCCTGCTAGGCTGTCCTTGTGCAGTGGATTTTGAGGTCATGTCTGGGAAAAGCAGCTGGCAGCAGCTCCAACTTGCATAGACTTGCAGTGATAGGGTTTTATACATAGGGAATGGTGACAACACCATACAGGTTGTGCTTCACTTGTTGCTGTAGTGAGTGCTCTGTTTATGATGTTTCTGTGGGACACTTAAGATCTTTAAGGACTTTGTTAGGCCTGGCACAATTATGTAAAGGAGTGTAAGAGTTGTGATTTGCTGAGTTATTTTCACTGTAGTCTTGCAGTGCTACTTGTGCAGGGCCGATCCAAGGACACTCTTTGTTCCAGGTCTTTGCCTGGAGCAGTCCTACTTCCAGATGTATGTCAGAAATTGAGTTTTACTGAAAATTAGAGTAGCTTTTATTGCCAGGCTTTAAAAGTGTTTTGGTTTAGTTTCATTTATGAGCTGGAAATCTTAAAAGAGAATTCTGTTTTCAAAAAAAGTTGTCTGAGGATTTTGAGGAGCATGAAATAACTCTCCTATGACATGCTGTAAGGAAACTGTCAGCACACTGATACATTTGAGTCTAATTTTAACTTCCTGTTACTTTCTCAGCCCACAAAATGTATCCTCTTTCAGGAGACTTCATAGCTTTAAAACCTTTTGTTTTATACTTTCTCCCTAATCTTAAAAATCTTCTGAGCAAATTTCCTGACAAGATCGGTGCCTTGAAAACCCATGAGTCTTTTGTGAAAGGGTGATGCGTTTCTACTTGACTCTGAACATAATTTAGACAGATGGAAACCCACACTTCAGGCTATAGCAAGAAACTACTTACCTGATCAAAGCAACTTGGCATTGAAATATTTCCTGTGATACTTCCCAGGAATTACAGTCAATCAGGTCTTCTAGACTTCCAGGTAAATTGCTGGAGTTCTGTTCAGTCTTTACTCCTGTAATTCATGAAAGTTGTATTCTTTGGAATAGTAATATATGTCACCTTTCTTTATCTTCCTTCTTCTCTGATGTGTCAGATTCCTGGAAATTCTTCTGCCTTTTATAGGGCTGATTCACTCCATCCTGGTGAGAAATATTTAAAAATGTGTAGTTAAATTAGGATTACTCATTAAAATTCACTACTGTGGATTTGCACTGTGAATGTGTTCAATTTTTTGGCATAAAGCTATTTCCAACCTCATGAAAACATTTTTTTCTATGCACTAGTATGTCGAATAGTATCTGCACATTTAATTGGAATTGAAATTAGGCATATTTATTTCTGTTAATCCTGATTAAGGTTTCATTCTTAGACCACACATTTACAATCCACCTGAAAAACACTTTGTAAAATGTTGCTTTGTGTGTGGATGTGTTGGTATTCACTGCCTCTGCAATTTCTGAATTATGTATACATTATCCATCCATGGCTTTCGTGATCTAAAAGGAACAAGAACACCTCAAGGATTTGGAGAGCTGAAGTTACTTTTTTCCATCTTTAACAAAATTCTGTTAGGATTTTACCATGTTACTTGCATCTTCAATGACACCAGTGAACACTTCCCACTTGTTGTCTAGAGGCAAGCATCAACTGGAAAGCAATGATTATCATAGGGATCCCAGAAAATTCTTCTGAGCCCCAAGTTTAAAGCATTCACCAAGGCTTATAAGTAGCTTTCTCTCTGTTAGGACACAGCCAGGTTTTGTTCTCAGCTCATTTCTTTTCTACTGGTTTGCTAATATCTATCAGTTGCAGTACTGAAATCATGATGAGTCCTGAATTCCTGAGTGATCAGATTCATCCAGTAGATTTTCTCCTAGATATTAGCAGACCACCTGACAGGCAGACAGAAGGTTGTATCTTCTTCAGAAGATGGCACAACTCTGAGTGTTGAGTTTGTCTCCTAATGAGTCAGAAGCTGCTGCAAAGTGAAGACAGCCTTGGGAGCAAAAGGCTTTTACAAATCCTTTAAGCACCTCATTGTTCCTCTTCAAGTCCCACTGTACATCATATGTTTTTCTTTCATGGGACAGCTGGAATTAACAGGTACAGCTCATTACTGTAGTCTTGACTGGGAAGAACTGTATTGTTCTTTGTGGAAGAGGAAGGATCCTTAGTAAACCCGGACTGAGGTGACATTTGATGGCAGCTTCATGAGCTCTGTCTCTTCCCATTTCTCTCCTTGCTCTGCCAGCACAAACTTCTGGTGATGTCATCTTCCACTTTGTTCCTGGTTTGATATGTTCTCTTCATTCACCTTCACCACATTCAGTTGTCTTTGCCAACCAAAATCCCTGGAAATCTGTATTTCCTGCAGATTGCATGAAGCAAGAATAGAATTCTTAGTTGTGCTTCTGGGCTTCTTCCTGTCTAGTCTAGTGTGTGGGCCATGTTATCTGGAGCAAGGACTCCTTATACCATATATCTTATGCAGCATCAGGAGAACATTTTGGATCTTAACAATAGGACTAATATCTGTATAAAATATAAATGCAGACTTAGAGAATAGTAGTGAGGAGGGATTGGTTGTTTTTAGGGCTACCTGAGTCCTCATTAAAGAGACAGTAAGATAATGTGGTAGCTTTTTTTTTTCTTTTAAGAATTTAAGAAAATACAGTCAACTTCCCATGAGATAACTACTACAACATTTTGCGTCTGTTGTTGTGTCACAGGTTTCAATAGTCGTGAATTAGGATTTGTCAAGCACCACTGGATTTTTTTAGTGTACTGTTTGACTCAGCCATCTGTGTGGGCAGAGATTCAATATGTCTTTCATAGCAACTCTTCTGTAGCTCTTGTTTTTCATACTAGCACTATCCCCTTTTTGGGAATAAAAACCTTGAACTGCTGCTGCAGATTACACTGCAGTCTAAGTAGGAGAAACAAGGAGATTTTGTGGAGATAGATTTTTGTATTCAAGACTTTCAGTGCTGTGGCCAGAGAAAAGCTAGCAGGCTAACAAATGTGCATCAGTCTCATTAACTTACCACCGCTGTCTGGACACATGGTACATGAATAAAATGGAAAAAGAAGGTGAACAAAAAACCTAACTGTAGCTAGAAATTGTTGGTTATATAAAATATATGGTAAAATTGCTGATAGAAATAAAAAATATGTAAACTTTCACAGTAAAAGGCCTTTTTGGCAAGTCTAGGTCTGCTTTTAGGGTTGTTCACAGACTACTGGGGTGTAATCCTATAACTTCTAAACCTCAGGTGGGCAAATTATTTTGGTACGGGCATGAATTGCTGCAATTCTGTGAAGCAGTCGTATCCATTCAGAAATCCTATTAAATAAGAATAAAATCTGTTCCTGAAGTTAAGGACATTTGAATGCTTCAGTGGCTGACAGCATCAGCAGGATCTCCAAGGCTTACACCATGGAATTTTTTTGGTGATGCTTTGATGCATCAGAGAAGTGCAGCCTGCAATGATGTAAATGGTCTTGGTTTATGACTGAGCAAATCTGGGTGTTCAGGTTTAGCACACCGTTTAAGTGTGCATTGTGTAAAGCATTGTAGTAGGAGAACACTCCCCACACCAAAATGGATGTCCTTCTTTTCACCGTGGTGACGTACTCAATGCATACATTTCCTTCCATTGTAGGTAGAATGTATCCAGCTGCGTTTCTTTGCCTCTTTGTTTTTGGTGAATGAGCCCTGGTGATGTTTATGGTGTGACTGTTTTGTAGTTTTAGTAAAGAGGCACGTTGTTTGAAGGCCCATAACTTCTTACTTACAAAGAAAGTGTTACTGGTTTAGAGTCTCCTTTATTAGAGACTTCATACAGTCCTGTTAGCTGTGCTTGGTTATTACTTGTCCTGACAGGGTAAATCTGCTTTATACACAAGACAGTGGGAGTAAACAAATGAAACCCAAGCAAAAAGAAATAAAAGACTTTAGCGTTTCTTTACTCACCACACCAGTATTGCACTATTTATCAGCTGGGTTTCAGCCTTAAACCTTTGAATCTTGTTTCCTTTATGCATTTCCCTTTTTGCTGGTTTGAGTTGTATACCAAACCTGTCAGTAAGTGCTGCCTCAGAATGCTATGGTACTTAACTGTATTGTGCTCCTGGAACAGCTGTAGATGTTTAATAGAGCACTCATTTAAAGAATTCCTTTGTCCAGTGTGAATTTTACTGCATTCTTCCCTGACTCTACATAAAGCAGTTCCATTAGAAATACAAATGAAATGTTTGTTTCATGAAAGCCTAGAACTGTGAACCTTAGATGGCTTAGGCAGTGTATATACAACAGTATTGTGCATTCAGATTTTTATTTGACCTCAATATGTTGCCTTTGAAGACTGCATTATATTACTGCTTTGGTTGCCTCTCTCTCTGAAAGATTTTGGACTATTATGTTTAATCAAAAGGCTCTGAGGATGTTTTCCCTTGTTAGGATGCTAAAATAACTATGATATTGGTTTTAAACCTCTCACAGTGTTAATTGTTATAAAATATCTCAGTACTATAACTAATGGTGAAATAGGATTAATTTTTGGTTTGGGTTATGCTTTTACTAATCGCATTCTGAATTTGTCCAAATTGCAACTTTTTAAAGTGAAATTGTTATTTCTATGTATTATTTCCCCTTAATGTTACATGAAGAAGACTGATGAGGAGGCTAAAGCGTATGAGGACAAAATAGTTGATAATGTAGAAATACTGAGGGTATGCATCTCCTTTGCAAATTTTTAATTGTTTTTGAAGGATTTTTCTTCATGTGAAATCAGTAGTTGTAACTATTAATAGCTGTTTAATTGTATTATTTTTTAATTCTGTGATGGAATTAGCTGTGCTATGTTAATGTGGTTGGTTTTTCTAAGAGTCCTTCAGGGTGGGTTCATGAATGAGTGTTTAATAATAGAACTTATTTTTTCATTCTGAAAGATGCTGATGCTGTTAAAAATGCTAATTAGGTCTCAATTCATAAAAGTATACACACATGCATGTGTGTTGCAGCCTACATTACATGTGTATAAACAAAGTCACATTTCAGAGCCGTTAGATTATTTATGTCAAACACTGGTTTAAAAAAGTGTGAAAAGAACCAGTAGCCTTTTCATGCCTTGTCTTAGGAAAACTTTACATCCTATATAGATCAGAGCATTGAAGTTGATTGACTTTAGTGTTTAAAAAAAAAAAAAAGTTAGCACCAGTGTTTTTCTCCTGTGAGTGAGGTGTTTCAAAGCTCTTCATCTTCTCCTGGTGTCTCATAAGGTAAAGGTTCACAATATGGGTTTGCACAGTGGAAAAATATCGTGATTCCCACTTTTCCAGCTGTATTCATGATCACAAAATGTCTATGAACTTAATTATCCTTGAAACCTACTACCCACTCATTTGTGAATGTGGTTTGAAAATGACTAATGGCTTCAGGTGGTGGAAAGGAGCAGGATGGAGAAAATGTGAGACTAAAGGCAAAAACTACCCTGCATGTGTTTGCAAAAGCATTCACGTGATTGTGTAAATTTATTTTCCTTAATATATCAGGTGTAGAAGGTTAGACAAATAATGAAAATGGGAAACCAGCAGAGGTTTGGAAGAGGAAATGAGTGGAAAGGGCATGTGGTAGATGTGCTGTGGAGCTACAAAGGTGTTTTCATGTGGGTGTTGCAAGGAAATCGCAATTTTGAAGGAAGAACAAATGAATTACATGAGAAACAGTAAAAAATCTTCCACAAAGAGGGAAATGTGTATTGGAAATATCTTGGAGATTACTGTGAGAGGTGAGACACTGAGATCAATGTTACAGGAGGAAGTGGGACAACACGTGGCCCCAGACCAAGGCAGTTCTTTAGTTCCTGTTTAAATTTAAAAGCACCAAATTGGGCAGTACAGGTGTTGAAAATTGCAAGTTTTTCTCAGCGAATTTTCTTCACTGGAGTTGTATGATGTTCCTCAGACCTGAAGGTCCTAGGGTCTGTGAAAAATGTGACTTTGAAAGAAAAGCATAGAAATTGCAAGGTGATAGAAATGACTCTGCCAAGCCAAGGATTTTTTTTTTTTAAAGTAGAGAGAAGTTAAACAGGGAATTTCTTATACCTGGTGCAGGTCTTAAGGAAGAAAGGGTTTTAGCAGCCACCTGAAGTTAGAGTATATGTAGGCTTTATTTGCATTTATACAAGTTGATTCATCTATTCACATTCATTAATATTGGGCTGTATTAAAATTATAAGCAATGGGTATATTATCAATGAAGAGATTTTTTTGTCAGATTGGCATTTTACACTGTGTCTCGTGTGAAATCCAGTTGGGGATCCTACAGTGAAGTTTCTGTTGCTATTTTGATTGAAACTGCTGGCATGTGGTTACATTGAATCTTGCTGGACTTTGCCTACTGAAGTTGAGGTTTGGGATGGAATCCCAAAATACATTTCCTTTGGAGGCAAATATTTAGAGAGGCCCTTACCATTTATCTAGATGCTTAAGTAGAAGTGGCTGTGTAATTGTGCATGTAGATTGCCTCCAGGGATATGGTCTGAACTGGAGATGGGGAGGAAAGGAAATTGCAATTTTGCTGGTCCAGTTTGCAGCAATACCCCAGAGAGGCATCTGCAGAAATTGATGCAACGGAGTTGGTTTAAAAGCTACAGAGACTTCCAGAGGAGGCAGTTGGAGGATCCCCTTGGTTTTCTGCAGGAGCAGAGTTTTTTTAAAACATGGACGTGCCTCCTTGTCCTTTTAAGTTGTGAAGCACTTCTCTAGATCTTACATCTTAGTTGTGGATTTGTAGTAGTCTTCTTCCTCCTGCTGACACCCTTGCTGCCTGCTTGACATGCTGTTGCCAGTAAGTCTTCACTGGGATAACTTAAATGTAACTAAAATGAGTAATGTCACAGTCCCTTTGCCTGCTCTTTAAAGTCAACAAAGTTTATTTGGGGCATTTCTAATGATTTTCACTAAGAGTAATGATGGTAAAAAATACTCTTATATTTCTCATGAACCGTGAAACCAAACTGAATTACAAAAGTATGAGGGAGGATGATGTGGTATTAGAAGCCAAAGCCTACTGTGTGATTTTTGTTTAGAGAAATGCCGGAGGCTGTGAAATGTCAAATAGATTCCAGTTGTGTAATTTCAGGATCAAATTGTATTAACACCCATACTTGAAGTAAAATAATACCGTTTGCTGGTTTGATTCCATTCATCTTCAATAAAAGTAAGTTCCTAAACGAACATGACCTTTTTAAATCAAGGTTTCAGGTAGATTTCAGAACCTCGATAGTTACAATTATGGAAGGAAAAATCAGTGGTTTTTTACATCTCGACTAATGTACTTCTTCAAACACAATTATCACAGAATCACAGAATACCCTGAGTTAGAATAGACCCATCACGATCATTGAGTCCAACTCCTGACCCTGCACAGGACACCCCAACAATGACACCATATGCCTGAAAGCATTGTCCAAATACTTCTTGAACTCAGTTATGGTTCATAACCAAGCAGTTCAGTTACCTTTCATCCTTTAATATGCTCATATATCTCCTAAACTTCAGAAATGATCTTTGGGTGTGACTGTGGGTTGGCCTGCTCGAGTGTGTTCCTACTGTATGGTTGTCATATGCTGCAGAAAATTTAGACTCTGAATTGTGACTGTATGTCTATGTCCAGTGAATGCCCTAAGGCACCTTTTGGAACTTACCTTAGCTTCCAGTGTCTGTACTTTCATTTTAAAAGAATGTACTGGTTTCCTTTCTAGAAAATAAAGGCAGAAAGTGTATATCATTGTGTGATGTATTATGTAAAATTAAAGCTGTTAGACTTAATTAAGCACCTGAGAGTTAATTCTGTCCTGTGAACCATCAGGGCTGGATTGAGAGTCCTAGAGAAGAAAGAGAGCATGAGATGAAACCATCAGGGATAGTGGAGTTCACATGGGGTTATTAATGGACAATTCTAAATCTGCCTGCACTAAAATTTCAGTAATTCTGTGTTTAGAATTACTGTAATTTAAAAACCTGTTAGTACCAGTAGAAACAGAGTATTTACAGCTATCACTTGGACTTGCTTATAGCAAAGTTCTTTGTACTGGAAATGTCTTCAGGCTTAAATAAGGTAGGCACAATACCAAGCAGTGCTGTAAAACTATTCAAGGTATATTCAACTGTATGTGAAGTGATGAAAGAAGCCAGTTGGGGAAGGGATTAGTCACCCATCCTGATATAAAGACAACCTCACTACCACTTGTTTTTTTGTGTGTTTTAAATGTTGGAAGCAGGTATATTTGAGACAAATGCTATCTTTGTGATGCTAATAATGCCCATAAAGTCCTAATAAAGTCTAGCTCTTGACTCCTCTTAGAGAAAACAGTCCTGCCTAGTGTTTGGCTACTTGTTGAATAAAGAATGAGTCACATATATGAGCTTACAGTTTGAGAGGTTTGTAGAACACACATCAGATGACTACCAGCTTCACTAACCAAATACATTTTAGCAGTGCCTCTAGAAGGCAAACCAACTTCCAGGTAGGCAAGCATTTTAAACATCCTAATATGAAGTTTTTAAAGGCTAGGACACATGCAGGTAAGGTCTGTGAATGTTGGATTACACTGTTCATTTCACTAAGCAATTCTGACTGTAGCACAGTGTGTGAGAATGTTGGGTTGTGCTTCCAGTTTAGGCTTTGCAGCCACTTCTCAGCATTCATTGATGCATCTCTGGCTTTAAATGCTCTTTCCCCCTCTAGATTCTACCTATTCCAAGTCCCTCTACTGCTTCCCCCAGATATTAGATCAAATCCCAAGAATCCCAGGGAATCAGCCAAAAGCTTCTCTGATCTCATTCACATCTGGACACCGTTCATAACACAGGAGGAAGAGGTGCCTCTGGCTGTCTTTATAAGGGTATTCCCAAACCAATACAGAAGGCCAGCTGGGCTTCTTCTGGGGGAGTAAAGGTAGTCCAGAAGTAAACTGTTAGAAATGCTTTTATAAATGGAATTTCTGAAAGAGGAACTTAAAACTGCAAGTGGATATATGCTAGTGCTATTCAACTTTTTCTTTTTTCTTTTATTTTTAGATCACCTTTTGCTGCTGTCACAGATTACTCAGTAACAAGAAATAATGTCATACAACTCTGTCTGGAACTAACAACAATAGTACAACAGGTATGAGACAGTCTGCTTAGCAGTTTATTTTTTTCTGAACTGTAAATCGCTATTTCCTTCTTCCCCACAATTTTGTTTAACACAGGCTATATCATTGTCCAACCAAAATAAGGGAATACTATATTTAGTAAATGCTTCTAAATAATTCTGTTTTCTGGTTTTATAGTACTAGTTTGTGTTGTTCTGTGTATATGGCTCTGCATATCTCAGCAGTAATATTTATCTTGGGTTCTCTAGTATAATATAATCACTATAAAATGAGGTAACTACTTGATAATTTGCATCTTTAATTTCTTATATTTTGTCTTTAAATTTTAATTACCTGTCTGATTCAAATGATCTGTATATATTGAACTTTAGTAATCCTTTCTTTCCTAAAGTTTGTATCATCTAGACAGCTGTTGAAACATGTTGCCATGGGGCAATTAGAATATTTTGATTATATTTTTGTACATCCTACCTTCAAGAAATCCAGAAGTAGTTACTGAGAAGTAACTTGCTTAATGAGCTTCACTAGGGAGTGCAAACCTGGGAACCTTCCCTGCCCTTCTGCCTGTGGCTTAGGTCTGTCTCTGTGTCTGTCTGTTGTTCTGCTGAACTATAAAGTCTCTCTGCTGTCAAGCAGAAGTCTGGGGGATGGTTTGCACTTGAGAATTTAGAGTGGAGGAAAAGGGAGAGAGTGGGCTAGGCAGTAGGAGCCCTGAGGAGACTTTCTGGTTTTCACAAGCATCGCACCAAACTAAGAAAAACTAAACTTCTGACTCAGCTGTCCAGACTGGTCATTTTCCACAGTAGCTGTGCATCACTGTCTTTGGATAGTTCTTAGATGAGGGAAGGAGGCACCTGATCAATTTTCATGTGTCCCCTATTAATGAGAAAGTGAGTAAAGTAGCAACCACAGCAGTATTTCCCAGGAATTAGGTCATTATCAATTCTTCTGAAAAATTCATCCCTATCCATGATACTGCTAATTGACTGTGGTGTAGGTTGATATTTCTCTAGGTATATTTTTCAGTGTGGATGAGAATAAATGTTACTTTAATACCTGTGGAGAACAGCATTTTTACCTTCTCCAAAAATGACATAATTCTGCAATCAGAAAGCAGTTCATGAATCCATACTTTGAAGTCAAAAGGAGCATTTATGTGCCTAAATTTAAACATGTACTGAATTTGAATTGTGCTGTATTCAGAAGAACAATAATGAAAAATTCCATTAGTAGTCTCCAACACGTGGTTTGTGCTCAACTTAAATGCATTCTAATGGTGCATTTCAAAATGTCTTAGCTGCTGTTTTTTAATATGCTCATTGAACACACTGAGATTCTTCATTGTGCTTTTTTTTGGCTGTAAATTAAATCTTTCATTATCACATGGTTTTTCTGCCTCAGAATCTTGTTTTTTTTTATATGCAAAGTATTTTATAGTACCTTACTAGCTTAGGGTTTTTTTTGTAAAAAATCTACAGAAGGCAATGTTGCAGTTTTTCTTTTTAACAGCAGAGAACAATTTCTTATAATGCTTAAAGGTTTGTAAAAGTATACAGTCTGTACACTTTTAATAACTTTGAACTTTTTAAAGACTTTTGTAAAATTTAAAAACAGAACTTCGGTAGCTGAGTTCTATTAGGAATTTTTTATGTTGTTCAAGTTATAGCCAATGTTTACGTTTATTAACCAAAACCAAAAAACCAATTTTTTAGTCAAGATGAAGATGAAAAAGCACTAAGCTTAAAGTGGCTTGCTTGAATTATTTTGCACATTTTGAAGGTAATTGTAATACTGTGTTTCTTCATAGAATTAAATTATATTGGGTCTCCCCCTCATTATCAGAGCTAAATGGATAATGAATTAAAATGACAATATTGCATCACTCTTATAAGGATAAAGTCTATGAAAACCTAATGAGTGTCCATATTTTAACTTATAAATAATTGGAAAAGCCGGAGTTAGAGACAGATTTTGGCATAAAATGGGGGAAGACATGGGGCATGCCAAAAACATGCTTTGTTTTGACTCTCAGGTTTTCTATGTGTGTTGCACATTGCCCAAGGCCTGACAGGCCAGTGTGCAGTGGATATTTGCCAGTGAGAGCAGGTCCCTCAGACCACTGCGAGTTATCACTGTAGCCTGCACTAATCATCTGCTTCTATGCAGCTGCTTTATTTTGGCTGAGGTATTTTTTCCTCCCCCTTAGGATTTTAGGATATTGTTTCACAGCCTCTTCCTGCAGGTTTTGACTTGTAATACTGTCCTCCTTGCTGGTGGCTTCTCTAATTCAGGGCTTGCATTCTTGTTCATTTTTATAAGAAACTCTTTCCTTGCAAAAAAACTAGAGGGGAAAAAAAGAATTTAAAAAACAAACAAATCCGTGAGACTGTTATTATTTTTGCTACCATTTCCTTGCATTCTTTCTCCTACACATACCTGTCTCTCAGTAGGAATTGAAGGCTGAGCATTATCTGTACTTTCTGTTTCCTTTGCTATGTATAAAAAAGGTCTGTTTTTTCTTGATGGTACTGGATAGATGTTAAAGGGCTATGGGTGAACAGGTTGTGTGTGTGAGATTGCTTTGGGTTGTGCTTTGTTTGCATTTGGTTCATTCATTAATTTAGATTTGTTTTGACAGAATTACTCCAGTTACAAATGAGTATCAGGAAGAACATGAGAACCTGTTCTTGATGGTGTTCATGGAAGTCTTGCTGTTGACTTAGTTAGTTGGGTTATTCAGCTTCAGAGGGTTCAAGAACTGGTCCTTTGGAGTGTGCTCATTTTGGTTTAGAAAGGTAGCAGTAGCTACACTGATAACTTTAGGGAACAGAAGATTTCTTGCTTTCTTAGGCAATCTGTAGGTAGCTTTTATTTTTATTCTCAATGCTCTTTTTCCTCAGAAATTCATTAAGGTTTCACTAAAGAAGCTTTTTCTTCTTTAAAACTGAAGCCCTGGAAATATTGGGAATATCTGGAAAGTCAAATTTTATATTGACTTTGTAAGTTACTAGACTGTAAAGAAAACTTTGCTGCTGAACACACTATTTCTTTTGCTGCTCTTTAATAGTGATTATTAGTAGCCTTCATCACATGTTTTTTACTTTCCTTAATCAGCTTTCACAATGATTTGTGGTGTTTATTTAGTTTTAGAACCACTGATGTTTATCTTGCAGCTTTAGTGTCTGGTGGGATTTACTCAGGAGCATGCTGCAGTAGAAGCATGGCTGTAGGCCTGTAAATACTCCTTTAGAAAAGCTTCAGTGCACTTAATTCTCTGCCTAAAGACCTCTTTGAAGAGCTGTGGTGGAAGCAATGCTGTGTAACCGGGGTGGAGATGGAGAGCAGTCACTTGGCTGACATGGATCTGTCTTGCACTGTTGCACAGAGCACACTTCTGTCATCAGCTGTCACGGCAACTTCTGGAGGTCACCTCAGATTTTGGATGACACAGGGTGAGAACCTGAGTGATGCAGTTTGGGAGGTGGCAGGCAGGATGGAAGATAGCAAAGAGAGACCAAGATAATCCTACACAAATGCACTGTCTGGACTTTATGGGCACCTGTGATTTTGGGCTAAAAGCTGTGCTATAGAGCACACAGAAGTGCTCTGTGCACTGCTTTAGCTGAGAGGTTTGGAACTTTTTTCCCATTTAAAGGCATTTGAGATATAAAAGAGAAAGCATCCATATATTCCTTGCCCAATGGATGCACTTCCCATCCCAGGTGATATTTCTGTTGGGCTTTTAGCCATGGCTGTTTCTCAGATAAAAGATCTTGAAAAGAATCACAAATTATTTCTTGGGAAATGCACTATTTTTTATGTCATTGTGGCTTTTGTAATCACACGGCTGTAAACTCAAAAGATAAATGTTTCAAATGTTAAGTTTCACTGAGAAATGTCAGTAGAGGCTTGTTTTCCAGTTAGAAGGATAAAATGGAAATTTACCTTCCTAGCTCCCCTGCTCTGACTCAGAATTGAAATGCAGTGATATGAAGTGGTTCTATTCATTTGCTAAGGACAGTGTCAGAATCATGAATGAAGAAGAATAATTAATGTCCTGAGTACCAGTCTAACAAATTGTCTCTCATCTTTTCCGTCACAATTCCTCACTTTTGTTTTTAAGTCCTAATTATTAAGGACTTTAAGGACTCACTAAATATAGCTTAAAATGTTAAAATTTCAGGTCATACCAAATTGCTAATTATCTCCGGTATCTTTAGCTAATAAAATGGTTTTAATAGTTTAGTGGTGTGAAGCTGTGATTGGATCATCATTAAAGCTGCTTTGGGCCTCCAGATTGTAGGGATTTTCAAAGCAACATGTGTTTGCTGGAGACAGTTGCATATTAGATTTTAAAGTTTTTCCTTTACAATTTTAGCATTATTCTTTCCACCCCAACTTTATTACCAAATGTTTGCAGATAAATATTGTTAGCCTGCTGTGGTAATAATAATTTCCTTCCCGCCTTTTTAGATAAAAATACTGCATGATGAGGAGGCCACATTCTTGAAGTTTCCTATTTATATGCATAACACTCTGTTTATACAGTGTATATATTTTTTGTTTATACAAAACTGCCGCATATTTGTTAAGTGTTCAGGTGAGGGGGAACTGTACAAATAGGTAGCTAGATAGATGTGGGGGAAAATTATAACTAAATAGCTCCCCTTGAAAACAATTCACAGGCAATATCTGCCTATGTTTATGAAATCAAAAGGGTCTTCATATGAGAGTATTATAACTCTGTCAGTAATGCTGACAGGAATTAACTTACCGTGTATCCTTCAAGTGCTGCTCTTATGCAAGATTTTCTGTTCTATAGTTTCAAAGCAGCTCTGAGTAGTGGTATTTCAGGATACATACTGATCTGTGAAGTTATTCTCTTCACTTTTAAAAGTTAATGTGTAATGCATATAATGTATATATAGTCAAAAATAGAAACTAAAGGATGGTGGGAAGCATGAAACTGTTGTTTGTTTACAAGAAGCGATATCAAAGTAGTTTAAATGTATGCTCATGTATGCCCTTTAGCAATGTTTTTCTCTTTTTCATAGTAAAGTAGCTTATTTCTTTTAATGCACACTTTTATGGAAAATTTCAGATGTAATTTAATGTAATGTAAAAAGTGCCTGAGATACTTAGCATCAATGCCTTTTTCTGATTCTGGTAGTTTGTTTCTGCTATTTGATTATACAGATTTTTTTCCCCTTGAAATGGCTTACTTGTATATATATTCTCTTTTGATTTAAGTTTTGAAGTGCTTTTTGAAATGGAATTAGGCATGGAATAATTGAAAGATTAAAAAGTCAATAATAGTTTGTTGGGATGAACCTCTGCTAGAACTAATTTGATGACTCATTAGTTGTCATTGAGATAGATGCTGTAAAGAGGTATGGGGTTTTCTTCCTGAAGTTGTGTACTGCTGTATATGTCTGTGATGTGACATTTTCAAAGTAGCTTATGAAGCTGCCACCCTGTAAAGGTGAATTTGTTTTCTTTTCCACTCTCAGAGAAAGTAATTTCTTTTCCAAGGGGATAGAAAAAAAAAAAAAACCAAACCCAAAAACCACCAAATACTCAAGGTTGCTTAGTAGGTAAAAAACTTAGTGACTGGAAAGCAAAAATGAGTTGGTATTGGCTTGTTTTGTTATTTTTAGGCTTTTTTTTTGTTTGTTTGCTTGCTTTTCTTCCAGATTAATGACTGACAGTATCTGAACATGGGGAAAAGTGAAACATAAAGCAGAATAACTTGTGAAAAAAAGTATTCTTTTTGACATGGCATATGTTAGTAAACCAGTGCAGCTGTTAATTTTTTCTGAGAAATGGAGCTTGAGTGAGTCAAGGTGACAGTGAAGGAGTCAGGGACTATGGAACCCATTCATGGAACCACATGCAGAAAGTTGCAGAAAGTTGGTGAAAATGCAGATAAAGTGTAGACTGGAGAGAAAACGTGGTTTTGTATCTCATGTTTCCTTTAAACAAAAGCTTTCTTTACAAGACTGATGTGGGCACTGTGTCTGTGCACCCTGAGTGGCATCACAGTCTCCATCTGAGTGAGGTACACAGGATATGCCCCTCTTACTGTGTAATTCTTTATAGATGGTAACTTCCATGATTAATGGTGATCTGTTGTGTTGGTCATGTCAGTAGATGTGAAGCCTGAGACTCTGCATTTCTACTACTTTGGACACTGATCTCCTTTCCCAGGGGCAGAGCAGTCTCTGTAACCAGGTACAGTGAAGCAAATTCCAGTTCAGTACAGTGAGTTACAGAGACCATGTGTTGCCAAGGAACCAGTAAGAGTCTTAAGCATAAATTAGTGTAGTGTCTATCTTTATTTCAGGACTATGATGTGTTTGTTTGCATAAATCCATTACAAATGCATACATTTGAGGTGATCTAATATGAAACACTGAAGCTGTAGCTGAGCTTGGAATGCTCTCTACCTAAATATTAGGGGTTTTTTTTCAGTTCAATAATTTAATTTTTTCTATTGGCAAAATGACTAGCTAGACAAGTATAAAACATGAAATATTTTGCTGCAGTTGTATTTTTAAAACCAGGATTATTTACCATGACACTGTGACAGTGGTCCCAGGGGTTCTTGGATGAGGCAAGAGACGAGAATGTTGACTCCATGTTCAGAAGGCTTGATTTATTACTTTATGATATATATATATATATATATATATATATATTACATTATAACTATACTAAAAGACATAGAAGGAAAGGTTTCCTGAGAAGCTAGCTAAGCTAAGCTAAGAATATGAGGCCTCTTAGCTTCTCAGTAGGAAAAATCCTAAAGAAAAGGATTTTCACAAAAGATATCTGCGACATGGCGCTACTGGAGGAAAAGCAGAACTGAAAAATTAAGACGTTATTTGCCTCTAAATTGTCTTGGAAGTGACATTGAAAACTTAAGAACTGCACAATACATTGTGCTACAAGCTCTGTTTTGCGTGCCAATAATAAAACAGTTTGGATTCATAAGGCTTATTTAGAGGTGCTGGAAGTGTTTTGAGTTTGTTTTTTTTCCTTTGGATGTACATTTTTTTCCTTGGTTCCTATCTCTCATCTGTTGATAGTTTCAGTGGATTTTTTTTTGCCTCTGAGAATGTCACCAAGTAGAGAAATCATCTGAGCAGCTGAAATTTGACTTAGAGCATGTAAGCACTTGGATTCTGAAGGATATATGAGCAAGTATCAGTGATTTTAGTTGGTGCTGAAATACTGGCTGTGGTTTCTGACTGAATTGTGTGCTGGCTCATTTTAGAAAAAAGGAAGAGGTGTAAATCTCTACATGCAAAGTAAGAATTAATATATGACCAGATCCCTAAGGAAAGCAACATGATGTCTGTTACAGAAGGGAGAAATAACTGGAAATGGAAAATCACTTCAGAAAGATAGAATAAAAGAGCTTAGTGTACCTATTGCATCTCTCTTAATCCAGCAAGCAATTTTCCCAGTAGTTGCTTGGTCTGTGGGTGATTTATGTAAGTTGTATTAAATTTCTACATGAAGTATTCTGTTACTATGGTGATAGGTGCCACTCCACACAGATTGTTTAAATAAAATTAAAGCAATTCTTTGTACTCAGTAAGCTGGGTAATTGCTATTAGTTTGTACACAAGGGTTATGAACTTAGAGTACTGCAGGTTTATTGCATTTTCAGGGAAAGGCTCTAGACTTCTAGAAGCATGTGTGTAGGTTGCATAAGAAATGTCCATTTTTATAGCATTTATTTAGTAGCTTGCATTGTATTTTCCCAATAGAGATTTTTTCCTTCTCCTCTTACTGTGATGCCTGCTCACCATTCTGCTTCCTACCACCTCTCTCAGTTCTTATGCATGTTTCCAGTGGGCAAGGACAGAGTGGGTCCTGCAGGTTCAGATGAGTTTACTGGCTTTACTGTGGAGGGGAAAGGAATTAATTATAATAGAATGAGGATGTTACAGACCCAGTGGCAAGAAATTGCAGGAATTGAATAACTGTAGCAAACATGAGAAAGAAAGCAAATATTTCTGAACGGCAGTGGGAATAAAATCGACAGGATTTGTGTGGGAAGCGAAGAGGAGTTGAAAATGGCACCCAGGTTGTGAGCTTGTGGGACATAAGGTGGTGGAGCAATTGACA
>NW_005054375.1:443111-461559 GCF_000277835.1 Geospiza fortis
CGTGATTGCAGCTCTTCAGCATCCTGTGTTAGGGCTGGTGGCAAATATCCAGAAGGAGATTCTGAACTGTGAATGTGAACAGAAGGGTTGAGAGATCTGTGACTCATCCACACAGAGATGATAATTAAAGCAGCATGATTTTAGGAGGCTGCTGAGCAATAGGGAAGATGTTGCAGAAAAGGGGAGAGTTGAGGATAGAGCTCCTTGGGACGGTCGCAGTTGAAACAGCCATAATGGGAGACTTTTTGAGCAGCCCAGTGGAAAGAAAGTCCTGGAAATAGCATATTTTGGGATGGTTACTTAGAAATACAGTGTAGATTCTAACAGTGTCTGTGTAATTTTAAAAATTAATTTTGTGTGGCAGCAGCCAAGGGTTACCTGTGCAAGCATTGAGTGTTGTATAGCTTGGAGGAGCTTGCTATTGCATTTTAGTTAGGGAAGAGACAGGTATTATACAGAAGAAAGGTATTTCCTTTCCCCCTCTCTCTGTTCCGAACATTTGTAATTTTCAGTGTCCAAGGCCCATACCGTCTGTATTTAACAACATGCCAGACCTCTTAAAATATAAGATGTGGAAAGCACATCAGGAAATGGCTGACTGTGTCATGCTCTTACTTCTTAGCATGTTGCCAGAGGAGAATGTTACCTACTTACCAGCTTCTGTAGCTTTTGGGGCATTCAAGGTTTTTTGTTCCTTGTACTTTTAAAGGGGGCTTGGAGGAGAGGATTAAACAGAGCTGTATATCTGCCAGTTTGTATTCTGTTATTCCAGTAATTACCTAGACATGCCTGTAAATCACAGTCTAAGCAGGATTCCATAATACCCATCAGTTTTCTAATCATCATATTCTACAGAACACAGCATTTTGTCATAGGCAGCCATAGCACGGGCTGCTTCAAAAGCAGATTGAGGGAGGTGATTCCCTCACTCTATTCCATTCCTTGAGACCTCACCTGCAGTGCTGCATCCAGCTCTGGGGCCCCCATGTAATAAGGATGTGGATCTGTTGGAATGACTCCAGAGGACATCACAAAGATGATCAGAGGGCTGGAGTGCCTCTGCTATGAAGACAGGCCAAGTGAGTTGTACAGCCTGGAGAAGAGGATGCTCCAGGGAGATCTTATCAGCAGCCTTCCAGTGCCTAAAGGGGGCTACAAAAGAGCTGGAGAGGGACTTTTCACAGGGGCATGTAGTGACAAGACAAGGGGCAATGACTTTAAACTAAAAGAGGGCAGTTTTAGATTAGATATTGGGTAGAAATTTTTCTGTGTGAGGGTGGCGAGGCACTGGAACAGGTTGTCCAGAGGAGTTGTGATGCTCCATCCCTGGCAGTGTTCAAGGCCAGGCTGAATGGGGCCCTGGGCAACCTGCTCTAGAGGGTGGCATCCCTGCTCATGGCAGTGTTATAGGAACTAGATGATCTTTAAGGTCCCTGTAGCCCAAACCATTGTAGGATATCATTCAAGTCTACTGTTTCAAAGCTGTCATTGTTTATTCCTGCCATCAGCTGAATTAGATATATTTTCAGTGTATTTTCTAATTAGTGAAAGGCTAAATGAACTCAACCTGTCTTACCCTTTTACCTGTTTGGAAACTATATACCAGTGTCTTTGTCTGAGAAAAGTGATAAAAGACAATAATGAATGAAAGTACACTAAAGATTATAAAACTTCTGCCACCTTCATGTGTTGGCCAAGCTTTAGACTTTCACATCATTATTGTTGAGAACTTTTGTGAAGACTTTCAGTGATGACTTCAGCAAAACTCAGTCTTGTGGCTCTCTTGCTTTAGCTGAATTGGGCAGAATTCAAACCAAATGAGCCCTTCTAGAGCCAATGGCATAAATTCCCTAGACCCAGTGACACTCAAACAGGCACCTAGGAGCCAGAACAACTTATTTTGCACTACTGAGACTGAAGGGGCTGGAAGTTATGATCTGGGCATTCTCAAGTTAATTATTTTTTATTGTTGCTAAGTAGCAACACCAACAGATCATCCATTTGACTTACACTGCTATTAAAGTATTCAGTTACAGTTCTAATCAATTTGAGAAGCAAAGGGATATAAAGGATTTTTTGGTTTAATTCCAGCCAATGGCTACATTGCTCAAGAGGGTTTTATGCCAAAGGTTTGGCGATTTATGAGAGTCTGAACCCCCTTTTAAGCAATCATGTAATTCATTATTTTTGTTACAAATAGAAAACTGGAGCTGCATAGCTTAGAATATTTTGCATGACTTGAAAAACAATGGTGACAACAATTCTATCTGACATGTTTCTGAGCAGTATGTAGAATCCAGCCCTCTTGAAACTAGACATGGAAGATGAGTGGGATTTCTTGTGCATTTTCCACGTAATTTTGCTACTACTTTTAAATGGGGTTCCTAACACAATTACCTACATTTTCATCTGCCACTTACTGGAAAAAACAGTGCAATAGTCACATACATAAACATATATTAAAAAGCTTAATCACTTTGTTAATCATAATTAGCTTCCTGTAAATTCAGTTGGACTGCAGAGAAAAAGAAATGAAGAAATAAGTGAAGAAGCTCCACCACAAGCATCATAAAAGCTACCCAGAGAATTCATGATTTTATGGCAAGCTCTTGCTCTTCACAAGTTGCTCCAGTTGAATGGGTCACACAACCTGCCTTTTTAGGCAGTGCTATATCATATGAATATACAAAGGACATTTTTGGATTAATATGTTACCTGAAAATTTTGTTCCTGAAAATCATGTAGTCTGCTTCTATATCAGTTCTGCCTAGGAATTTGCCTTGCCTTATAGGAAAAAATAAATTAGGATGACTACATATACATGAGCAACTAAGGCATTCTGCTGAACAAGCAAATATAATGAAAGGACTCCACTCCATCTCTGGGTACTTTGATGTAAGGATTGCTAGAAATGCTGAAATGTTGGTGAAATATTTAATGCATATATTTCTGCATTTCTCCCTTTTTAAAAATCCATTAACTATTTCTGTGTATATATTTCTTTTTCTGAACTAGCATAATTTTATCCTTAAGTAAAGTTATGGAGTTGACAGGAACTTAAGGCTGCCAAGAAGAGTGCGGTGCATCAGCTGCCTGGAATACATGGCAAAACCATGAATAATAATAATAGTTGTAGTAGTGGTAATAATGATGGAAAGTTTTAAGATTATAGCCTGCAAGTATACTGAGAGAAGTGTTTGACAGGTAATTGCAATAGGTAATTTGACAGGTTGCCAACTTGGACTTGTAAACCAAATCATATAGATGCAAAAATAGAAATGTTTTCTGCAGAATATTTATCCCATAGTTACAGTACTGGAGAACTGCATGAACATTTTTTATCTGTGGGACATGGGAGCAGTAGGGTAAGTTGGCAGGTTGTCTGTATCTCAGTTCTTCGCATTTTGAGTTGAGTTGAGACTTAATCAATGTGGGTGCAAAGAATAAGAAAAGTAGTAGTGTAATTAGCTGATCTCATTCCCCACTTCAGTGAGATACTAAGACAAATGTTTAAAAAGATGGTGGTAATACTGAGGATAGAAGAAAAACAAAGGAAAAAATAAAGCATCATAAACACCGCTTTTGAAAAAAAAAGTCCACAGATATTTGTATTTTATATATGTTGTCTCACATCTGATTTGTTCTAGCAATGTCTGGGGTGGGATGGGTAAAATGTGTACATTTTGCTGTGTTGTCACCAGTCAGTGCTGTCTCATTCAGTGGGTTTAATATAAACATCCTCAGCAATTACTCCTTATGACATTATGGTAAGATCTGTGCAGATATAATTTAATTTTTTTTTTTTTGTACAGACCATATGAAGGTTATGGAGGTCAGAACTTCTGGAAGAAAAAAGCAATGCCTCTCAGTTACAGTGTGGTATAGGTCTTGCTAGTCTTAAAATTAGGTTTTGAAATTGTACTGGGATTGAAGATGGAGAAGAACCTGCTCCTTGATTTGTGTGATTTGTTCTTGCTGCTCTTATCTTCCTCCCTTATTGCTTTTTTTTTTCCCCTTCCATATTGGAGCTCTTGTTTTTCTGTTTTTAGGATAGTTCCAACTGTATGACAAAGGTCCCTTGGCCATTTTTATGCATGAGGCAGAGCTGGAAAGAGTAACCATGAAGATCTGATATTAGTCATGAAGTTGTTCCATTGTATTTCCCTTTTAAATCTCTCCTTTTTCTTGTGGATGACACTCTGCCGTTTTTCTTCCTTGAACTACTAATGCCCAGTGTTTGACTAAATCTTCAGGAAATGTAAATTAACACTTCTCTTTTTTTTTTGTTTGCTTTATTAACATTGTATGTCATTAATGTTTTAGAAAATAATCCACAATTAGAAGATAACCTTACAGTGTTTCAGCTGAAGTTTCGTTTGGTTGATAAGAAGATCACATAGCCTGGCTATACTTACAGTAAGGCAGTGAATATATATGCAAAGTTCAGAGAATAAACAGGTAGAAGTAATACATCTCCTTGCTGTAACTGTGCCTTTCAGTTCAGGGATAATCACAATATTGGTTTAACTAAGTGAACAGCAAATTTTTAGCTTGTGTAGGAGTAAAGCTGGGTTGCAGATTTTTGTGTGTGTTCTTGCTTTTCTAAAGTAGAAAAAAAGTTGATGTTAAACTTGCATATGATCTGTTTCTTACCTTAATTGCAATATTTTGGTACTCTAGTTAAACAGACATTAAAGAAAACCTTTAAGGAGTAAGATATGGGCTTGTATGGAAGAAAAAGATGTTCTCCAGGTGTGGGTGGTATTGCTGCTAAGAATAAAAATTTATTTCTAATTGCATAGTTAGAGACTTTTTATAGTTCTCAAGTGCTTTAAGCTCTTTTAGGTGAGATGAAATGGGTATAAAAAAGCAATAACTGTAAATGGTAAAAGCCCCCAGTAATAACCAAGGGGTGTTTGTGGAGGGTGGGCACAGTTCTATTCAGCCCTTGCTTAAAGACAAAGCGCAAGGCAGCAAAGGGGAAAGAAACTGTTCTCTGTGACAGAAAGTGGCATGTGGCTTTTGCTGCTGGGGTCGTTCAGAAGCAGTCTCAGCCCTCATCTCTAGGGATGGCTGCAGGAAGTGGAAACAAGCTGCAGGGATCAGCTTGGTGACCTTTTCCTAAGTTTCTTTGAATCCTAGACTTCAGGGCTGCTCTGGGCTGCCATCATGGTTCCTGCCATTCCTGCACATTTCCCAGAGTTCATGCCTGAATTATGTTTAGTTGGGTGTCATTCATGTAGAGAAAAAGTATATTTTGGAATTGTTTTTTTTTTTTACCTAAGCATATGCTGTCCTCCAGTCTTTCTGTCTTTTATGGTTTACTGAACTTTTCTCTTGCCTGCATGTGAAGATGTATCAACAATCTGCTGTTGCTATGTGATGAACTTATTTAGCAGTTCTTGTACTCAGACCGTGGATTTGTAGGGAATGGTGTGTTGAGGAGGGAAATTCAGGGTGAATCTATTCATAGACTGGATGCCTGAGAAGTTTTCAACTTGTTTTACTGTCTTTTGTGGATTCAGAATTATTTTAATTTTTTATATATAATCTTGGTTTGCCTGAAGAAAGCATATTTCTGTAGCTTCTTTCATGATTGTGGGGGAGTTTTCAATTCAAAGATTTAGCAGCATTTGTCTTTATTCACTGCTTTCTTGTTTGTAATAAACCCTTACAGCATTTGAAATTAAGTCTTTCTTCCCTTAGTAGTGAGACTTCTCAAACAGTATCCTCTGTAAACTGTGTTTAAACTTATAGTAAACTCTTCCTATTACCAATGAAATTATGTCTGCTTAAAAGCACTTTTTTCTTTAATATAAATGTTGCAATCTCTTCCTGCTATTTTTGCAAAATGATTCATAAGTAACCATGCAGAAAATAGATATATCGAGATTGAAAATGTTACATGCCCTCCCACATATAACAATGAAATGTGTGTTTTGCTACTAAGATTGCAAATACTTCATTGATGTCTGCATGTAATTAAATGTGTTAGATTTTCTTTCCGGCTAAACTTACTGGCAAATGTTTCCTGAATGCCAACAGCTGTTATTGGGAAAATGCTTCCCAATCAACCTGCTACTTCTGCATACATGGCTTTATATAAAGCTTAAGAAGCTTAAGGATAGGTTGGCTTTTCTTGCCTGAGTAACACTGGCAGTGTTTAATGGATTAAAAGTTCTTTTTTTTTGTTTTTGAAACATTTGCATATAAAAAAGTTGGTTTTCTAGCAGGATAAATTGATTTTAAAATGAGACTTTAAACATGAAAACTTAGTCACATCTTTCATGTGGTTTGTTAGATGGGATATAAAGCATCTATTTTAAACAGAGCTTGCACTAATTACCACAAAGTTACAGCACCTGAATGAACTCAAGAGTGGTTCTTTCACCAATATTGATTGTATTCTGTGTGCTCTCTGTCTTGGGAATTCTATTTCCTTATATCCACTGAGGTTCTGGCCTGTCAGAAAAACCTTTGCAGTCCCAGCCCCCCATCTGTTGATGTTGCTTATGGAAGCTTTTACCTCACATGCTGCATGAGGAACTGAGAATGTACCCATGGTCCTGGCAGGCTGGGTGTGCCTCAGGTTTAATGTGTGAGCTTTGTGTGAGGTGTTTCTCCTCCCTCTTGTCAGGGTGTGTTGTAAACAATCAACTCCTCTTCCCTCTCCACCAAGGTTCTCCCTCCCTTCTTCAGCAGTGTGCAAAAATGTCAGATCAGCTCAGCCAGAATTGTTCATCTCAGTCACTTAGGACCATTGCTGGTATCTCTGTTTTCCAGTGGGACCATTAGAAATAGGTCATTTTTGTCCATGCTCAGGGATGGCTGGTGGAAGGCATTTGGGTGGTAGACATGTGACTAATTGGTACATGCCAAAAGCATGTTAAGTGGGGAGAGTGTGTTCTGTCTCAAGGAAGGAAACAACTAGAGCTGGTGAATAGATATAAACATTTGCCAGTATCTCCTTTCCTTTAAGTGCTAGCTTTACACTTTCTTTCAATTCTGTCTAAGTCTTTGAAATATTTTGTTTCTTCCTAAAGACTTTTCAGTTTGGTTCAATTCTTTTTATGGTAAGTCAAAGAAGGGAGTATGATTGGACCAATTTAACCTGCTTTTTCTGCTTTACTCTTTCAGGATTGCACAGTATATGAAACAGAGAACAAAATTCTCCATGTGGTGAGTACCATTTGGATTTCTCATAACCAAGTTTGTATAGACCACATAGAATTTTAGAGCTGTGTGTTTTGTGCTTTTTGTATGCAGTGGCAGTTTGATAACTAACTAGACTGGGTATGACTGAGTGAATTTATGGAACTACCTGTGAGCAGTTCAGGGCCTTTGAAAGGGTTTGTGTTTGTCTGGCTCAGGCCCATCTGTTATTTGTAAACCATGATTAGAAGAGTGATGTTTTAAAAAGGCAGTTTTTTGAGAGAGAGATGGTTGCTAGGCTTCTATGAAATAATTTATGTTTGTGTTAGTGATATACCTTAATTTATACAGCTTTATTCCTCATAGGAGCCAGGAGATAGCCTAATTATAGGAAAATAAATGCAATGTTTCCTTTTGAATTCTCAGCATAAATACAGTAGTCTCTTCTGAGAATCTTTAATGCTATTTATGGTAAATAAAGCAGATAAAAGTTATCAGGGTATCAGAAAACATTATGAGTTTAAAAGGCTGGTGTATAGAGTGTCAAAAGCTTGAGTAAACCTTGTCTCAGAGCTGCACCCAAATTTTGGGTATTAAATTGTGATTCAAGTTGTGACTGAGCTTTAGTGAGTATTACGTTAACCCATAGCTTGTTTCTAAAAGTTAAAAGTGAAGATAATCTCTTTAAGGGTGAGTAATGAATTAGTTTAATTTATTTCACATTCAGGTAGGTTTTGATATCTTACTGTTACTATTACCAGAGCTTAAACCAGAAAATACTGCATTTCTTTAAGTGATCTTCCCAGTAAATGTTGAAATACTTATTTTTCTATTATTAATTTTATTCATAATGTACCTGTATGAAATGCTTGGCAGACTGAATCCTCTAAGCTTTTGATGCTTTGGTTTCACAGTGATGGGGAATAAAAAGTCTCCTTGTATTTTTAAGTTTCACTGACATTTTTTCAGGTGTGAGACATAAAGAATTAGCAAATTTAGTGAGGCTGACATCGTCATCTACACTAGGTCAACCTCTGCAAGTATTTAAGTAATAAAATCTTTCATTACATAATCTTGGCAGAAGTTGAAGTGCTATGAGTTTGTAATTTATATATGTAGCCTGGTTTTCAAAGCATGCTTGCTGTAAGAGCTGAGAATTCTGAAATCTTCTATATACACTATATACCTTATACAAGTTGGCAGAAAGGATTGTAAAGGAAGCTGCCAGAATTTAGGACTGAGGAAACATCACTTTATACAGTCATTAACAGACAATTTTGAAGAAACTGAGAGGGGTTAATTCAGGATATATGAGTACACAAAATTGAGACAGGTTTCAAAAGTTATTTTACATCATTCAGACTCTTGTAGGTTTATTTCTTTAGTCTGCCTAACTTCACTGTGGTCACAGGTGGACACAGGTATAAATGTACCTTCTGTGATCACTGTTCGAGCTTGAAAGGAAACATGAGCACAAACAGAGCCTTGAATGTCTTAGTGAAGCCGTGGGTTAAAAATGACCCCGTAAGGATTAAACACAACTATATGGATTTCATGTAACTTGGAGTATTTCTCACCATGGTACATATCAGCTGATAGGTGGGATTTGATGGGGAAAGGCGGACCAAAAGCAATTGGTAAAAGGTAAATCTGTAACTAAATAATTAAATTATGGCATTTGAGATCATAGTAGGCACATAGAAGATCTTAATCATATTTTCAGTTTGAAAGATAGTTTTTTACATGTGCAGGTGAAAAGGTTGATGAAAGAATTTGAATTGAAAGCAGTCACAATTCCCTCTAACCCTTTTCCTTAGAAGATAGAAAAAGGTGTCATGGGTTTAGCCCGTTAGACAATCTGAACGGAGCAATCCAACAGTGAAAATGGGTTTCTCTGATACAAAAAGAACAGCAGTAAGTTGTGGGAAAGGCATAGAAGGAACCTTGAGTTAGAAATACTGGGAGAAATAGAAAAGATTGAGCACAGATATTGTAGGAGAGAAAGTAAATTCTCTCCTTTTAAATTCCAAGATCACACCATTCCAAGTCAATTTTCAGAGTCCATTTCCCATCTGAAGTGACATTTGACCAGCATCCTATCCAGCTGCCTTTGAATGATCAGATACAAACATAGAGCTGTGTTTGCTGAGCTGACTTAGACAAGAAGTTGAATTCAAACCTGTGGGCTCGTCCCATGTAATTCATGTACCACTTTCTCTTCATGACCCAAGGCAACAAGTTTCTCAAAAAAGTGAAAGGAATTTACTAACAATCAATTAGCATTTCATGCAATTAGCATAAGGAAATCCTTATTGCAAGGTATTGTTCTTACTTAAGACTGAAGTCAAATTTTAAGAAAGCCTTTTTACATAAGTAAAATAGAACTAGAGCTAAAGAAATGAAAAAAATAACTTAAAGGACAGTTGTGTACTTCTACTTGTCAGGACACCAAGATTCACCACCTTAGGAGCAGACTGTTGGATCAGGGTAGTAGATTTTTGTGTTCTGGGTTGAACATCTGCATTGTCCATGGAATGAAAAAGAGGTTGTTTTGGTTTTTTTTTCACTCATGCTGTGGATCAAGGGTTGGAGCTCTGTAAGCACAGATCTGCTGTGGGGATGCTGCCCTGTTTCCCCTGGAGTGAACCTGTGCCAAACTGGGGAGCAAGAGAATGTGTGGGCACAACAGGGATGTGAGACCATCCTTGGCTATTGAATTACACACAATGAAACCTCCAAAGTTTACCCATCACTGAGTCTTCATGGCTTCCTCTAGGGGGATAGAAATAAGAAAATAAAGATAATGTAGAAAGTAATCTTACCCCTAAGGAGTTGCAGCTGGGCCAATTAGCAAAGATTAGGCCTGACTTTAACAGACCATAGCTGTAAGCAATGAGAAGAAGAGTGCTATAAAAGAGTGGGTTGGCTGGTTGAGGAGGGAACTGGAGTCAGTTGGCTGCTTTGTGAAGAAGAAAGAGTCAGTGCTCTGAGGAACTGCCCACGAGAAACACCGAGAGGGTGTGGAAGTTTTGCGATAAGGAGACAACAGTATGGAACCCCTGTAATAAGATGACAACAGCTTCCTCTACAGCATGGTGTAGTAGGCAAGATCCTCAAATAAATGACTGATTGGTTTGCTTTAATTAGGTAGGCCAAAAAACAGTTCATGTGCTTGTATTCTAACAGCACTATTTTTTTTGAAAAGCAAATGAATGCTCTCTTTCCTTCAGAGGTGACAGTGTGTGACGTGTGGAGATGGCTGAATCACCTTGTCCACAGACAGCACATTTCAGTGTCACTTAAAGTATTCCCATGTGAGCTTTTCAGGATTTGCTTTTTAAGAATGGTATTTTGGGGACACAGAACTCAATAGCTTCAGCTTATATATATCAAGGAAGAAATATTTTTGTTTGCTTCAAGCAATATAAGTTTCAAATGCATTAAAAAAGCATTTTGATTGTCACTTACGCTATTAGGTTAGACAGGAAAGTGATCTATGTTATTCAAGTAAACATAAAATGTATCTAAACAAAAAAGATCTGATTGAATAATTATGAAGTTTTAAGATGAAATTACCTACTTGAACTTGTTTATTTCTTCTAAATGGTGTTTCAAAGTGTGTCTGGGGAAAAAATGTCTTTTCTATAATTTTTTGTCTTAGAATTGTAGGAGTGTTTAAAAATTATTAAAGAGACCTACATTTCCTAAAGTTTTGGGTTTTTTTCTGTGACTTCATTCTCAGAAACACTTGGTTTCTGTGGAATAAGAAGCATAAAACCACACAGGAATAATATGTTGGGTTCTGCTCATAAAATTTTTGAAATGTTCATGAATAAGGAGAAATGCTTTGGATTTCTGCCACCTTGTTTCTCAGTATGTTTTTTCCAGGGTAGCTTTTACTAAGTAAGCAATGTAATAAATAATGAAATAATACTAATCATAATTTCTTGATATAAACAGAAATGAAATAGCACTAGAAAATAATAGAAAATTATACTAAGAGAAGTAGATGGCAGTAAAAATATTAAATTTTTTTTAGTATCTTAAAGAAGAACAGGTTTAGTAATACATAGGGCCTGAATAGGGAAGGATAAGCCATAGGTGTGGTGCTGGCTTCAAAATTGAAAATTACTATGCTCTTGCTAGTTCATATTTAGAATCTTTATATTGATTTAACTTGAGATGATAAAGTATTTAGAAAATTGCTCATCTTAAATGACTATCAGTTTATATCTGCTTATTTGGGGAAT
This sequence comes from Geospiza fortis, assembly GCF_000277835.1. Lineage (NCBI taxonomy): Eukaryota > Metazoa > Chordata > Aves > Passeriformes > Thraupidae > Geospiza > Geospiza fortis. The sequence goes on from NW_005054375.1 coordinate 454,514, forward strand.
TATATGTTAATCCTTGCAAAATTCTGACTGGAGTTTTAAAATACTTGAAAAATAATTCATTGATTCTATCCAGCTGTTCAAGGCTGTATTTGATGGAAAGACCCAGTTCAGATTAATCCACGTGAAGCAGTAGAGTATTAAAAGAAGAGCAAAGCTAGAAGAACTAATTATAGAAAATAGAAGCCAGGCTTCAGTCCGATTAACAATAAGTTTTAACTGAAAAATTTTAATAATTTTTCTTTTAACTTTGTCAGTTTAATTCCATAAGAAAAAAAGACACTTTTCTTAAGGAGTTTCGCTTTTTAAAAATTAGGCTGCATTTCCTGCAAACAGGAAATGCAATTTTTTTGAGTTGAAAAACTGTGGAAAGCGATCTGCAGAGGGAAGCTAATACTCAGAAGTTTTTTTCAAAAGCAAATGAACTATGCAAATTTAAAAAGAGTTAAAAAAGAGAAAACAAGCAATGGATCAGAATGTTCTCTTTTTCTAAGAGCTGTATTGAAACCACAGTGATGATAATTTGCTCCTGCCCACTATATTTGAATATTTGTTATAGGAGTATAATGGACTAAAAATACATTGTCAAAGGTATCATTTTATAGTCTTAAAAAAAAAGAAAATGTAACCACTTTCTGCCTTTCAAGAGTCTTTGTTTAATAGAAGCTTCTTTTTTTGCAGCCAAAAGCCGATGTGGTTTACTATTTAAACTTCATGTAGTGCGTGTTCAGGCCCACTTGGTTTTAAGACTGCTGGAGTTACTGATGTGTTCTGTACAATATAACAATTGTTTTGGACTAAAATTAATTGGTTAATAATTATTTGGTTTGGCTTAATTAATTAGACCTCATTCATCTTGGACACCTGTTACTAACTAAACTAACAGACTAAGCTTAACATTACCCAGACATTTTTTTTCTTACTGTTAGTCTTGAAAGTCCATACGTTTTCCTGGTATCCTGTTCCTCACTCTAATGCTGTAGGTGGGGGTGCTGATGAGGGAGGCTGGTGCTGTTCTTGTCCTCAGTCCTGGGAGCATGTTTAAGCCAGGATGTTTCAGTATTGCAAATACTTGGCAAGATAGATTTTAAACTTGGCCACTAGCCTGGGTAAAAGGAAGGACAGGGACAAACCTAAGTCTGTTTGCTTGACCAGAAATGCTTGGTGACCCTAGAGCTGCCTGAGCTGAGCAAACAATGGATGGACGGGTTGAGGAAAGGCCACTGAGGCTGTGTCCATAGGTTCTTCATCTGATGCAGAACACAGACATTTTCCCAGCACAAACTGAAGTAGCCACAGAGAGTCAAAGCAGATGCAAATCTAATTCAGTCACCTTCAGCTCCCCATCCCCCTGGCTGAAAGAAGGAGCAATTGTGGAAAAGCTATTAGAAATTGGTACCTTACAGTCCAAAAATACAGGTAGAAACTAAGTATTATCTGTCATTCTTCATGCTCTGAGGCATAAAGAAGTTGCCTACTGAGGGAAAAATAATGTTTCCCTTTGAATTTCTACTAAACAACGAGGTGCTGTGTGGTGATATTTTTTGTTCTCCTTTGAGTCATTTAGCTTTGCACATAAAGACTGTGGTGTAGCTTCAATCTGCAATTATAGGTGTGTCACTTGAATAGAGAGGAGAATTTATTACTGAAGTGCAGCGATGAGTTACTGCAAAAGAGAACTGAAATCATTGCTTTAAGGCTCATAGTGAGAACAGGGACCGTGTGACAAAAGGAGAAAATGTAATTATCTGTTGGTTTCTCTCAGTTAGTCTTTTGTAACTTGCTTTTATTTTTTGGCCTGGACAAATCCTTTCACTATGTGCAGATACCTTGCACACTGGGAGCTGAGTGCAGCTTGAAAAAGGTTGGGGATTTTTAATGCCTGCTGATTTTTGTGGGAGCAATTGGATCCTCAGCTTCCTGTGTGTCTTACTGTAACTAATACTGCATTGCAGCAGGCAATCAACACTTAGAAAGGATAAAGGATCCTGATCTCGTTAACAACGTTTTCATAATCAGAGGTGTAGTTTTACAAAGCCTCCAAAGGGATGACAATTTGAGAGAAAAGGTGACTACCATCGGGTTTGGAACTAAAATACATGTCTATGATACAGATTGTCCTGAATAATTCTGCTGAGAAATAATGTGCTCAGAAATCGTTAGGAACAAAATGAGTGGAAGAAGTGCAATGTTTGAGTGCTTTGCCATGTGGCAACATCTTTGCCTTGGAAGGACCTGGTCCACTGAATGGGTCCAAGGTCTTTTTCCATATGGATACCTAATGGGGAGGAAGCACCTTCCTGGTGGACAGACTGTTTTGTTTGTGTGCTGATTTATGCCGATTAGCATGTTATCAACACAAATTGTGAATGAGAGATTCCTGAGAGTAAAGGCAAGGAAAAAATGCATAATTTTGCCTGTCAGCCTTTGGACATGTTTCCAGTGAGGGCCTACATACCCTGCCTTTGCAGTGGACGGAGAATATCTGCAGTGCAAGTGTGTACTCCTTGCTGTCCTGGCTCTCTCTGGACAAGTTCAGAGTTAATGAAAATTTGTCTTCGACTAGGTTGGAAGAGACCTTAAAGACTACCAAGTCCAACCTGTGCCCTAACACCTCAACCAAACCATGGCACCAAGTGCCATATCCAGTCTTTCTTTTTTTAAACACATCCAGGGATGATGGCTCCACCACTGCCCCAGGCAGACCATTCCAGTACTTTATCATTTTGCCGTAAAAAACTTTTTCCTAATATCCAACCTGTATTTCCCTTGGAGCAGCTTGAGACTGAAACATACACCAAATAGATACCTGATCCTACTAATAGTTCAGCTCTTTAACCAAGGAATATGTAATGAAAATATTTAAATGTATAATAGTTTATAGGGATAATGTGCTGCATTATCCCCATAATTAATTAATGTTGGACTGCAGTGGGAATATATGAGGAAGCTGTGAGACCCAAAAGACAATAGTCTTTTAGAAATGCATTGAAGCATATAGCAGATTTTTTTATCCTAACAGCTTGATGATTTTGGCACCTAATATTCCCAGAGCTCCTCTTGAGGAATATTCACACCATCTTTTTTTATTATTGCAACCAATTAACTGTACTGGAATGCTGATCCCCATAGGCATTGCTGTATAGACTGTCTGAACCCCCCTCATGGGGGGCAGAGGTGCAGCTGCTCCAAGGGGCTATTTAATGCATCTCAGCTTAGGCTTCTGCTCCATGCCACATCCTGGACTTGCCCAACTCCTCTCCTTTCTCCATCATCTGTCAAGGCAGCTGGGAAGGTGTTTTTTAATGAGGAGCCACATCTGTGAAATGCCATACCTTGTCTTAGGTGGTAGGAGCACTCCTTTTCTGTCTATTTTGGCATCTCTCTGCCGTGCAGCAGTTGAAAATTGGAGAAAAAATTATTTCACTATAAATAGAAGTTTCTCTGAAATTGCTAAGAACTCCATACATTTAATGGGTTTAGAGGAGATTATTAGGAAAAATAGCTGGGTGAATACAAGTCTAAACAGATATGAAAAACTCCATTTTCATCTGTGGAGAATAATTTATAATGTGAGTCTCTTCACTTTGCAGAAATAACTGAGTGCTCTGTAATTTTTTAAGCAATTTCTCAATAATTGTCAGTGCAGTTCCAAGATGGAAGTAGAAATAACATGCCAACACTATATTTTAAAACACAAATTAACAGAAATCTAAGCTTTCATCTTGATTATGTGATTTAATATAATTTTACCTTTTAAAAATGTCTGCTCAAAGCAATTTTCATGTGGCCAAAAGCCATTAAAGAAGCCCAAATTTCGGTAAAGTTCTCTTTTTCACTTTTTTTTTAGTTCAGGTGAAGCACAAACCATTCTTAACCTCATTTTATATATTTCTTAATGTCTTCTGTTCAGTAATGATTCTCCATCATGAAAAAGTAGAAGGATGGTGTATGTGACTGTGGCTGAAGGTAGTATTTTTTCTGGAAGAAGGTCATGTTGGTATTATAAATGTTGTTATATTTTCCATTTGATTCTGAATTGCTTATTCACCCTGAAACATTATTGCTCAATAAAATAAGCAATTTTAACATAAACCTAAACTTTCAACTTTCAAGTTTTTAAATACTTTAAAGAGGAGATGAGTGTACTGGTCTATAAGAGGATTAAGATGTCGCTATCATTGGTTGGGGTTTTTTGAGTATTCTTTGTTTGATTTTTTTGGGGGGGGTTTGGTTTGGTTTTTTTTTCCTTTTGTTTGCTTGGTTTTTTGGGGTTGTTTTTTTTCTTGATGGGTTTGTTTGTTTGTTTTTAATCACTTTTTAAAAATTTTCCTTTTTTAAAAATAAGGTATTTGTAGTTTACAATTTGAAATTATAATGGTGATTTGGCAGGAGGTTATATCCAGTTTTACATCACGTTTCCGTAGCATCGTTTCAGATGTTTTTACTGTAAGAACTGTACTTTGGGATCTTGGAAGATTGATTGGAGCAACTGTTGTGTGCAGTTGTGTTTCAGTCATTTGAGAAGACTGGTTAGCTTTCATCTTTGGAATTTCAGAGGAGATAAGCTGGTTCTTAATTGCTTTTGGAGATGCCCACACTTTTGGGACCAGAAGAATCTCCTCATCCCTGAATTTGCTGACAAAAGATGGATTGGAAATCTGAATAGAGAAATCCTTTGAAGTTGCTGAAAGGGAACTTCCTGGAAAACATTGAAACTCTCAAAAATCACTTTTTTACAGAGAATGATAGGAAAGCCTCACAGCTTTCCTGCTTCTTAGAAGATGTTGTTCAGGGAGTGAGAGATCAGGAGATAAAACAGTACCAATTTCACAGTTTCAGCCTTTTTAAAATTTTTTCTGTCTTTCTGCAGAGGCTGCCAACAATAACTGGTTTAAGAGTTATCCCATTGTGAAGTGGTGTTTTATTGTAATCTTCATGTCTGCAACAGTAAATCATATTTGGCAGCTGTAGAACATGGGAAACACAGTCCAAAGACAATTAGCATGTTTTATTAGTATAGAACTTCAGAGTTAATGGGAGTTACCTGTCATCATCAAGAGCCTGATTTTCATCTGTGCTGAACAGCTGCACATTCAGTGGAAATCAGTGGGCTTTGAGACACTTACTGTCTTTGCAAAAGATGTGGGTAGCATGGAGGCTGGGGCTCACCACACATTCCCTGTGTGCCTGAGCAGGGCTTCTATCCCTGAGAGTGTGTGGGAGCCCCTCTTTGTCTCTGCTCAGATACAAAAGCATTGGCCTCCTGTTCTTCCCTGGTCTGGTGCTGTTAGTTCAGGATCATCACAGATTATGTATTTCATATTGTATTGCTGCCTGAGGCCTTTCCCCCTCTGCCTTGTATGCACTTGATAAACATGGTGATTTCAACTGTATATTGACATTCAAATAGTTACAAGTCATGTGCTTATTGTGACTTTTTTCTTTTCTTTTTTCTTTCCTAGTGTAAAACTCTCTCTGGCGTCTGTGATCACATTATCTCACTCTCTTCTGATCCACTGGTTTCCCAGTCTGCCCATCTCGAGGTGATCCAGCTTACAAACATCAAGCCAAGTGAAGGGCTGGTAAGAAGTACGCAGTTAATCAAACCCATCATCCAGGATGAGAAAGTGATGGTTTTAAAATAAGTTGTATATATGAAAATAAATAGGACATTTTAGCCTTTTCTATTTTAAAGTTTGAAAACAGTTTGATTCCTTTTGCTTGTTTGGTTTCTCATGCAGCTGGGCCAACAGGAGGGGATTTTATAAAGCTGACTGAACTATGCAGAGTTTAGTGAACTGGGAGAAATGAGTAAGAAATTCTTGCCATTTATACCAGCTTCTGAAAAATGGTTCAGATTGTTCTAGGATCTTGAAGTCAGAAGGGACTTAAATTACTGAGATCAACTCAACCAAGAAGTTTGCGTGGGCTTATGCACAAAACCTGTCAGATTCTGGAAAATGCTTCATAGTATCTCAGGGATACAAAGCTATTTTATAAGTTATTCCAGGGCTTCATAGCACTGCTGATAAGTAACTCATCGAATTTTACTGCAAGAATTCTGCATTCTTAATCAGATGCTTGTGAAGGCTCTTAATGCAGCTATCCTATGTTTGTTGTTCAAGAGCTGACCATTGATCTCTTGTTTACTCAAGTATCCAACACCTGCTGCATGGAAAAAACCAACACTGGTAACAATTCCAGATGTATGGCTTTACATCATTAGTAATATCTGTTCCTATAATTTTTGGAGGTAGAAAAGAAGATATTCAGAGTACAGTTAAATTTTTTTTTGTCTAGAGAAATAGCTTTTGCAACTTCTGCCCAAGCTTATTCTCATTCTATATTCTTGACTAGTCTTGAAGGAGGACTGCCATACTCTTTGCAGCAGGCTTTTGAAGTTGTCTGGTTGTTGAAGTTTTGGACAATATTTTGGTTTGCGGGTGGTTGGTTGTTGCTGGGTTTTGTATTGATTTGTTTTTCTTGGCAAAGTTGGTATGCCAAGTTATTTTGAGCAATTGTACACTAAATTAATTTTCCATTCTTTTGGAAAATTGCAATTAAAATATGAGAAAAACCCCAAAAGCTTGGATGAGTAAATATGGCCCCATCCTTTGTTTTAGTCTGCAGTTTGTTTTTCCTTCCTCTTCTGGCTTTCTTTTTTATCTCTGACTCCATTTTAAACTTGTCCTTCAGGATTTCAGCTTCTCATGGCTTCCCTGCTCCCTCTCTTTCCCTCCCTTTCCCCTGTAGTCAACCTTTTGAACCACTGCAGTCAACCTTTTGAAACACTTTCTTCTATTGTAATGAGAAAATCTTCCTCTTTCTCTTGGTTACCCTTTTATGAGTGCTGTCCATTTTGATCTGAACTTGATTTTTTTTCTCTTTGTCTTGTGGCTGTTTTTTTTTTCTTTTTTTCCCCTTCATTTAAGTCTTCGTGTAGGTTGGTATGAACTCCCAGGGACTGAGAAATGTTGAGTGGTATTTTTGTAACTAAAAGTGTGTTTCATGGGTCTGTTCCTGCTGTGGAGCTGATGAGAGAATCT